>NC_135718.1:68522335-68837023 GCF_964656455.1 Halichoerus grypus
GGCACATAGTAGACATTCAAAATATGTTAGCTTAGTTCCTCTCTATCCTAGCCTAACATATGTACCAGGAAAATAACTAGATCATATGGCAACAATATATACCAGATTTTCTGGGATAGTCCCAAATTTAAATAATCTTATCCTTTTCAAAAAGGCAACATGTTAAATGTAAATTACATGAAATTTAATTTTTTAAGAAAGATTTATTCAAGTATTGTGGCAGGCAGAAGTCTATGATGGCCTCCAGGAATTCCTGCCCCCTCTATCTCCCCACCCCCCGCCACATATTTGCCCTGCATAATTCCCAGGACTGTATATATAATGGATTTTACTCTCATACTCAGGTTATATTATATGACATGGTTGATCTTAAAATAGTGAGATTATCCAGATGGGCCTGACCTTTTTTTTTTAAAGATTTTATTTATTTATTTGAGAGAGAGAGAGAGAGAGAGAGAGAGAGAGCATGAGTGGGGGGAGGGGCAGAAGGAGAGGAAGAAGCAGACTCCCCGCTAAGCAGGGAACACGATGCTGATGCCAGGTTTGATACCAGGACCCTGAGATCAGGACCTGAGCTGAAGTCAGACACTTAACCAACTGAGCCACCCAGATGCCCCAGGCCTGACCTTTTTATATGAGCCCTTTACAGCGGGATGTTTTCTCTGCCTGGTCAGAGTCGGAAGTCAGAGATTCAACATTGCTGGCTTGAAAATGTGGAGGGTCATGTGGCAAGGAGTAGGGGTGGTCTTTAGGGACTAAGAGCTGACCCAGCTGACAGCCAGCAAGGAAATGGGGGCCTCATGTTTATAGTTACAAGAAATTAAATTGTGTCAATGACAACAATGAGCTTGGAAGTGGATTTTTCTTCAGGGAGTCCAGACAAGAACTCAGCCTGGCTGACCCCACAGTCTCAGCCTTGGGATGCCCAGCCACAGAACACTACACATCTGACTTACAGAACGGTGAGCCCAATGGATGTTGGAAGCTGCTAAGTTTGTGATGATTTGTTATAGCAATAGAAAACCAACGCAGATATAACTGACATAAAAAAAAATTCACCACTTTGAAGTGGTCAGCTCAATGAGTTTTGATAAATTTATTCAATCATACAACTACCATCATAATCAACATATAGAATGTTTCCATCCCTCCATAATTTCCCTGTGCATTTAAATCTCTTCCTCCATCCCTAGTCCCTGAGCTATCTGTTTTCTGTTCCTATCATATTTTTGCCTTTCTAGAATGTCATATAAATGAAACATAGGATCAATAGCCTTTTGTGTCTGATTTATTTCACTGAACACAATGCTCTTGGGATTCACCTGTTGTTGCATGGCTCTGTGGCTCATTCTTCATTACTGAGTAATATTCCATCGGATGTGCACATTATAATTTATCTATGCACCTCTTGATGTCGTTTGGATTGTTTTCAATTGTTGGCAATTATATGTAAAGCTGCTCTGAGCATTTGCATAAAAGTCTTTGTGTAGACATATACTTTTGTTTCTTTTGGTAAATATCTAAGTGCGGATTGTATGATATATTTGTATGTAACTTAGGAGGAACTGCAAACTGTTTTCCAAAGTGACTGTTCCATTTTGCATTCTCACCAGAAATGTCTGAGGGTTTCAGTCGTCCCACACCCTCATCTACACTTCATATTGTCAGACTTAAATTTTAACCGTTCATGTGAGTGTGCAGTAGTATCTATGAGATTTTTATCTGCATTTCCCTAATGACTAATGTTGTTGAGCATCTTTTCATGTGTTTATTTGCCATCTGTGTATCTTCTTTGGTGAAGGGTCTATGCAAATTGTTTGCCCATTTTTTTAATTGGAATGCTCTAGATACAGTCTCCTATCAGCTAGATATTTTGCAAATATTTTCTTCCAGTCTGTGGCTTGTCTTTTTATTTCTTAACAGTGTCACTTGAAGAACAGGAATTTTTAGTTTTGATGAAGCCCAATTTATCAACATTTTTTTTTTTTTTTAAAGATTTTATTTATTTATTTGACAGAGAGAGACACAGCGAGAGAGGGAACACAAGCAGGGGGAGTGGGAGAGGGAGAAGCAGGCTTCCCGCGGAGCAGGGAGCCCGATGCGGGGCTCGATCCCAGGACCCTGGGATCATGACCTGAGCCGAAGGCAGACGCTTAACGACTGAGCCACCCAGGCGCCCCAATTTATCAACATTTTTAATGGTTTGTGCTTTTTCTGTTAATCTAAAAAAATCTATGCCTAACTAAAGGTCACAAAGCTTTTCTTCTAATAGTTTTATCACAGTAGCTTTTATTTTAAGCTTATAATCAACTTAAAATCAATTTATCATATATGATGCAAGGTAATGATAAGCATTTGTTTTTGCATATGAATATTCAGTTGTTCCAGAACCACTTAGTAAAAGAGTATCCTTTCTCTATCAAATTGCCTTTGTGTCTTTGTAAAAAAATCAACTGACCACATATGTGTGAGTCTATTCTGTTTCATTTATCTCTATACCTATTTTTTAGCCATACTTATTGTCTTGATTACTGTAGTTTTACAGTAAGTCTTTAAATTATGTGGTGTGAATCTTTCAACTTCGTTATTTTTTCAAAACCCTTTTGGCTATTCAAGATCTTTTGCGCTTCCATATAAATTTTAGAATCAGCTTATCAACTTCTATGAAAAAAAGCTCTGCAGAAATTTTTACTGAGATTGCATTGAAACTATAAACCAATTTGGGGAGAAATGATATCTCAACAATATTGAGTTTTCCAATCCATGAACACAGTATATCTCTCTATTTAGATCTTCTTTAATTTCTGTCAACTGTGTTTTATAGTGTTCAGTGCACAAGTCTTGCACATATTTTGCTAAACTTTTCCCTAAATATTTAATTTGTTAATGCTTATAAAATGGTGTTTCAATTTCTTCACAATTATTTATTGTTAGCATATAGAAATACAATTCATTTTTATATCTTGGGGCACCTGGGTGGCTCAGTCGGTTAAGCAGCTGCCTTCAGCTCAGGTCCTAATCCCAGGGTTTGGGGGTCGAACCCTACATTGGGTTCCCTGCTCAGCAGGGAGTCTGCTTCTCCCTCTGCCCCTCCCCCCTGCTTGTTTGCGCTCTCTCTCTAAAATAAATAAGTAAAATCTTTAAAAAATTTTCTTTTGTATCCTGACCTTTGCAACATTGCTAAACCCACTCAGTTCTAGTAGCTTTTCAGTAGATGCCTTGGAATTTTCTGTCAATGATCATGTCATAAACAAATTTAAAAAGTTTAACTTTTTCCTTTCTAATCTGTAGGCCTTTAATTTCTTCTTCCTGGCTTATTGCACTGACTGGGACCACATGTAAAATATTGAATAGAAGTGGTAAAAAAAATATTTCTGTCCTTGTTCTTGAGGTTAAGGGGAAAGCATTCAGTTTTTCACCATTAAGTATGCTGTTTTTCCATAGATGTGCTTTGTCAGGTTAAAGAATTTCCTGCCATTCTTAGTTTGCCTAGAATTTTTAATCGTGGGTGGGTCTTACATTTCTTTCTTTCTTTTGTGCTATTTCTTCCTTTATTGAGATGATCATAGGTTTTTTCTTTTTTAGTATTATTGGTAGAGTGAATTGTACTGATTAATTTTATAATGTTGAAACAAATTTACATTTTGGGGAAAAGCCCCTCTTGGCCATTAAGTACTGTTCTTTTTATATATGGAAGGATTTGAGTTGTTCAAATTTTGTTAAGGAGTTTTGCTACTGTGTTCATGAAGGATATTGGTCTGTAGCTTTTTCTTCTTGTAAGATCTTTGCTATATTTTGGCATCAGGGTAATGCTGGTCTTATAGTATGAGTTGGAAAGTCTTGCCTTCTCTTATATTTTCTGGAAAAGTGTATATAAAATTGCTATTATTTCTTAAATTTTTGGTAAAATTTCTTACTTACATTTTTGGTAGTATTCACCAGTGAAGCTATCTGGACCTGGAGTATTCTTTGTGAGAAAGTTCTTAACTGTGAAGTCGTTTTATTTCATGGATACAGGTCTAATCATCATCTATCTCTTCTTGAGTAGTTTGTGTCTTTTAAAGAATTTATCCATTTCATTTAAGTTATAAGATTAATTGGCATAAAATTGTTCATTATAAACAACCCCCCCTTTTTTTTAAACAACGTGGGGCTTGAACTCATGACTGGAGATCAAGACGCGGGCTGAAATCAAGAATCCTATGCTTAACTGACTGAGACACCCAGGTGCCCCACCCCTTTTTTCTTTAATGACTAGAGATTTATAGTGATGTTCCCTTTCTCATTCTGGGTGCTGGTGATTTGTTTCTTCTCTCTTTTGCAGATTAGTTTTTCCAGGATTTTATCAATTTTATTGATCTTAAGGAAACAACGTTTGGATGTTAATTTCATCTATTATTTTTCTGTAATCTATTTCACTGATTTCTGCTCTCATCATCATTATTTCCTATCTTCTGCTTATTTTGGTTATAATTTGCTCTACTATTTCTAGTTTCTTAAGGTGGAAGTTTAGGTCATTGATTAAGATGTTTCTTCCTTTTTGATACAGCCATTTGGTGCTGTAAGTTTTCCTCTAATCACTGTTTTCTCTCTGAGCTGCATCCCACAGCTTTGGTATGTTGTATTTTTATTTCCATTCAACTCAAAATACTAATTTCCCTTTTGACTTTTCTCTGACCCATGGAATTAGAAGTATGTTATTTAGATTCCAAGTGTTTAAGAATTTTCCAGAGATTGGGGCGCCTGGGTGGGTCAGTTGGTAGAGCATCTGATTCTCGATCTTATGGTTGTGAGTTCAAGCCCCTTGTTGGGTGGAGAGATTACTTAAAAATATAATCTTTTTTTAAAAAAGAATTTTACAGAGATCTATTATTCATTCTAACATAATTCCATTGTGGTCAAAGAACACAGTTTTTATGACAAGAATCTTTTTTCATGTATTGAGATTTTTTTTCTTATAGTTCAGAGTATGGACTATTTGTTAAAGTGTTTTATGTGCACTTGGAAAGATACTGTATTCTGCTGATGTTGGATGGGGTATTCTATAAATATCAATTAGATCAAGCTGGTTAATAGTGTTGTTCAAATCTTCTATATCCTCTCTGATTTTTTCCCTATTTGCTTTATTCATTGGAGGGGACTGTTGAAGGTTCCAATTATAATTGTAGATTTTTGACTATTTCTTTTTCAATTCTTTCCATCTTTTTCTTTATATATTTTGAAGCTCTGTTAATATACTCTGCATACACATTAGGAGTGTTTTGTTTTCTTGAATTTACCATTTCTAATTATATAATATTCCCCTTTGTTTATGCTGACATTTCATTCTGAATGTACTATGTCTGAATGTATAGTCCCTCTAATTTTCTTTTTTTAATTAATTTTTTAAATTCCAATATCATTAACATACAGTGTTATGTTAGTTTCAGGTGTACAATATCGTGATTCAACCTACTTTGATGTTTCATCTGTTTGTGTGTCTTTATTTTTTTTTTAGATTTACTTATTTATTTATTTTAGAAAGAGAGAGCACAAGTGGGAGGGGCAGAGGAGAGAGAGAGAATCTCAAGCAGACTCCCTGCTGAGCATGGAGCCCAACACTAGTCTCAATCTCACGACCCTGAGATCATGAACTGAGCCAAAACCAAGAGTCTGTTGCTGAACCAACTGTGCCACCCAGGCACCCCTACTTGTGTGTCTTTAAATTTAAAGTAGGCTTCTTGCTTTTTAAGTTCAATCTGGCAATCTTTGCTTTTTAATGAAGTGATTAGAACATTGACCTTTAATGTAATTGTTAATATGATTGGAGTTAAATCTACCATCTTGCTATTTGTTTTTCATTTGTCCCATCTACTCTTTGATTTTTTTTTTCTCCTTTTCCTTTCTTCTTTTGTATTTTAAAAATGATTCCATTTACCTCCACTGTTAACTTAGTTGTTCCACTTTATTTCATTTTTAGTGCTTGCCCTAGGGTTTGCAGTATATACCTTTGAGTGATCACAGTCTGGCCTGCTCTTTCTTTTCCTTCTGCACCTCCAATTACATGTATGTTAGATCATTTGACTTTGTCCCACAGCTCTTAGTGCCCTATCACCTGGTTCTAGACTCTTACATGAGCTGAACCACCTGTTCACATGAAGATGGAGTGGATGAGGATGAGAGGAGCAGGGTCATGCCATAGCAGCACCAATTACTTGACCCTTTGGTCAGGACAGCAGTTCAGAGCAGAAGGTCAGCCATACCAGCAAAGCACAGGTCCAAAGGACTCAAGTCTTGCATCAAACTATTAGCTCAGAGTTGGAGAGAGAGAAGAGGGGGCGTTTAGGAAACCCAGGAAGAGCTGGGTATCATGTCCAATTTGACATGGGCAAAGAGCAAGAATGACTTGTGCATTAGCAGATGGCCACAGGCAGAGACGACACTGAGAATGTCAGCAATCTGTGAGTTCTGTAAAACTCGGTAAAGAGATTTGGGCTTTCAAGAGACGTAGAATCACCAATTTGAATAAAAATATCTAGATTTCAAGGGACAAGCAGCTCCAGATGATATCTGTTACACATTTAAAATTACTATTTCATCCAGAGTTAAGATGGCAGAGGAGTAGGGAACTCTAATTTTGTCTGGTCCATGGAATGCAGCTAGATAGTTGTCAAATCATTCTGAACACCTACAAAATTAACCAGAGAGCTGAGAAAAGAATTGCTGTAATTCTACAAATAGAAAAGCGACTGCTTTTTGCAAGGTAGGAGGTGCAGAGACGTGAATCCAAGGTGATATAAACTGCCCTGGGGAGGGAGCCAGCTTAAGGAGGCTACCGGAAAGTGTTATAAGCAGTAGAGAGCAAAATCGGAACTTTTAGAAATCTGCTCTGGTGAGGAACGTCCCTGTCTGAAAGGTGCTCAGGAGGCAAAGCAGGGCAGAATCCTAGGTGGGACGGTGTGGTCTCCGCATCCCCCGGGTCACAAAAAAAACAGGGGTGCCGAGTGTGGCAGAGTTCCCAAGCATTAGAGCATTAGAGCGGGCAAGCCGGTTGCAAACAGTGAGTCCAGGTGCCGGCTTTCTGCTTGTGTTGCCATCAACTATGAATGACAGCCTGGTCGGGCTCTGAGCAGGGGCTCAGCAAGAGGCAGAACCTCAGCAAGACCCCCCTCCCTCCCCCAAGAGGAACAGCGTGGGTACAGGCCACAGGAGTCTGTAAAGTTTAGAGAGTCCAAACAGGGTTGCATGCCTGAGATAAAAACTCTCCGTCGCTGACTGGGTAAACACAGAGTGTGGTGGAAAACCAGGAAGACAAGAGCGATTGAGGGCTTTTCTGTGAGGGTGCATTTGAAGAGTGGGGGGCACCACCATTTCATCCCCCAAATCAGTGCTGAAAGCCTTCAGGCAGCAAAATAGCACCACATTGTGCAATCCAGAGCCACTTTAACTGAGCCCAGCCCCCTGGCAAGGGGGCTGTAATTCCACTTGGGGCAAAGGCACCTGAAAATCAGCTCAACAGACCCCTCCCCCCGAAGACCAGCAGGAATATCAGGCTAATACCAAGGTTACCGATCACACAGAACTGAAAAACTCCAGTGCTAGGGGAAAATAGTATATAGTATATAGTATATAGAATTCATGGGTTTTTCTTATTATTCTTTAGTATTTTAGTTTTATATATATTTCTTTTTTTTCCTTTTCAGTTATTTCCTTATTTTATCAATTCTTTTTTAAAGTTTTTTTAATCTTTTTAAAAAATATTTTATTTATTTATTTGATAGGGAGAGACACAGCAAGAGAGGGAACACAAGCAGGGGGAGTGGGAGAGGGAGAAGCAGGCTTCCCACTGAGCAGGGAGCCTGATGCGGGGCTCGATCCCAGGACCCTGGGATCATGACCTGAGCCAAAGGCAGACTGAGCCACCCAGGCACCCTAAAGTCTTTTTTAATGTTCATTTTTACATTTACATTTATATATATTTTTTCATTTTTGGTTTCCTTTCATTGTATTCAATTTTATTTTTGTATATATATAAGTTTTTCTTTTTTTCCCATTTTGGGATCTAGTTTTTTTCTAATAAGCAGACCAAAATACACCCAGGATCTATTTTATTGTTGTGTTCTGTTCTACTTCTTGTTGGATTTTTTCTCTCTCTCTTTTTTTAAAATTTCTGTTCTCTTCTGATTTGCTTAGTGTACATATTTCTGGTGTTGTTGCTATTTTTGTATTTTCTCTCTCTTTCATCTGTTCTTTTCTGGACATAATGATAAGATGGAAAAACGCACCCCAAAAGAGAACAGGAGGCAGTACTCACTGCCAGGGATTTAATCAATATGGATATAAGTAAGATGTTGGAACTAGAATTCAAAACAATGATTATAAAAATACTAGCTGGCTTGAAAAAAGCATAGAAGACACTAGAGAATCTCTTATGGAGAAATAAAGAACTAAAATCTAATCAGGTCAAGATAATAAAGGCTCTCACAGAGACGTGATAAAAAATGGAGGCTCGGGGCACCTGGGTGGCTCAGTCGTTAAGCGTCTGTCTTCAGCTCAGGTCATGATCCCAGGGTCCTGGGATCGAGCCCCGCATTGGGCTCCTTGCTCCGCGGGAAGCCTGCTTCTCCGTCTCCTACTCCCCTGCTTGTGTTCCCTCTCTCACTGTGTCTCTCTCTGTCAAATAAATAAATAAAATCTTAAAAAAAAAAAAATGGAGGCTCTATGGGGCACCTGGGTGGCTCAGTCTTTAAGTGTCTGCTTTCGGCTCAGGTCATGATCCCAGGGTCCTGGAATCGAGTCCCGCATCAGGCTCCATGCTCGGCAGGAAGCCTGCTTCTCCCTCTCCCCTGCCCTCTCCTTGTGTTCCTGCTCTCGCTATCTCTCTCTCTGTCAAATAAATAAATGAAATCTTTTTTAAAAAATGGAGGCTGTAACTGCTAGGATAAATGAAGCAGAAGAGAGAGTCAGTGATATAGAAGACAAAATGATGGATAATAAGGAAGCTAAGAAAAAGAGAGATAAACAATAGCGGATCACGAGGGGAGGATTTGAGAGATCAGTGATACCATAAAACGAGGACAATATTAGAATAATTGAGGTCCCAGAGGAAGAGGAAAGGGAGAGGCAGAAGGTTTATTTGAACAAATTATAGCTGAGAACTTCCCTAATCTGGGGAAGGAAACAGGCATTCAAGTCCAGGAGGCATGGAGAACCCCCCCAAAAAATCAATAAAAATAGGTCAATACCTTGATATATAATAGTGAAGCTTGCAAATTTCGGAGATAAAGAGAAAATCCTGAAAGTAGCTCGGGACAAGAGGTCCTTAACCTATAAAGGTAGAAACATAAGGCTGGCAGCAGACCTGTTCACAGAGACCTGGCAGGCCAGAAAGGACTGGCATGATATATTCAAAGTACTAAATTAGAAAAATATGCAGCCAAGAATACTTTATCCAGTAAGACTGTCATTCAGAATAGAAGGAGAGATTAAAGAGCTTCTAGGACAAACAGAAACTAAAAGAATTTGTGGTCACTAAGTCAGCCCTGCAGGAAATATTAAAGGGGATCCTCTTAGCAAAGAGAGAGCACAAAAGTAAGAAAGAACAGAAAGGAACAGAGACAATCTACAGAAACAGTGACATTATAGGTAATAAAATGGCACTAAATTCATATTTTTTGATAATTACTCTGAATGCAAATGGACTAAATGCTCCAATCAAAAGACACAGGGTATCAGATTGGATTAAAAAAACAAGACCCATCGATATGCTCTCTACAAGAGACTCATTTTATTTTTATTTTTTAAAGATTTTGTTTATTTATTTGAGAGAGAGAACACAAGCAGGGGGGAGGGGTAGAGGGAGAGGGAGAAGCAGACTCCCTGCTGAGCAGGGAACCCAATGCCAGGCTTGATCCCAGGACCCTGGGATCATGACCTGAGCCAAAGGCAGATGTTCAACCAACTGAGCCATCTAGGTGCCCCAAGAGATTCATTTTAGAGCCAAAGACACCTCCAGATTTAAAGTGAGGGGGTGGATAACCATTTATCGTCCTAATGGACACCACAAGAAATCTGGGGTAGCAATCCTTAGACAGACTAGATTTTAAACCAAAGACTGTAATAAGAGATGAAGAAGGACACTATATCATAATAAAAGGGTCTATCCAATAAGAAGAGCTAACAATTGTAAATATTGATGCCCCTAACTTGGGAGCAGCCAATTATATAAACCAATTAATAACAAAATTAAAGGAACAGATTGATAATAATACAATAATAGTTGCGGATTTTAACTCCCCACTCACAGCAATGGATAAATCATCTAAACAGAAGATCAACAACGAAATAAGAGCTTTGAATGACACACTGGACCAGATGGGTTTCACAGATGTGTTCAGAGCATTTCATCCTCAAGCAACAGAATACACATTCTTCTCGAGTACACATGGAACATTCTCCAGAATAGATCACATACTGGGTCACAAATCAGGTCTAAACTGGTACCAAAAGATTTAGATTATTCCCTGCTTCCTTTCAGACCACAATGCTTTAAAATTGGAACTCAATCACAAGAGAAAAGTTGGAAGGAACACAAATACATGGAGGTTAAAGAACATCCTACTAAAGAATGAAAGGGTCAACCAGGAAATTAAAGAACTAAAAAAAATTCATGGAAACAAATGAAAATGAAAACACAACTCTTCAAAACCTTTGGGATGCACAAAGGCAGTTCTAAGAGGGGAGTATAGCAATACAAGCCTTTCTCAAGAAACAAGAAAGGTCTCAAATACACAACCTAACCTTACACCTAAAGGAGCTGGAGAAAGAATAGCAAATAAAGCCTAAATCCAGCAGGAGAAGAGAAATAATAAAGATTAGAGCAGAAATCAATGAAATAAAAATCAAAAGAACAGTAGAAACAGATCAACGAAACTAGGAGCTGGTTCTTTGAAAGAATTAATAAGATCGATAAACTCCTGGCCAGGCTTAACAAAAAGAAAAGAGAAAGGACACAAATAAATAAAATCATACAGAGATCACAACCAGTACTGAAGAAATACAAACAATTATAAGAACATATTATGAGAAGCTATATGCCAACAAATTAAGCAAACTGGAAGAAATGGATGCATTCCTAGAAACATATAAACAACCAAAACTGAAACAGGAAGAAATAGAAAACCTGAACAGACCCATAACCAGCTAAGAGATTGAAGCAGCAATCAAAAATCTCCCAACAAACAAGAGTCCAGGACTGGATGGCCTCCTAGTGGAATTCTACCAAACATTTAAAGAAGAATGAATACCTATTCTTCTGAAGCTGTTTCAAAAAATTGAAATGGAAGGAAAGATTCCAAATTCATCGTATGAGGCCAGCATTACCCTGATCCCCAAATCAGACAAAGACCCCACCAAAGAGGAGAATTATAGACCAATATCCCTAATGAACGTGAATACAAAAATTCTCACCAAGATACTAGCCAATAGGATCCAACAATACGTTAAAAGGATTATTCACCACCAACAAGTGGGATTTATTCCTGGGTTGCAAGAGTGGTTCAAAATCCACAAATCAATCAATGTGATACATCACATTAATAAAAGAAAGGACAAGAACCATATGATCCTCTCAATAGATGTAGAAAAAGCATTTGACAAAATACAGCATTCTTTCTTGATTAAAATTCTCTGCAGTGTGGGGATAAAGGGAACATATCGCAACATCATAAAAGCCATATATGAAAAACCCACCCCCAGAAAAGACCCTGAATAGCCAAAGAAACATTGAAAAGAGAACCAAAGCTGGTGGCATCACAATTCTGGACTTCAAACTCTATTACAAAGCTGTAATCATCAAGACAATATGGTTCCGGCACAAAAACAGACACATAGATCAATGGAACAGAATAGAGAACCCAGAAATTGACCCTCAACTCTGTCAACTAATCTTTGACAAAGCAGGAAAGACTATCCAATGGAAAAAAAGATAGTCTCTTCAACAAATGGTGTTGGGAAAATTGGACAGTCACATGTAGAAGAATGAAATTTGACCATTTTCTTTTTTTTTTTTAAGATATTATTTATTTATTTGACAGAGAGACACACAGCGAGAGAGGGAACACAAGCAGGGGCAGTGGGAGAGGGAGAAGCAGGCTTCCCGTGGAGCAGGGAGCCTGATGTGTGGCTCGATCCTAGGACCCTGGGACCATGACCTGAGCCGAAGGCAGATGCTTAATGACTGAGCCACCCAGGCACCCCTTGACCATTTTCTTACACCATACACAAAAATAAACTCAAAATGGATGAAAGACCTAAATGTGAGACAGGAATCCATCAAAATCCTAGAGGAGAACACAGGCAGCAACCTCTCTGCCTTCAGCCACAGCAACTTCTTGCTAGATATGTCTCCAAAGGCAAGGGGAACAAAGGCAATAATGAACTATTGGGACTTTATCAAGATAAAAAGCTTTTGCACAGCAAAGGAAACAGTTGACAAAACCAAAAGACAACCAACAGAATGGGAGAAAATATTTGCAAATTTATCAGATAAAGGCCTAGTATCCAAAAGCTATAAAGAACTTATCAAACTCAACACCCAAGAAACAAATAATCCAGTCAAGAAATGGGCAGAAGACATGAACAGATATTTCTCCAAAGAAGACATACACATGGCCAACAGATACATGAAAAAAATGCTCAACATCACTTAGCATCAGGGAAATACAAATCAAAACCACATTGCAATACCATCTCCCACCAGTCAAAATGGCTAAAATTGACAAGTCAGGAAACAACAGATATTGGAGAGTATGCGGAGAATGGGGAAACTTCTTAAACTGCTGGTGGGAATGCAAGCTGGTGCAGCCACTCTGGAAAACAGTATGGAGGTTCCTCAAAAAGTTAAAAATAGAGTTACCCTATGATCCAGCAGTTGCACTATTTGGTATTTACCCAAAGGATACAAACATAGTGATTCAAAGGGGCACCTACACCCCAATATTTATAGCAGCAATGTCCACAATAACCAAACCATGGAAAGAGCCCAGATGTACATTGACAGATGAACGGATAAAGAAGATGTAGTATATATATACAATGGAATATTACTCAGCCATCAAAAAAAAAAATGAAATCTTACCATTTGCAACAATGTGTATGGAACTAGAGGGTATTATACTAACTGAAATAAGTCAGTCAGAGAAAGACAATTATCATATGATTTCACTCATATGTAGAATTTAAGAAACAAAACAGAGGATCATAGGGAAAGAGAGGGGAAAAATAAAATAAGATGAAATCAGAGAGGGAGGCAAACCATAAGAGACTTAACTATAGGGAACAGACTGAGGGTTGCTGGAGGGGAGGTGGGTGGAGGAATGGGGTAACTGGGTGATGGGCATTAAGAAGCTCACAGGATGTAATGAGCACTGGGTGTTATATGCAACTGTGGAATCACTAAACTCTACCACTGAAGCTAATAATATACTGTTAATTAATTGAATTTAAATTAAATTTAAAAAAATAAATTAAAAAATAAAATTTCTATCTCTTTTACATGGCCTGGAAGTTCTATGAAGACAGCAATCATATCTGTCTTTTTCACTAAGGGTGCCTGGCACATAGTAGGTACACAAGTATCTTCAAATGGATGATGATATGAAATCAGAAAGTGTGTGTTAAATTTCAGTCCCACCACTTAATGGTCAAGCACACTTGAGTAATTAATGTTTTCCATTTTTTACATTCCCTTCTATAAAGTAGAGTGATCATAATCTCATTTTACAGGAGTTTTGTGATGATTAAAGTGGGGAATATATGAGTAGGGTATGATTCTCATGGCAAACACCTAGGGGAACAAGAAATGTGTAAGTGAATTCAGTTTCTATTTCAGCCACCATTCTGCTGGATGATAGAAATTTATTATCTGTTAGTTGAGTGTTTTCTCAGTCATTTCCAGGCAAATACCCCCACCCCACCCTCCTTATCTCCCTGGGGTTAACTTGAGTTCTGGAGGGCTTTCCACTGTGAGAGCATGTGTCTGTGAAGGGCACTAAGCCTCTAGTCTCATGTAACCATCATCTTCACACACATTGGCATCTACTGACATATCTGATTTCCAGTCTGGCTTCTGGTCATATGGCTCTTGTAGATTCTGACTAAAAGGTTGCTTTAGGTTTGCCAGTTTTCCGGGGGTAGATCTGAGCCATAATAAACCACACAAAAAACATTCTGCTGCTTCTGGAACACTAGTGGGTGCAGGGACCCAGCTGGGATGCCTTGCCTTGTCCGTCTGGACACAACATGTAGCTGTTTCAGCTCTCCTGCCTTTTCATCCATCTGGGCCCTCCATGAAGCTTGTGGCTTCTCAGGCTACTCCTAAAAATTAAAGCTCTGATTCTCTCTGCTTTCAGATCCTCTGATCTGCATGAAGGGTCTGTTCTCCCTATCACTTCACACGGTGCCAGTATGGGACAAGCGGTCTGCAGCATCCTCCTATTGACATGCCAACACTCAACTCTCCAGCTCTCCCTCTAATTCTGTGTTGTCTTCTCTGAAGGACACTTTTGTTTGTTTGGTTATTGTTTCTCCCTAAAGCAAGAGAAACTGATTCTAACTGATCTTATAGTCTTCTAAAAACTATTGTTTATGACAAATTATGCACAGAGTTATTTCAAGCTCAAAACTTTCTTATACTCAAAGTTTGAGAATTACTCTTTTTCTCTTAAAATACTAGCTTTGCCATGAGTTCAAAACCTTATTTGGAAGTCACAAGCCAAGACTTCAATCTCTTTTTTCTCTCTGGTCCTACCATGACCACCATCCCTTTGAGATGGGTATGGAATTTCAATGAAAGGACTTTGAGATAAAGAGAAATAATTGAAAATAAATTATTAAAAAATATTGAGACTATTTGACTAATGTATCAAAATATCATCCAGTTACACATACATAAAAGATGTGCAAGTATGAGTTGGTCACAATTTCTTTATTTAGCATTGTTTCACTAAAAGCTTTCAAATCAATGCTCTTAAACTTTAATCAATGCACAGTGTCAGCACTTAAAAGTCTCTCTTTGCTTCCTGTTTTTTAAAAAAAAAACCTTGTTCTCTATTTTTAGCAAGTCCATTACTTCTGTGTTTTCTTTGCTCTGTGATATCTGCCTTAGATATTAAGCTCCTCTAGAGCAGAGATTGTATTTTTCCTAAATGCTACATCCATTATCTGAGAGATTGGTTCTGATAGCTCTTCCATCTTCCTTTGTCACTCACACAAGACATGTGGCTCACTTTCCCAACTATCCTCAAATACAGTCCTATATTTGAGCCAAAGTAGCCTACTTTCAGTTCACTTATTACAATATCTGTTGAGAATATAACATATAACATATGTTGGGGGGACAGGAAAGTATAAGAGTAATAATACCTAACATTTGTTGAACACTACATACTGCCCACTCTTCTTAATGTTTTACATGTGTTACTTCACTAAGTTGTCCCAATTCTTTGAGGGATATACTGTTACTATCTCCACCTACAGCCAAGGAATCCAAGTCGCCAAGATTAAGCATCTTGCCAAAAATTTCCCAGCTACAACCAGGATTCCAACCCATGTAGTCCAGCTCCAAAGCCCTTACTTCCAATATCTGTACTGCCTCAAAACTCAGAAGGTTTGTCAAATTTCTCTTAAAACCTGAGGGATCCTTAGGTGGAAATAAGTCAAAATATGATTGAAATTAAGAAGCTACAGTCTGCCTAAGTGTATAGTGACTTCCCTGTCATAAAGGAATGCTTCTGGCTGCGGATTGGATGGTGACATGGTTTGAGTCATCTCTAGCACTTTGCCACACAGAAGATGCCCTGCCCGATGGCCTATATGTTGTCTTCCCTTCGTGGTATATCCTTTCTGGGGAGACGGGTGAATAAAGCTATGAGGTTGAAAGCACTTCTGCACAATGGTCCACAACTTCTTCTCTGATTTTTCTTATTCCTACCAATTGACCAACTTGTTTACAAACTTTGAGGGTTGGCTCTTTGTTTTATTATGGGAGACAGACTTATAGACACTACCAAGTACATTCTAACAGCCCACTGATTTCCTGTCTAAAAGAATATTGAGGGGAGAAAATAAGGACATCATGCAGCCATGACTTCTGCTGTGGTCAGGCAGAGGAAGCATGGAGCCCAACAAAGGGAAGTCAATGGCCCATTCGTGTTGGTGGTTAGGGTGAGAGCAAAGGGAGAGGTGAAGCTTAAGAGGTCAAGCTATGGGTAGAAAACAGCATCTAAGAATTAAAAGAGCAAAAACAAAGAGTAGTCAAGGCTATTATTCAATAAAAACAGGTTGAAAGCAGAAAAATGTCAACATCCAGATGGAGTTGATTGAAGTATCCGACTAAATAAGGGCATTACCTTAATCACTTGAATAAGCAGATGGGTCAACCCAATCTTGTCTTTTTTAACTCTTTTCTGAGTGCCTATCTTTTCTGAAAGGAAAGAAGGACATCATAATATCACGAAGGCAGAGGGTATTTCATGTAAACTAAAGGTAGGAGTGTAGCTGGGTCTCAGAAACATGCAAGGTTGTGGGACCCTCAGAAGACCCTCTTTCTTTACTGTCTCTGCATTTCAGCCTGACTCTTCACTCTCTGCTTCTTTTGCTTTTTCTAAGATCACAACAGCTCATTAACTTTGATTTTAAAGGCCCATCCCATCTGGATTCTTTCTCTGGATTCCAATTCTACATTCTAGGAAGAGAAGATTCTAACTGACCCAGCCTGGTCAGGTGACTGCCCTTGGACTAAACAATTGTGCCTAGATTTGGGATCAAGTTGAATTAGCATGACTGATGAGAATCTGCCATGTAAGCCAGAGCCCATCTTTCATTTTCATCATCTCCCAGGCCAGTCTATGTTGCTGTAAGGATCAGATTAGATACTATATATGAAAGGATGCTATGAAAATGTAAAATACTATTACAATTTTCATGACTGAAATTTGTAACCATGGGGAAATATTTGAAATTGCTTTTATGGTAATAATACTAGTTTCCATGCAGTATGAAGATACTCTGGATATATAAAGAGCCCTGTAAATTGGAGTCAATTTGTTTCATCTGATATTTTATTCCAAACCCTTTTGCTTGCAAAGGATGCAGCGAGAGAAAGATGGCCTTTCCGAGACCATCCTTATCTGTAGAGAAGAGTCTCGACATTGGAGGAGGTGTGGGGCAATCATTATTTGGTACTCAAAAGGTTAGAAGACTGTTAAGCACCAGTCTGAAAGGGAAAGTGGCTGGATTTTAAGATTCCTCTATAGGATCTGTCTTCTGGAGAAGAAGCCAGTTTTATGGCCTGGAGAGGATGCTTTGTGTTGCTAGCGGTAATTGTTCCTCATTAACTTTGCCACAAAGCAGCTTTGGTGCTCTGTGCATAGCAGTGGATGTGGCCGCTTTTTTCTAGTTAAATTCAAACTACTTTAGACCATATGGTTCCTGGGCTATAGATTTTTATTAAATTTCCTGAATCGTCCTACACTGTAAAAAAATAAACAAACAAAAACTTAAAAGAAAAATATCAGGGCGCCTGGGTGGCTCAGTTGGTTGGGCGACTGCCTTCGGCTCAGGTCATGATCCTGGAGTCCCTGGATCGAGTCCCACATCGGGCTCCCTGCTCGGCAGGGAGTCTGCTTCTCCCTCTGACCCTCCCCCCTCTCATGTGCTCTCTCTCTCATTCTCTCTCTCTCAAATAAATAAATAAAATCTTTAAAAAATAAAAAAAAGGAAAAAAATAAAAAAAGAAAAATATCATGGTTTCATCTAAAAATTTCAAGGATTCTTATGCTTAAAATACAGCATCTATTTTTAGTTGATAAAGCCTTAAATACCTTTCTATTTCATACTGGAAATTCAAAGGACAAAACAGATTGATTATGTTACTTGTAACTTGCTGTGTTAGTTTGAGTAAGTTACTCAACTTATTTGTACTTTTTTGGGAGGAGAGGCAACTTATTCTGCCTCTGGAGTGTTTCTGGGACACTTAAGCATAAAAACCATCCTGGAGGGGTGAGTCAGTTAAGCATCTGACTCTTGATTTTGGCTCAGGTCATGATCTCAGGGTCCTGAGATCGAGCCTCCCACGTCCAGCTCTGCGCTCAGTCTGCTTGTCCCTCTCCCTCTGCTCCTACCCCCACTCATGCTCTCTTTCTCTAAAATACATAAAATCTTAAAAAGAAAAAATCCTGGAGCACAAAGAAACTCATGGCAGAATGTTTTTCTCTGCCTTGATGACAGTGCATTGTAGAGTTTTAATTACTAATGTGCTGTTCCAATGTGTCCAAATGCTTCTCTTTTAGAAGAAACAGGGCTATGGGAAATGGAGTACTTAGGATGACACTAGAGAGATTTATGTTCATAACCAGGAATTAAATATGGGGCCATCTTTCTGAGATCCATAAGTAGTTTAGAATAGAGACGGAGATGACCAAAGGAAAGAGAAGCACATAGAAATAATTAAACACTAAGATGATCAGAAGTAAAGGATATTAAGAAAATTGCTGCATTGCTAAAAAACAAAATTCAACTGAGTAAATTTTAAAAATCTTATTGGTTTTATTCAGTGATTCATGAATTGGGCAGCATCCCATCTAGCAGATAGAAAGGAGCTCTTTGAAGCTATACAAAATGAAAGACTTTTATTTGCACAAGGAAGTCATACTAGATTAAAAAAAAATGGGTTGGTTATTACAAGGTGACTTTCTCTAGGGGATGACAAGGCTCTTTAGGCAGATTACCTAGTGAGTGCTAATCAGGCGATTTCTGATTGACTGGTTCCAGACTTCATTTCTAGGAGAGCCAAAATTGTAATTAAGTTAAGTCTCAGTTCGGTGAGTCACTTAGCATAAGTGACTCCATTTTGGGCCTGTTGTCTTTAACAGCACATGCACACATAGACACACACACACACACACACACACACACAAGAACAAAAAGAAAATAACCTATTTGAACCTGAGATTTAAAAGGAGAAAATTTCCATGTGGATCTGTTGATACCGTCTGCAGGAAAGAAAGGAAGATTTCCACTAGAGCTATAATTTTCTACACCTATGGCATGTGGCAAAGTTGGGATGGAAAGAGAGCTTTTTATAGGCAATGTTGACAATCGTTAGTAGTTATGGTTCTATACAGTGAAATGTTGGAACTGGCTGTGGAACCTCAGATCATACAAAGCCGCTGTAGAATACCCATCTCCCAAGTGAGCAATGCCTTAGCAACAGTGCAGTACAAGGCTAAGCTGATAGATTGTGGAATTGAGGTGGTGGGGATGGAGGGCATGAGAGAAATGCATAGGTGTACAATTCTGATGTATTAGATGAGCTTCCTCCCCAAGGAAACAAAATCATGCTCAGCCTGAGTGACAGAGTTATTGGAATTGTAGGTCCTCTGTACAGGGAAAGATTTATATACCCCTCCAGCAGCCCTCCCCATGCCCCTAAGCAGTTTACCTTAGTCTGAAAATGACAAAGAGTGGGTCTCAGGTTTATGACTACTTAGTGGGGGAGGAGGCTGTTTACAATAGAACCAGAGGTTCTTACTTTCCTTGCAGTCACCAGGAGGCTGGGCTGGGCTGGGCTGGGCTGGACTGAGAGATCACAATGTTAAAATGACAAGAAATGCATCTTCGAGTGCATTCAATCATAGACCTACCTATACTCATGCCAGGCATCCAGGACCTGATACTGTAGCAACTTTCTTGAAGGCTTATCAAAGCGTTGCAGGCAGGATCCAGCTCATTAAGACTTTATCTATAGAAGGCGGATTAGGACAGGCTTGTCACCATCTTCCACCTGGGGATACTTGATACCTGGTTAAATAATTGTTCTAAGCCCCCTATAGCTGAAGGGAAGTCACGTCAGGTCTCTTAACCTCCGCGGGGCTCTATCTGGCACGAGGTTGACCTGCCTGCTCTTCAACCTTAAGACAAACTGGAGCCAGGCTGCTCAATACAAAACCGAACTGAAGAGTCATTGGATGTTAAAGCCGGAAGTAGGCTATGCAATTTGTATTTAGGATTACTTCATTTAGTTCGCATACATAATTTGACTCATTTGACAGATGCAAGATCAGAGACTAGGAAAGCAAAAGCAAGCTGCTCAGGGTGAGGAGACTGCTCAGTAAAGGAGCTGGCAATCCCAAAGTTCGGGGCCGGGCCTTACAGACTACTGTCAGGAGAGCATCGCCACCCCTCTCCCCCAGAGGTCTACCTGCGAGGGATCCTTGTCCCTTAGACACCAAGCCGTAGTCAGGGCTGCAGCCTTTTCCTGCTGTAACCCGCCAGCCAGAGCAGCCCCCTCACCCGGTGACTAGCAAATGCTGAGACTCCACGCATTGCTCTGTGGCGCCTATCTTGTCTTTGTTTGGAGTACTGGAAAATCTGAGAACGGGGGAGGGAGGCGTGACTTCAATATTCATATCATTTCTAAACAAACGATTTCCTAATTTGTGGCTGTTTCATGCCTGGTGACACTTCTGTAGGCAGAGCCTGCCGCGCGGCGAGCCCTTCCTTCTGCCTATCCCCACCCACCGAGCCCTCGGCCTCCCCCCACCATCCTTCCTTCGGCAGCTGAGAGAGAACAGCGGAGCAGGCGAAACAGCCAGGGCCGCGGGTGGGAGGCTGTTCCCGTAGCCCGTGGCTGGCGTGGAGATTTCCCCATTCATAAAACGAACACCTCTGCTCCCTGACTTCCCGCCGGCCCCAAACCGCCCCATCCGCAGCAGGGTAGGACTGGGTCCCGGGTGCCCTGTTCCAAGGGCCAACGGGCCTAAACTGGCGCGTTTTCGCGTTTCGCCAGGGAGTCCCATTTTAGAAATCCTACCTTGTGTCCTCACTCAGACTGTATGGACGACTGGCATCGACCGCGGATGAGAACTCTTGGTTGAAACCAAGAGAGAAAATGGCTTGTGGTTCAATCCGTAAATAAAACCTCACCCTTTGGCTTCAGGTTGTCCGACATTTTGTGACTTGCATTTTTTGCTCTGTCATAGATTCGGGAAGCGACTGTCAAACCATGCTACCTATCCATTTGTAAACAACTGGCTTTTTAGGTCCCCTTCTTTTATGGTGGTGGGTGGGGGCGCGGGAGTGGGCACGGGGGAAGATGGCAGGGGCGGGGCAGGGCGTTGTACTAATTCAAGATGCAATCTCCATCCAAATAATAGATTATTATTAACCACGATCCTCTCTACGAAACCCTTAAAATTGCCCCTTGACTCCCCTAGCAGCAAAAGGCGAGCCCTTATTCGCTGAGCTGACGCCTCCTCGGCTCCCCCCGCCCCCCACTACTCTCCGCTCTGGAAATTACAACTCCTCAGCACGCCGCGCGGGGAGGCGGCGGCGGCGGCGGCGGGAGGGAGGCGGGGAGGGGATTCCCGAGCCAGCCGGGCACTCGCCCTCCGCCCGCCGGCTGCAGCGTCGCGCGACCAAGGTCAGAGGCGCCGCAGGCGCGGCAGCAGCGAACCAAGGCAGCGGGTCAGTCCTTGCCGCGGGGAAAAAGCCCCAGGGCGCATTTGGTTCGCACCAGCAGCCACCGGGGAGGGCGGCGAGCGGAGGTCTCGGAGCCAGCCGGGCCCCGCCAAGACAGTCGCTGGAGCTGCGACCCTGCACGCCAGGTGGCGGCCGCTCAGTCCGCGCGCGAGGCGCGGCGGCTCCACCTCAAGCTCTGGGCGCTGTCCGTCGCCTCGTGGTGCTGAACCCAGCCCCACGGCCAAGGGGCCTGCTCACCCGCCTTCTCACCTACTGATCGCTCTGATTGGGGCGGGGCCGGAGCAAAAGGGAGCCCCTGAGCAGCTGCCCACTGGAGACGAGGGGTTGAAACCGAACAGCCAGGGAACGGCAGCCCGGCCGCTGGTCCTGATGTGCAGAGGAGACGCGCGCTGCAGCCAGCGGCGGCGCTAGTGCTGATTCATCACCTAGAGCGCCTCACAGGCCATCGAGAGGGCAGCCGACTGGCTCCGGACCCTGGCCGCAGGTTGAAGCCGCTGGCGCAGGAGCCTCGCGGGCAGGAGGTGAGGACCCTCCCCCTTCTCTTGCCCCCAGCGGTCCTAGGGCGGTGGCCCCAGGACAGAGAGAGGGGCGTGCCCCCGGGCTGTGAAGTGGCCATGCCTGTGTAATGCCCTCGCTTGCAGCCTCTCCGGTGCTAACCACGCTTGGTCCCCTCCGCCTGTCTCCGGAGCTGTGAGCAGCTCGGCCTGCCCGCGCCGCGATGGAGGAGGAGCTGAAGTGCCCCGTGTGCGGCTCCCTGTTTCGGGAGCCCATCATCTTGCCCTGTTCCCACAACGTCTGCCTTCCTTGCGCTCGCACCATCGCCGTGCAGACACCGGACGGTGAGCAGCACCTGCCCCAGCCGCTTCTGCACTCCCGGGGCTCGGGGCTACCCGCCGGCGCCGGCGCGGCGCCCCCTCTGGACCACGACGCTGCGGCGGGGCCGGCCTGCAGCGGCGCGAGCGGGAGCGCAGCCGGCGGCCTGGGCGGCGGTGCGGGAGGTGGCGGGGACCACGCGGACAAGCTGAGCTTGTACAGTGAGACAGACAGCGGTTATGGTTCCTACACCCCCAGCCTCAAGTCCCCCAACGGGGTTCGCGTGCTGCCCATGGTGCCTGCACCGCCTGGCTCTTCGGCCGCCGCGGCCCGGGGTGCCGCCTGCTCCTCGCTGTCCTCGTCCTCCTCAAGCTCCATCACGTGCCCGCAGTGCCACCGCAGCGCGTCCCTGGACCACCGAGGCCTGCGCGGCTTCCAGCGCAACCGGCTGCTCGAGGCCATCGTGCAACGGTACCAGCAGGGCCGCGGGGCCGTGCACGGGGCGTCCGCAGCCGCTGCAGTGGCCATCTGCCAGTTGTGCGACCGCACCCCGCCGGAGCCGGCCGCCACGCTGTGCGAGCAGTGCGACGTGCTCTACTGCGCTGCCTGCCAGCTCAAATGCCATCCATCCCGAGGACCCTTCGCTAAGCATCGCTTGGTGCAGCCGCCGCCGCCGCCCGCGCCCGCCGAGGCCGCCTCAGCATCCCCAGGCGCGGCCCAGGGCGCCCCCAGCGGAGGCGGCGGCTGCAAGAGCCCGGGGGGCGCCGGAGCGGCGGGGGGCAGCTCGGCCCGCAAGTTCCCTACGTGCCCCGAACACGAAATGGAGAACTACAGCATGTACTGCGTGAGCTGCCGAACCCCGGTGTGCTACCTGTGCCTGGAGGAGGGCCGTCACGGCAAGCACGAGGTGAAGCCGCTGGGAGCCATGTGGAAGCAGCACAAGGTGAGCGCAGGCTGGGCAGGGCGCGGGGGCACAGGTGCAAAGAAGAGGGTGTGAGAAGGGTGCCTGGCCTTTTCCCTGGAGAGTTGGCAGAAGGCAGGAATTACTTCATTCATTCATTCATTCGTTCATTCCCTCCTCAGTCATTTGACAAATGCTGAAATGAATCCAGTGCTCTGAACGGGGTGTTGGGAATGGGAAGGGCATGCAAAGATGACTTACTCGGCCCTTCCCCCCTGAGATCGTATGATTCTATACAAAGGGCACCCAGAATGCAGAAGCAGGGCTTTTTCATTCCCAAAGTTGACTTACAAATTATCCTGAGGGCCCTTCCGGATTTATGGCATCGAGGGCCCCCTTCCTCCGTGGAAAAAGATTTTTTAAGTGCAAGTGTTCCCACCCACTTGTGGGAAAATGTCCGATGCCTCCTCGCGCTTGGTTCATCTTCCCTGAAGGCAGGAAGGATACTATCCCAGCCCTCAGTGAAAGGACACACTATTTCCTACAGAGCAGAATTCCCCTCAGCTTTCAGAGCAGAAATTTGCCTACTCTCTCAAAGCGTCTCCAGCCCTTTCTACCCCCAGAATGCCTCTCAGCCTAGAGGGAAGATATAATTCCTCGTGGGCCTTATTTGAGAATTTGGGTGTGTGCCCTTTTAAGAAGGGAGCATCATTTTCCCCCAGAGACTTTCTCTTGCTGGGACTCTGCCACTCATGGCAGCGGGAATGTGGGGACCCTGCCAATCAAGTCATACTTTCCTCTGCAGGCTGCTGTAAGCCTTCTTCCCCAGTGACTTGCCTGGGGCTGCCACCTCCCAAGTGAAAATGGAACAGCCTCTAAGTGCCAACTCGTGGCTATCAGTGTGTCCTCAGTACCTGACCCTGGGAGGGAGAATCCTCAAAATCAGGTCAAATCCTTGTTCAGGTCCCCAGGCGAGAGTGGGGTCAGTTCTTCTAATGAACATTCACCTTAATTTTCTATCCAAAGGCCAAGCCACACAACTGGACTATTTGGCACCTGAGGTCAGTGATTCTGGCCTGACAGAGTTAGAGTCCCTTGTTTGATGACCCCAACTACATCGGCAAATTTGGACACTTATCATTCAATAACCTCTTTCCAGTAAACTCTCACTCCCCAAAGAGGTAGAAGGTCTCCAAATGGCCCAACATGAACTATGTATTCTGCTTGAGGAGGAAAGACATAAGCAATTTGCCATGGTTACCTTGTATCATCCAACTGGAAATGGACAAAAAAGGTAACATAGATGAGAAGAGAAGGGACTAATCTTTCCTATTATAGATTTGTTGTATTCAGTTACTATATAATTTCATCTGCTACAATGTGTGTGCTATTATTGTAATTTAACATTTTCAAATCAGAAAATCAGAAAAGAAATGGGAAAAACATTAGACATCCACCTTGGAGTGGGAAATTTGCAGAAGAGACATCATTTCACAAATAAAGAAAGTGATCAGTTGCCAAGACAGGAAGTGTAGGTTCACATTCAGATTTCACAAGCTGTTACCTTTCACAGCCTAGAGGCCAGAACTAGTTCTAGGTGTTTCCACATAAATCTTTAGACTCAGTGGAGAGTGGAAACCAACATGAATTGAGATGAACATGCAATCTTAAAAGATACTAAGACTCTGGCCAGGAAAAGTGAGTTGGATAATGAGCTATGGTTTCAAGAACGAAGATTATGCAGGAAAAAAATCATTGGTCATCCTTCCCTTGGTACCCACGGCACTTTTCGAACATTTCTATCCTCAACCAACAATGCAAAGTTATGAGGAAATATTGTAAGCACGTGTGATATTTGCTCAACCAAGTGGGAAAGTTATCTGTGGGAAACAGGACTATGCAGAATCTGGTGTCTCAATTTTATACGCATTGCCACAGCTTCAGGGAACTAAGACATCCTCCCAAATCCAGAAGGAATGATGTAAGATACTTTTCAAGAATGAATAGAAGTTCTTCTGTTATCTTTTAGCAGGTGCTATTTTTCTACAGAAAGGACGATTGTTGAGTGTTTATGAGCGGCTCAAGGAGGGACTAGGGAGCACATGTGGAGTGTTTGGTCTGGTTTTGTGGGCAGGTGTCTAGAACTCCACTGTGAAGGTGGTTACTTTTGAAAGAGAAACTGGAACACTCGATTTCACACTCCCACGGGGACAGTTTAAATTCTTCAGTAAAACTTAAAGCCTCTGTTGTTATTATCCAAAACTCCCAGCAGCCTTGACAAAGCCTTGTGGTACTACCAGAACTAGATTTGGGACAGAAACATTTCCCTAACGCTCCTGTGACTGCAGGAATCTTCATTAAAGCCCTGCTCTAATTCCTCCCAAGCGTGACTGGGGCTTGCCATCTAATTAGTGATTCTTCAGCAAAGAGACTTCTAAGTGACACTGAAATCTATTTTAAAACAAGGTTGATTATCACCTTTTGGAAAATGGTGTAAAAACTTTAGGTTTGGGCTAAACACATTTTTATGTATTTAATTTCTTATTGAAGTATAATTGGCATACGATATTCTATTAGGTTTGCATGTACATCATAGGGATTCAACATTTATGTACATTGCAAACTGACCACCATGATACATCTAATTACCATCTGTCCCCATACAAAGTTAATACAATACTATTGACTGTGTTCCCCAAGTGCTATACATTATATCCCCTGACTTAGTTATTTTATAACTGACAGTTTGTATCTCTTGGTCCCCTTCACTCATTTCTCACACCCCCCAAACCCCTTCCCCTCTGGCAACCATCCCTCTGTTCTTTGCATCTATGAGTCTGGGTTGTCTTTTGTTTATTTGTTCGTTTTGTTTTTTAGATTCCACTTATAAGTGAAATCATGTGGTATTTGTCTTTCTCTGACTTATTTCACTTAGCATAATACCCTCAAGGTCCATCCATGTTGTCACAAGCGGCAAGATTTCAGTCTTTTTATGGCTGAGTAGTATTCCATTGCTGTGTGTGTGTGTGTGTGTGTGTGTGTGTCTGTGTGTGTGTGTGTCTGTGTGTGTGTGTGTACCACATCTTCTTTATCTGTTCGTCTATTGATGGGCCCTTAGGTTGTTTCCATATGTTGGTTATTGTAACACATTTTTAGATAATTCTTCTGGAAAAGGATTAATCATTTCAAAGAAACTCTGATGTGAGAAAACAATATGTTGTGAAAGATAGGACACAGAAGGGGAGCTCTCCAGGAGAGCTTTTGTCTTTTTGCCTTTTGATCATGGAATTCTAATTTTCCTGAAGCCAGGCGGAAAGGATCATTGTGAGCTGTATCTCTCCCCGAGAGTGACACATCACAGAACGTCAACCAGTTCGTCTGTAACTCCTGCTGGGTGCAAATGGTCAACCCTGAATTAAAATGGGTAGAAATTGATTCCTGAACTGAGGTATAAAATGCTGGATAAACCCTTCTTTAGAAGTCTTTGGAGAACCCTGGAAAATAAGAGAGTATTAAAACAAAATCTCCTTGATACCCCAGGATTACTGTTCCTAATGAGTCAGCACTTCGCAAGAGCAAAGGAGGTGATGAGGCCTAGAAATCTCAGGGAAAACAGGACATCAGGTTACTCTCATGTCTTGAGGGTCTGCCAAAGGGCACTTGGCTTGTCAGCACCATGTTCCTACCTTGTTTTATAAAATGGATAAAGCCTTTAAAGTGGCTCAGATGGTTAAGCGTCTGCCTTCGGCTCAGGTCATGATCCCAGGGTCCTGGGATGGAGCCCCGCATCGGGCTCCCTGCTTGGCGGGGAGCCTGCTTCTCCCTCTCCCTCTACTGTTCCCCCTGCTTGTGCTCTCTCGTTCTCTCTGTCAAATAAATAAATAAAATCTTTAAAAAGAAATAAATAAAAGAAATAATATATAAATAAGAAAGGCAGAACATGTAATCATAGGTGAACTATGATCATAAGTACACTTATTTGAATATCGGTAGTACTTTATAGACCAAGTAATAAATACTTGTTAAGAATTAGAATTACAAATGTAGAAATGTAAAAATTAAATATCTCCAAATTCTAATTTGGAGAGGAAAAAAAATTCTAATGTTTTAGGGTTTTCTTGTAGAGTTCTATCATACATTTATTTTGTGTCTTTTTTCTTTAATAATATAATATAAATATCTTTTCTGTCAGTTATTGTACATCATTTGTGATGACTGCATGCCATTCCTTCATAAGGATTTAATATTTTATTTGATCAACTTCTCGGTGCTGGACTTTAGGTTGTTTTCAGTCTCTGCTGTTATAAACATCTTTCTAGTTAAATCTATGCCTATACTCTTTTTTTTTTCTTCTTAATTATTTCCTTAGGTTAAATTTCTAAATATGGAGATACTATGTGAGAAGATATCTGGCCTTAAGATACTTGCTTAATGTTGCCAAATTGCCTTCCATAAAGTTTATACCTATTTTCTCCCAATAGAAAAATTATGTAAGTAATAAAAAAAATTCATGTAGACAGGGACCATGGGGAGTGAAAATAAGATGGATTATCTTGTTTCTAGTAATTACTGTTTCCTATTTTCATCACATTATTGTTATATCTATTTTTTAAAAGAGGATTACAAGTATCTAGATTTTTATATTTTTAACTACTAGTTGGCAATCTGCCTTCTCTCAAAAATTGGTTTGAGCTGAGCAGCTATTGCCCAAGTACCCCTTTTGATTTGAAGGCCTATGAAAAGACCAAGCCTTCAGGGCTTACCCGAGGCACTTTAGGGTGGGGTTGGATGGGGGGGGAAGAGAGTTTGGTAGAGAGAAGTGCTTGGTAAAACCCTTTGGGGAGGTCTGAGTTCTACTATTCTATGGCTGATTGCTGCACACTAGCTGACGATTCTAAGTCCAGTGCTACTGAATGTTGAAATGGATCAGGGTCCTCAGAGCACATGGCATGGAAATATGCTCAATCTGAATGAAAGCCTGGATTTTTGAGAAGTTGACTCTTTTACCAATTCTGAAGTTCTCAGAAATGAAGTATTAGACTGGCTTCTGTTCCATCTGCCCCGGGTTGTCTAAGAACCAACGGCTAATCTGCTTCAACTTCTGGAAACATGAGCTTACTCTGATAACCTACGTCTACCACAGCTTCTCAAACCACCCTCTGTGTTAACATCACCATGTTTTCAAAGCCACCTGGGCTATAGCCCTGCCCCATGCTTGGATTTAATTCCAAGCAGGTCAGTATTCTGGAACAATTATTAGAAAGAACATTTATGTTAACAACCTTTGAAAGATATGCTTTCCTCAGCACTCCACACATTTGGAAAACAGAAAGTGGGTTTCAGAACAGAAGGCAAAAATCCATAAACTTGAACTGCTTTTACCTTCTTCTTGAAGACTGTTTATAGAGATAGAAGGGTTTAGAATTTGGGAAGACCTTGAAGAATGAGAAAAACCATTACTAGCGGTACATATAGTTCATACTGTACTCGGTGGTGTCGTTCCATGGTTGAGGTATGGTATTTTTAGCCTTCAGTGGGAGGTCCTTTATGTGGATGGATATTCATGGTGATGAGACTTTAGCTGTGGATGTCAACAATGGGGAGAGTTCTACAGGGGAGCTTATCTCTTCATCTTTGAGACAGACTAGGGAAAGGGTTGACCAACTGTCGCCCACCGTCTTTTTTTGTAAATAAAGTTTTACTGGAACAGAGCCATGCTCATTTGTTTACATATTGCTTATGGCTGCATTTCGCTACAGTGGCTGTTGGAAGAGGTGAGTAGCTTCACCAGAGCTCTGTGGACTGCAAAGCCGAAAATATTTACTACCTGGTCCTCTGTAGGGAAACAGTGTGCTACCTCTAGACTAGGACCTGTGACCACAGTGTGGTCAGCTGAGCAATAGCAACTGCCGTACCCAGGAGCTTGCTGGAAATATAGACTCTTGAGACCTGCCTCGGTCGTAATTATGGACTCGGGATTTGCATGTTAGTGAGATCCCGTATTGACTTGTATGTACTTCAAAATTTGAGAAGCCCTGATAGGGATGCTTTTTGGGGTCCAGGACACTGGGCCCGTCCTTCTAACTGTACAAGTCATCTGAGAAATGTGGTGCCCCCTCAAGCCTGAAGCTGATACTCAATATGTGGACTCAGGGAGTCTGAGCAGATTGAACCAGAGAGTCTTACTTAATTACTCCGGCACTAAACAGAATATTTAGGTTCAGCAAATTCTGTGTGCTGGGAGACAATGCAGTGTTCGAGGATCATGTGGCCCAGAGGAGTGGGAATCTCTGAGGGGTGGAGGTGTGTGCAGAGCTGTCTGGGCCCTTCTGGGCTCCAGCATGGGTGTCTCAGGAGAAGGAAATCCTGGACAAATGCTCTTTGCTGCTTTCCTGGATTGAAGAGAAACAGATTTACTGTTTAAAAATCTCTGGATTTCCTTTTGGTTTGCTACTTAGTTGTTCTATAAAGAAACAAAGAGAGTGCTTTATCCACTCTTTAGCCAGTTTTGAAAGGCCTGCCTAGGGAGTGGTGGAGGTTGGAAGTATCAAAACCATGGAACCTAAAGGGGCAAGGGAGAATCCAGGTGACATTCGAGGGGAGTGGGGGGGTGTGGGGGAGGGTGTGAATTCATTCCTCCCTGCTTGGAATTTCCTCTTGCAAAGCAAAAACTGTGCAGGATTTAAAATTTTTAATTCCTGGAATAGGCTGTTTCCAGCAGACATCATAAATTCCAGCCTCCTCATTTTGCAGATGAGGAACTTGGGGTGCAGGGGCTTCCTGTAGTTGCACAGCGAGGTGTGAAATGATTCTGTAAAAAGATGATCCTTTAAATTTCTTCATTGTACGTTTTGATTAACTATAAAAATGGAATAGAATGCTGTGTATGTATCTGAACAAAAACAGATGTGTGGAGCATCATCTAAAGGGTAGTACGAATGGAAGAAATATTCTAAAAGGTAGGGACAGAGATTGGGACACAACCCCTCTTTCATTCGACTGTAATGGAGCAGCAGAAAATGGAAGTCAACGGATGAGGAAGAGACAAAACATCCTGTTTAGAATAAATAGCATAAAAGAGTTTGAGGGCTGGAAGGAATGTAACAGATCACGTAGCACCGCCTCTTCATTTTCCAGGGGGCTCTAGAGGGGATAAGTGGTTTGGAGGAGAGAGAGAGTACGGAATGGTCCAGAAGGGACAGGTGAGGTGGGGCTGGTGAACTCAGGAGTGTGGAAGAGGTCTAAATGACAGACACAGCAGACAGGAACATTGGCACCTGCCAGAAGGCTGGGCCTTGGTCACATGTCATTTGAAAAATCTGTTCAGAGAGTACGTAGTTTTTAAAAATGAGGTCAAGGTTGTGTTAGGAAATAGGCAAATATTTGTACAAATATTGTCCAATCTCTCAATCCTTGTTAATAATTTGATTCTGGGTGGCAGTAATAAAACCAGGAAACCAATAAAATATGAATAATCAAATGATAGGCCTCTTAAAGGGAAAAGGGTGGCTTATTATCACTCAATAAATTATGTGTTGTCATATGGTTGGCTTTGCCTATCAGCTGAGCGGTATACCCACATAACTAAAAGTATTCTCTAATACTTAACTATAGATAACTAAAAAGTTGATGGTGTCTTTTGAACGTTAAGTCCTTTTTCTGAGCTTATGCTCCTAATGAGTATTTATTCTTCAATTCAACTAATTACTTGTTCAATCAACAAGGAAATCTTGAATGTCTATATCATACCAGGTACCACTCTAAACACTGAGGCCATGGAAGGATGTGTTCCCTTCCCACAAAGAGCAACATAGTCCTAAGAGAAAGGAGATCAACAAGGCACAAATAAATAAATTGGATAATTTCTGATACTGGATGATTTCTTAGTGGATATTGGATAATTTCTGATATTCATTAAGATGGAAGTGAAGTAATGTGATAAAAAGGACTTGGTGGACTCTTTTGGGGGAAGGTTGAAAAAGCGAGACTTAAAAACTGGCCTGTTCAGCTCTGAAGCCCTGTTCAGCTCTGTTCAGCTCTGAAGACAGCATGTTTCATACAGAAGACAAGAACCAAGAACCAGACGTGGAAGTTGCCCAATGTATTTGTAGGACAGAAATGGGCCCCTATGTTTGGAGTGTAAAAAAAAAAAAAAAAGATGAATAAGTAGCAAGAGCAGAGAGATAGGCAGGGTGCAGAGGACTCGGAGCATGGCAGGCCACAGGGAACAGGTTGGATTTTATGGTAAATGCAGTGGGAGACAGCTGGAGGCCTTTAAGCTAGGAAGTGATGTTTATTTATTTTTTTTAAACCATTCTAACTGTCATTTACAAACCGCATAGTAAGGGGACAAGAGTGGAGGCAGGAAGACCAAGTGGAGGCTATTGGAGTAGTTTGGGCTATAAAGATGGGGACTTGAATTAGGAGAGAGACAGCAGTAATGGAAAGAAGTTTACATGTTCATATCCTGCTTGGGATTCTCTGAGCTTCTTAGATTTGTGGGTGGATATCTTTTATTATTTTTGGAAAATTCTCTTATATTATCTCTTTAGATAATTCCTGTGCTCTGTTCTCTCTCTTTCTTGTCTTTCTGGAATTCCAATTACATATATGTTAGATAGTTTGATATTGTCCTACAGTTCTTAGATGCTCTGGTTCTTTTTTCTTTAATCGTTCTTCTTGTCTCTTCATGTTACAGTTTCAATAATTTCTATTGACCACTCTTCAAGCTCACTGATTCTTTCCTAGGATGTGTCATGTCAACTGATTAGCCCCTTTCCAGATTTTTCTCTGCATTTTCTTAGTTGTCCTGCCCCTTCTCTAGCAGTAGGAAGCTTCAAATAGTTTGGACCAATGACTATTTTCTGCATCTCACCCAGAAAGATAGGGTTTTTCTCTTTTCCCTTTCTCCAGCCACATGGGGTCTTCACCTTGCTCAGAGCGATGGGTTAGAAGGATAGGAGTTGCTGCTTCTCTCTAGTGGCCTAGGATTTTGTTGTGGAAGGGAGAAGGGTCCTCACAGGGCTTCCCTGCAGTGACTGTCACGTTCCTCTTGCAAGCCAACTTCTCGGGTGCAGATGTTGCCCTTTTTTAATCTAACGGTCTCTTTAGATTGTGTAACTAATCAGGTTTCACTTTTCTCTTCAGCTGCTAAAATGTTTAGAGCCAAATATTTGGTGCATACATAATAGATTTAATTATGTTACAGATTCCAAGACTTATTTCTGGCTTCATTTTGTGTCCCCACCCTTCTCTTTCTCTCTTCCAAGGTATGTGCTATTGAATTCTACTGCCTTAAATACCTTTTGAAATAGATTAATAAAGAAGCAAACAGTGGCCTGCTTTAATAAAACCAAAGAGAACAAGAAACCTCTGGAAAATCTCATTAAGCTAGAACCCTACTTCTGAGCAGTGCTCAGTCACTGTTAAAGAAATGCTGCTTGAAAACATTCAGATCAAGGAATAGGGGCCTTCCCAGTCACTGGGACATGTGACAGCTCCCTTTCAGAGACTCCCAAATGATTGTGCCTGCTCTAGACAACAGGATCATCCACCTTATTTCACATCTTTCATGGGAACATCACCCCATACCATCAGCTTGTTCGGAGGGTGTGATTATTGCCCCTCAAATTGGTTTCCTTTACAAGTATTTGCAGCTTCTCACTGATGAATTTTGTCTTCCTCACAGGGGGCAAATCAGGGCACATTAAAGGCAAGAAAATCCTCCTGGGGATGATAGTGTCAGGAACTGTGGGAGGTTTGGAATTTTAGCCTATGTACAGCTAACAAAATTCACTTACCACAATTTCATGGATGCAGGTGGAAGACATGAGACTCCCAGGTCAGAAATGAAGAACAATTTATCACTCATAGCAATAGCAGTAGTCAGAGTATCCGCATGTTTGTGCCAGTTTCCTGAGCCCCCATTCACAGTGGGCGGTAATAAGAGGGCCAGACGCTGCTTGCACACATAGTAGGTTGTATCACAAGAGAAGAACCCTGAACTTGGGGACCCCAAATCTTTTATAAAGGGTGGTTAGTGTGGGGTACATAACTCCAGAGGGAGACAGCATCTCTAGCTTCCAAGATTGTTGTCTAGACAAACATTCTTGGAAAGAGTATCCAGAAAAAAGAGCGATCCGTCCCTCATTGGTCAGACTTACAGAAATGAGAGACCCATGGAAAAGTAGCTTCCAATAGTATTAAATCAAAATTGAAATTGTTCCTCGAGTGATTTCTACTTCATGTACATCAGAGGAAGTTACACGGGCCCCTCGGGTTCCCAAAGCTGCTTCTTTCAGTTGGGGTACACAGGCTTCAGAGCCATCTGGGTGAAACAGGCAGGATTCATGCTCTCATCTGCTGTGTTTGGGTTTTGCTGGGTGTCATGATGATGATGGTGGTGGTGGTGGTGATGGTGATAATGGTGTGATCTCTGTGTTGGGGCCCAAATAAAGTATAAGTTAAAGCTGCACTGTTAAGGTACCTTCATTCCTGAGTCTATTTGCATTTCCTCTAGCACACGAAGGACAAACATCATCTCATGGCTCTCTGTATTATCCCATCAAAACATTCCATTGGATAGGCATTCGTTGGACACCTACTGTAATTCACAGGCTGTGCTGGGGGCTGTGGATACATATAAAATAGGCCATATGAGAGCTCACAGCTGACTGGAGGAGAGGGATCATTTTATAACCAACCTAATGTACATAGAACTAATATTAAAAAGTGGAATGAGTGCCATATTTGAAATGTGAATGAACCAGTAAGGGAACAGAGAGGAGAAGGCAGTTAATTCTGCCTAGAGTTTCAGAAGGGGCAGGGGAAAAGAGTAGTGAGGGGAGATTGAAGAGAAGATGATGTTTGAGCTGAGGTCTTGAATGATGAGGAGGAGTTTTATCAGTCAAGAAAGAAAGAAGGAACTTAAATGTACAGCAATGTGTGAGGTGTTAGGAGAGATGTTTAAAATCTAGTTCCTACTTTCAAGCAGCTTATTATCCGATAGTAGAGTGCCAGGGATTAACATATATTCACTTGAAGGGGAGGGACATTGAGGAATATGAAGCCATTTCTGATTCTTGTTTTTTTAAAAAGGGATCTTCAATTACTCAGTTTTTAGCATGTGAGACTTACTGAAAACATTGTAGATCTGGAGTGATAAAAAAATGATGTGACAAATGGATTCCAGAAGCCACATTTAAGGGGACATCTAGCCTGAAAGGTTAAGAAAGATCAGATGTTAGCTTTATTTCAATTTCAATGGAGAACAGGAAGTCTGGCTATATTCCTTTGGAAGATTCTTGTAAATTTTTATCATTTACCCAGGTTGTTATATTTACCCTGTTTGCCAGTAAAACCTGGTAGCAAAAACCTCTGAACATTGCAGCCTGCTTTGCTCAGTTAAGAGGATAAGGGTGGGAAGAGAGGAGACAAAAGAAAAGTGAGAAAGCTAGATGAGAAAAGAGATTCACAGGAGGAAGGAGGCAATGAAAGGGAACAGACCAAAAGGTTGATTAAGAGGATGATTTGGGTTTGGTCCTTAGCTCCAGGCATTAGATAGATGGGAGGGTTCATCTCTCCACTAATGCACAAGAAATAAAGAACAACGCGAGAGCATAAGTAGCTGGTGCTGAAAGCGTATGGAACCAACCCTAAGTAGGGAGTCATACCAACAGAGACATGAGGGAGGATTGTGAGAAAAGAGGGGAGTTGAGGTACGTTTCAGACAACAGGAAGAATTTGGAGAGGTGAAAAGGAAGGAGGTGTCCCAACAAAAAGGCAAATGTTCTTTTCTGTAATGTGACCTTGGAAGGAAAACTCTAAGACCAATTCTCGTCAAACATGATTGTCACAAAGACAATTCTATTATGGTTACCAGTGACTGCAGTTGGCCTGATCCTAACGAAGCAGTTTGGGTTACTAAGTGATAGAGAACCTCACCTGCCTTTGGTCAGCAAATGGTTTTTATACATTGGCAAAGTCAGGATTCTTGTCCCAGGGTTTTGTGCACCTGACATCCTATGCCAGACTTGTCTGGTACCATCCACGCATGACTGGAATTACTGTCTGGTGTCTGGCTTGTCTTCATGTAAACATGGTCTTGACTGTGCCCAATTTCACTTTTCTGCCAACTGAGTCTTCCCAGTCTTTATAGACACTCATTCTAATACTCTAGACAGCTTTAAAAATAAAATCCCATCTTGATTAGACTTTTCTTATTTATACCTATCAATGGTGTCTTGCAGCTAACAGACTTACCAGGTGTCTTTCTTTATTTAACCAACTTTATACATCACATGCATAAATAACACTACACTTTGAAAGTCTTGGCAGCAAGAACTGTGTCTTATTTATCTTTGTATTCACAGTACCCAGCAGAGCAGCCGGCACCTGATAGGCTATGAGAAACATTTATTTCATAAAGGAATGGTGATAACACCAAAATGTATTCTAATGACAATGCCATAAATGACTATTCCAGTGCAGTCCCTATTAATTCATAGTGAATCATGGAACAGACTGATTCATGAAGGGGGTGGGGGGGACATTCCCGCCAATGGCATGGAAAATGAGGGGAGGAGGGATTTTGCATTTTTCTGCGCCCCTGATTGAAAAGAGCCAACCACGCTCATTAGCATGCCCCCCCCCTTATTATATGTGGAAGTGGTATCGGAAACAGTGAGCTGATCTCGTGGCACGACAGAAGCTAGCTGGAAACGTCGGTGTGACTTTCCCCAGATGTTAGCGTTGCTATGTCTTTTTTTTCACTAAGTTTTTAAATTTTAATTCCAATATAGTTAACATACAGTGTTATGTTAGTTTCAGGTGTATAGTATAGTGATTCAAGAATTCTATACATCATGTAAGCACTGCTACATCTTGTCCAGAGACTAGATTAGCAGAAGTCTGCTAAAGTGATGTTACTGAAATCTTTAGTGCTGTGGAGGCAGTAGAATGCAGGGAATAAGAAAATTCATTTTAGAGACAACAGTCCTAAAACTCTGTCTTGCCATGGAATGACCTTGTACTAAATGGGATAATGCACTTGAAGAACTTAAGGCAGTGCACACCTCATAGCAGGTGTTCAGTAGGAGAAAGCCATGGTTGCCATCATTGTCTTGGTTATTACTGTGAGGGTCAAGGCCGAGTGTGGTGTGGCAGGGCACCAGGGCAGAGGTCGTGCGCAGGAGTCCTCCTGCGGTAGGGCTGAGAAGCAGCGCCGTCCTTGGATGGGACCACTTCCCACTGTCGCATTAAATGGATGCCTAGAGAGATCCATCCCAGGACCGCCTGCACCAACCGTCTGGTCCCTCACTGGCTGAAGTAATGGGGAGGATGTGAATTGAAATCAAAAGGTCTAGGATGGGTTTGGAGCTCTGTCTGGGTCAGTTTCTGATGCTTCTGCGCCTCAGTTTCCTCCCACTGGAAAGGCTGGTGTGGGACGAAGTGAGAGGAAGTAAGTGAAGGTACCTACTGGACTTTCAAGGCACTCGTTCATTATAGTCCCCGACTTCTCTCCTGACGGTACCAGGACCTTGACCGGCTTCCTTTTAACCTGACACCCCTATTTATGGTGTGAGACCGACTGTGTGTGATATGATTGCAGGTTGTGGATAGCTCTGCAAGCGTCTGTGGCAGGATAGAAGAGTACACAGAATGTATGTGCTTGCTAGAGCTGCGGAGACAGATGACCACAAATGCGTGGCTTAAAACAGCCACAATGTACCCTTCTCACTCTTCTGGAGGTCAGAAGTCAGAGATCAAGGTGCCAGCAGGGCCACACTCCTTCTGAAGCTTCTAGAGAAGGATGGGTCCCCGGCCTCTCCCCTAGCTTGGGGTGGTTCCTCGGTTTACGGCTGAGAACTCCCATTTTCACATGGCATTCTCCCCATGTGTGTGTGTCACTGTGTCCAAACTTCCCCTTTTTATAAGGACATCAGTCACATCGGATAAGGGCCCACCCTCCTCCATGATGATTTCATTTTAACTTAACCGATTACATCTGCAGTAACCCTAACCCCAAAGAAGTCACATTCTGAGATACTGGAGAGTAGGACTTCCATGTCAGAATTTCTGTGGGACACAGTTCAACCCCCGGCACACAATAACATTCGTAGTCAATCTGGGTGGAGGAATGAAACATAAAAAGAGCTGGCAATTGAAAGGCAAAAGTCCCAAATCCAGGCAGATTAAACCAACCGTTTCCTGAAGCCCTGTGAAAATATTCAGCCACGTTGAATGGCTTTGCTCCTGACGTGGCAGAGACCAGGCTCACTAATGGGTATAGGGGTTTAGATTCCAGTTGTGGGTCAGGGGCAATGAGGTCCTGGGGCAGGGGGTAGGGGGTGCGGTGGGGGTGGCTAGGGGTATTAGGTGACAGCCCTGGACATCTGCAGGGCCCTGAAGACTCTGGGCAAAGAGTAGGAGAAGGATGCAGGAGAGGCAGGTTTCATCCTTACAATTTTTCATCCTTATAACTTTCCCATGAGTCCTCACAATAATCACCAAAAGTATCTATATTGAAAATATTAACCATCCAGCTTTACCATACGAAATGTTACTGCTTAGTTAACTATATTGGAATTAAAATAAAAGTGGCAAAAAATATATATATAGTATTGCTGCATTAGGACATTGTTCTCACATTTAAATGTCCTGAATTAGAAGGTATTTGTGGGAAAGAGCACAGAGCTGTTAGTTTTCAGTTGTAAAATTGCTTAGCAGTTCAGGGTGGAGATTTCAAATGTGATCTTAGTGACATTTTTTTTTTAACAGAAATAGCCTTATTGTTTTTTCTGATTGTAAAAGAAATAATACTTATTGTTTAACAATTTCAGACAAGGGGCGCCTGGGTGGCTCAGTCGTTAAGCGTCTGCCTTCAGCTCAGGTCATGATCCCACGGTCCTGGGATCGAGTCCCACATCGGGCTCCCTGCTCTGCAGGAAGCCTGCTTCTCCCTCCCCCACTCCCCCTGCTTGTATTCCCTCTCTTGCTGTCTCTCTCTCTGTCAAATAAATAAATAAAATCTTTAAAAAAAAAAATTTCAGACAATACAAAGATGCAAAGAAAAATGTGAAAAATCACCTGTACTCTTATAACTTACAATGTGTATGACACACACACATATATAATTACCTTAATAGTGGCTACATAGATAGATACAGGATAGATGATAGATAGATAGATGATAGATAGATAGATAGATAGATGATGATAGATTGATCGATCTCAAATACTTTCCTGCCTAAGCTGTACTGGGACTCCTGTCATATCCATCGCGTTGAAGTCAGCAGCATGGAAGGTGAAGGATGGAGGAAGAAGGCAATGGTAGAAGGAAGGGTGGGTGCCCCAGGGGAAGGAAGAAAAAAAGGCACATGTTCTGGTATGTTTTTCAATTTTAATTGTCTTAAGTAAGAAGTAGGCACTCTAATCCCCAACATATAGACTCTATAGAAGAGTAAGGACTCGCCCAAGAGCACATGGTTAGTAAAGGAAAGCCAAAGTCAGCCTGACTCCAGGCATCACTTTGCTAAATTTTATTATTTCTTCAAAGTACTTTGTACTTCTTGCCCCATCCCCACAAGGCTAGGCTGTGTAACTCACGTGGGCCAATGACATGAGAGCTGAAGTCATGTGCGCCACCTCCCAGGAGAAGCTCTAAGAGTCAGTATGTGTTTCAGCTGTGGCTGTTTTCCTAATCTCAAATGTGGGATGCTCCTTTAGGCAGATCCTGAAATGAAGAGGACATGAAATTGAGTTACAGGTGACCTCTATGTGAGCAAGAAGTAAATCTTTGCTGTTGGAAGCTTCTGAGTTGTGTGTGTGTGTTGGGGGGAGGGGAGGGTGTTTGTGACGATGGCTTAACTTGCTTACACAGTCTGATAAAACCACATTCTTTCCACTTCATATCTTGCCTCTCTCTTCTGAGCTTTGCCCTGTTTCTTGGTCAAAATAATTCTCTCTTTTCCTTTGATTGCATAACACTGAGGAAACACTTTTAAATCTAGTTGTGTCATCTGCCAGACCCATATTTAGGTTATGTAGTATTTTATTTCCAACAAATTCTTGGAAATAAAATACTTTTCAGACTTGATTCTTTTTTTTTTTAATTTGGGCTTTTCCCCCATGATCCCCTGAACTAGGGAGAGATAGATATTCCCTGTCACACATACAACTCCTGGAACAGGGCATACTGTCCAGAGGTGACTAAAAATTTTCTTTTTCTAAAAAAAAAGATTTATTTATTTATTTGAGAGAGAGAGCACAGGGTGGGAGGGGCAGAGGGAGAGGGAGGAAGAGAATCTCCAGCCGACTCCCTGCTGAGCGTGGAGCCCTACATGGGGCTCGATCCCAGGACCCTGAGATCACGACCTGAGCCAAAGCCAAGAGTCAGCTGCCCAACCAACTATGCCACCCAGGCACCCCCAAAATTGTCTTTTTTTATTACTTTGGTTTGCTTTGAACTTCTTTGCTGTGCCCTAAACCTTTTTCTGGATAGTTTCATTTTGTTTAAAATCCATGTATTCTACTATGGTAGAATTATAAATCTAGCACTTCCTGAGCAAGTTTAAAAGTGATAGTTTGAGATCATTAGTATACCTCCACAGCATATTCTCCGCATAGTATCTCTATGTGGTTAATGACAAATGAGATCCACATCATCCTTTTTTTAGAGTAAGTGACCCCAAAGAGTAAGAAAGGAAATTGCACAATCATTCTAATGTTATATTGCCTGTCAGATCCAAAGCTAAGATAGAGCTCTAGTCCTTGCCTCCAATCCTTGGTTCACTTTTAAACTTCCCTGTCGTTTATCTAACAACAACAACAAAAAATTCATCTATTCAACAAATACTTATTGCCTATACCCTGGTAGTTCATCCAGAGATGAAGCAGATAGAGTCTCCATCCTCTAAGACCACACAGGTTAGCAGAAGAAACAGTAAATGCATGATGACAGGATAATATGATAAGGTGTGGGGTGGCATGGGGGCCCAGAAAAGGTGCATCTCCATAGACTCTGGGAGGGCTGGGGCTGGGGGGCAAGACAACATGAAGGAAAGACACTTGAATGATGACTGTGTGTGCTGGCAAAGCAAAGAGGAGGGCGCAGCAGGGGCAGAGGCACAGAGATGTGACAGTTTTGCTAAGGTGGGTTGTGTCTGGAAGGTGGGACCCGCGACTGCCTTTGCCCGTTCAGTGCAACGGGAACTGACAAGCCCGAGTCCCAGCAGGGCATGAATTTTCCAATTATTCTGAGTCTGGTTCCTGCACATGTGCACTCCTGAGGGTCATTTGGCACTCACTGACCCCCTTATCAGAATAGGAAGGAACCGTGTGCCCACGGGTATATCTGATGATTGGAAGCCACTTCCCAGTGATATTCGCCACCAGGCTTGCCTCTTCTTATTTTTGACCTCAGCATTACATCCTAGCCCGGAAGTGTGGTTGGGGGCTCTGACATTATCAGTATTGGCAGCTTCCGGAGCCCAGTTGACGGGCCCGACTGCTCCCCCTGCGTGCCCGTGGGCAGGAGTTCACAGAGAACTCCTAAGCTGTCAGCATTTGGAGAGTCCGAGCCTGAAGCTGAGTCGTGGTGAGGAAGGAAAAGAGGCCTCCCACCTCACCATCTCCGTAAGGATCACCTTCATCGAAGTGCAGCAAGAATCATGAATTATAACCTGGCTATCTTTGTGGTTGGCCTCCTAACCACTAAATCAGGTAAAGTTCTTTGTTGCAAACAAAAGAAATCAAGTCCAGTTAGCTCGAAGAGAATTTGTTGGAAATAAAATACTTTTTTTTCTGAGTACTCGCAGAATCAGTGGGAGTTTTGAGCAAGTGTAACAACAGTGAGCACATAGCCCGTGTGCGGTGCCCTCTTCTGGGCTCCTCACATGGATTAACTCGCTTAATAACACTGTAAGGTAGCTACCGCCATTATCCCCCCTTTCGTGGTTGAGGAAAATGGGGAAAGGGAGAGATGAAATGATTCACCCAAGCTCACAGAGTATGTGGGTCAGGATTCTAACCCAGCATTCGGGCTCCAAAGGCTTTTCCAAATGCTAAGAAGCGGGATCTACAGGAGGTCAGAGAGCAATGGAACAAATGCTCATTCTTCTAGGTCTCTTTGTCTCTTTGCTCAGTTTTGAGTTCCAAGGAGCTGGCATACTGCTGGCCTAGATCAGGGCATGTGTTTGCCCCTCGTGGGGGTGAAAACCATGGGATCAGGGCCTATTCCATTCCCACCAGACTGTACCCCATGGGAAAGAGGCAATTTCTCAAAGCAAAATGAGCATGCTATTATGAGGAACTGGATGGCCAACAGCAGAAAAACTGGGGTCCCTGCGATTTCTGGAGAAGCCTCTCTGGGGTCTTGTTAGTAGAGTGCCAGCCCCTGAACCCAGGGCTTTCCATGAACCTGAGACAGCCCCACGGGGTGTGTATCATTACCCTATTTCCCAGGTAAGGACACAAGGGCTCAGAGAGGGTCAGAAACCCAGTCACAGAAAATTAGGGTTTGCACTCAGACCCTGACTCCCAAGTCCACTTCTAGGGGTCCACTCAGCGGGGCTTCTGAGCACATGGCCAACAGGTAGGGGAGGGTCCGCTTATTCTGCACTCAAGGCCTCCATTAGTGTGAAGCTGAACTGTGACCTGGGGAGCAGAGCACCTCAGTGACAGTCTCCCATCTACCAAAGCCTGAGTGGCTGGCTTGGTGGAAAATTTCCCTCTGTAGGAGTTCCTGAGTCCAGCCAGCTGACATGTAGCTACACTGCATCCATTCCAGGTTCACATTGCCTTTATCTGAAACCTCTCTGCAAGAAAGGAGCTTCCCCTTCCCCTGAACCTCCCTCCATCCCACCCACCTCCTTTGGAAGGGTCTAAGGGGGAAAAAAAGAAAAAAGGAAGGAAGTTGGAAGGGTGTCTGGCTCTATTTTTCTCATCTGAAGTGGGAAAGAATCTAAAATCGCCCAAAGGAGTGGGTCTCAGGTGCTCCCACCAGGGTAGGACCCCTGGGAAGAGGCCACAAAACTGGGATGAGCCAGACAGGGCAGGCCGGGAGGTGAGGCCATGTCAGGAATAAGGCATCATAGCTCTAGAAATAGAACTTCAGTCTACAGCGCTGCCCCTGAGCCCCACCCAAGGGAACAAAGACTCATCCTTGCTCTTCTGCTGCCCCGGAGCCCATGCACTAGATTTGGTCGATTCACTATTCACGAGTGAGCAATTCATAGACACTAGTGAGTGTCTGTTCTGTGCGGGACAGTACTGGAGACACAAAGAGGAATTCACTGCTCATCCTGGCAGTCCTGGGCCAGTGAGTGACTGGCAGGTAGATGAGTAACTGGATCTCAAGACAGACAGTGACAAGGACTAGCCCTGGGGGAAAGTGAGAGGCTGAGGGAGAACAGTGGAGAAGGGGCCCCACAAATGCATGGACTCTTGGAAGACTTCGTGGAAGAGGAGAACTTGGAGTGGGACTTGGGCAAGCTGAGCAGGACTGAAGATGGACATCCTCAGTGGAAGTGACAGCTGGGACAACAGCTCAGGGTCATGGATCTGCCAGAAGGTAGGTGCTTGGGTTGCAAGTTAGCCCAGGGAGGGAGAAGGTGCTGATCCTTCCGACCCATCCTCATCTGTAGGAGGCCAACAGATGGTTGTTGAGTGAAGACCAATGAATGGATGAAAGTGTTGACAGCCAGGCTGAGGAGTTCTGACTTTGTTTTGCTTGAGCCACAGGAGAGAAAACCTTGAACCTGGGGTTTGGAAGGAGAGACATTCTGGCAGAGATGGGATTTTTTAATAGAAGGAGGAATGCATTTCCAGGCAGAGCAGAACAGATGAGGATCAACTCCAGGTTTATGGCTAAAGCAGGACATCTGTGAAAGTCCTACTTAGACCCTTTTGCATTTTGCTGGGGCTGCCCTAACAGAGTCCCACAGACTACATGACTTGGGAGACTGAAAATTTATTCTCTTGCAGTTCTGGGGGTCAGAAGTTTGAAACCAAGGTGACACAAGGCCACTTCCTTCAAAGGCTCTAGGGAGGGATTGGTTCCAGGCCTCTCTCCCAGCTTCTGGTAGCTCCTTGGCCTGTGGCTGCATAAGCCCGTCTTTACGTGGTGACCTCCCTCCATGTGTGTCTATCTCTGTGTCAAACTTCCCCTGTATCTAAGGACACCAGTCTTATTGGATTAGGGCCCACCTAAGGGCCTCATTTGAACTTGAATACCTCTTTAAAGACCCCATCTCCAGATAAGGTCACATTCTGAGGTACTAGGGTTAGGACTCCAACATATCTTTTTGGGAGGACACAATTCAACCCATAAAGCCCCCTTGAGGCTGATCAAAGGTGAGGGCTTGAGCTGAGAAGTATCTTGACTGCAGGAAAATGGCAGCCTCTCCCCACTTGGCACCCCAGTGGCTGGGATGATGGATGCTCTGGCCATCTGGTGTGCTTCTATCCCCTGCCAGAGGCCTGTCTTACCAACATATTCCCGTAGCATCCTTGTCTGCCTGATCACCAAGGTCAACAGTGTGCTAATCTTACCAGGCACACAAATCTTGAACAGAAGAGAAATCTAAGAATGAGAAGCTCAGAAGCTGCCCAGGGAAATGATGAGGCTGGAAGGTCACCACTGTGTCACCCATTGGTGTCCCAGTTGCTGGGTCCTCATCCCTTACACGGCAGGAGGGAACATTTCAGAAGGTACATGGGAAAGGTCCCAGTGGGCTTGGACTCCCCAAGGGGGGAGTTGGATTTTACCCTGGGAGGGTGAGGAGGCCACCTGCTTGGGTGGGATGTGGGTACGTCTTCATGCTCACGCCTCTCCAGGCGCCAGCCTTACCCTATGATCTCTTCCATCTAACTGATCCTGAGTTTTATCCCATTTTAACAGACTAGTAATCTAGTAAGTAAAGTGTGTCTCTGAGTTCTGGATGCTGCTCTAAGAAATTAATCAAACCCGAGGAGGGGGTCATGGGAACCTCTGATCTATAGCCCATCTGCCAGAAGCACAGGTGACATGTGGGCTTGAGATTGGCATCTGAAGTGGGTGGTGGACAGTCTTGTAGGACTGAGCCCTTAACCTATGGGATCCGATGCTGTCTCCAGGTATTGAGTTGAATTGGTACACACCCAGCTGGTGTTGCTCGGTGCGGGGGAAAGAACCCACACATTGAAAATGGTGTCAGAATCATAAATAGAAACATCTTTTTGAGAACTATGTTCTATGACTGTGTCCACACAATCCCTCCCACCCCTCAACTGCATTAGGACCAAGGTTGAATGAGGTGTGGGGATGACATGCCGACCCTATCCTCTACCTACCGGGTGCACTCTCGACTCTCCTGCTTTCCCCACTAAGCCCGCCCCTGGGCAACGCTGGAGTGGGAAGTAAGTGCTGGTCAGCATCTCCTCCACCTGTGGGAGGGCCACTAGGCTGTGCAGGTGCATCGCCCAGGAATGTCACTTTGACATCTGGAAAGTTGCTATGGCCACTGCATATCTGAAATTTTCATGGAGTGGAGAATGGAGCTCAGGTCTGACAAATTCCTGAGACATTGGGAGATAGGCAGCTCCACCTGAACAGACAGAATGCCGGACACGGGGATCTGTTCAAGACTAAAGATGCAGCCAGCGATGAGGGGCTGTCCCAGCCCACCAGCCCTGCCTCCAAGGAGTATTGGTGGAAGATCAGGTTTCTCCTTCCTCCATGTTGGTTGAGTATCTGAAAGCAGCATGAGCTAAGTGCCTGGGCTTTGGGTCCAGAAAAACCTGGCTTTGAGCCCTGGCTCTGCCACTTTCCAGCTGTGTGATCTGGAGCAAACTACTTCACCTCTCTGAGCCTCAATCCTCTCTGCTATAAAACGAGGATAATAATAATAGCACCTCCTTGAGAGGTTGTGAGCAATCAGCTAAATTAGGCATGGAAAGGTTTGGCACTTAGGGAATGTCATCCTTTGTTACTGTTGCTGTTGATGGGACGTTCCCAGCATCAGGGAGCTGTGCCACTGCAAGAGAGGACAACTTGCGGCCGGGTTCAGGCAGCCAGAGTGTGCTCTGAGGCACACGAACTACAGCCCTCTCAGTAGGACCCCCGCTTCTGGCCTCAGAGGGCGGGTCTTTCGTGGATGTGTCTTGTCCTCATACCTGCCCCGTGCCTTCCATAAGGAACAGGGGATCCAAGTGGAAACAGGCCTTCAGTCAGGCACCATTTCTGGTCACTACTGTGTACAACACTGAATACACCCAACGTGACCTCACCCAAGCGCGGGCCTCTGAGGTGCCAGACACTGAACATTCCAGTGATCACACGCGAGATGAGATTGGAAAGGATAAGTTCAGTTGCCAGGTGCGGCAGGCTGAATTACGGCCCCCAAGGACGCCCCCGTCCCAATCCCCGGACCTGTGAATATGTGACCTTATATGGTAAAAAGGACTTTGCAGGTGTAAGGAGTTTGAGATAAGGAGGTGGTTCTGGATTACTCATCTGGGTCTGATGTCATCATGAGGATCCATGTAAGAGGAGGGAGGAGGCCAGAGTTAGTAGTAGGAGACCCGAGGACACAGCAGGAGGCTGGCCAATGGAGCAAGGGCCAGGAGCCCGGGGGTCTATGTGCCTCTAGACGGTGATAGAGTCAGGGAAACAGATTCTCCCTTAGATTCTCCAGAAGGAACCAGCCCTGCTGACACCTTGATTTTAGCTCTGTAAGACTCCAGAACTGTAAGCGAATACACCCGGTATTGACTCAGGCCACTAAGTTTATGGTAACTTGTCTAGCAGCAGCAAGAAACTAATACACCCTAAGAATTCACAACGAGGGCAACTGAATAAGTCTGAGAAATCAAGGAAAGGTAGATCCCCTCACAGTATTCGCTTATTTTACGTCAGCCCTGGGTGGGGGCAGTAAGGGCAGGCAGGGTCTTCATAGATACAGTTCTTCGATGTGGACAGGGTCACAGCAACAGCCTTCATCTAGCGGTTCTGGATTTGGCGGATCACAGAACAGAGCACTGGATTAGCATCTAGAGCCCCATTCAAATACCATGTCTCCTCCTTACTGGCTCAGTGGCCAGAAACATACGAGTCACTGGGGACAGAGCTGATCCTCTATGCTGTCTAGCCTCAGGGGACTCCCCCCTCAAATCTGGGCCACATCCACTGGAAAGAAGCTGCCTGGGTAACCCCTGGTTGCTTAGTTCCTCCACCAAAGATATTTTCTGCTACTTGGGGGGGTCCCCTTAGCCTGTGGCCCACAGTAGACACAGAAGAGGCTTGCCATCCAGCATTGCTCCTCTCACAGCAAAGACTGGTCTGATCTTTCCCTAAGTGGACTTCTACCTGAGAGTCCTGTCCCCTTAGCATCAGTCCTCCACACCCTCCAGACCCTGTGGAACAAAGTCTCTATAACCTGGCCCCTTGGGGGTGAGCACTGGGTCCTGGGAGCCGACTGGGAAGGAGGGATCTTACGAGGTCAAGGAATCTGGGAGGTCTGGCTGCCACTACCTCATTGGGGAGAGGGGGTGTCCCCATTCCCATCTTAGCACCCTGTGTGGGCCAATCCCCTCCCCTCTCCCAGGACCTCTTTGCACCTGCCTGTCCCTATGAGTTGTCCCCCGGGAGATGGGTGCTAGGTTTTCCAGTCTCTGGCTCTGTCACTACATCTGTTTCAATAGTAAGGCCCACCACTCGGTTTCCAAGGCTTAATTTAGGCTGACCACTAGGACAGTTTTGTTTATTTGGTTACTGAGCTCTTCAAGCCTGTGGCTAGCAGTTTGGAGAAGACTGGAAAACAGAGCTGCTCTCTGCCATCTGGAGAGGGGGTGCTGCTCTGGGACAGGGCTTCTCCAGCTGTTGGCAGGTCGCTCAGAAAAGGGAGTGAGCAGGACTAGGTGGAAGAATGCTTGGTCTTCAAGCAGAAGCCAGGCATGGAAGGACATCAGTATGTCCCACCTAGTATGGCGACATTTGGGTGGATCAGTGGTGGCAGTTAACTAGAAAGAGTTAATACCCACAAGTCATGAAAAGCATCTCGATCAGCAGGGTAGGGTCAGACTGCCAGCGCCCAGTACCATATGGGGCTCTGTGCCCTAGAAACGGTGGGTTCGGAGGGACCACATGGCCATTTTAATTATGCCCAGCATGTGGGAGAATTGAGTCTTGCATAGCTCAAGGGAGCTAGTCAGACAAAATCTAGAGCAAAATCAACTCACTGACACAGCTATTTATGCAGCACATTCTAAGTGTAAGGCACGGTGTTCTCCACACAACATGCATAGGACAAGCTTGCCAGGCATCGGGGGCCTGGGATTGGCCAACAGAGCAGGAAAGCCAATGCACTCCTGGGCCACATGTCTCAAAGACAGTGAGCTGTGTCCTAGAAGCCAGCCCGGTCTGAGATCAAAGGGCACACTTCCTTTGGGGAGGGTAGCAAAAGCTTCGGGAAGAGGTGGCATTTGGGAAGGGTCTGTACAGATGGATGGGATGTTAGCAGGCAAGAGCATGCAAAACTTGAGCAAGAGGGCTTATGAGGCGGAGGGCACTGCAGGAGCCAAGGTGGGGAGGACAGAAGCCCAGGGGTGGCCGATCCAGTCTGACTGAAGGGTAGAAACCACATGGGCAGCCCTGGGAGGTGACACTAGAGAGGGCGACAATGTCCAGAGCCTTGGACAGGACCTTGATTCAGTGGGGAGTGGAGAACGTTGGTGAGAAGGGAAATGCCATGGTCAGGGCTGCGTTTGAGAGACAATGGTCAAGAGGTTACTTGGATATGCGGGATTCAGTTTTCTGGCATGACCTTTAAGTGGTGATCTTCAGCATGTAATCGGACACTGCCCCTATCACTGCATGTGGGCAGCATTAAACTCAAAGCCCCACCTTACACCCCAGTAGACGGGCACTACTGGGGGCCTTGCCTTCTCTCATTTAGCAGTGGGGTCTATAGTGCTAAAAGGAAGGATTCCCTAGCTCGTGGGGAAAATGTTCTTCAAACTTAAGTGATGATGTTAGATGCACACAAATGGACATTGTAATAAGATGGGTCTCAGGGCACCTGGGTGGCTTAGTTAAGCATCTGACTCTTGATTTCTGCTCAGGTCATGATCTCAGCACTCAGCTCCGGAGTTAGCTTGAGATTCCCTCTCTCCCTCTCCCTCTGCCCCTTCCCCTGCTTGCACTCTCTAAATAGATGATAGATAGATGATAGATAGATAGATTAGCTAGATAGATGATAGATAGATAGATTATAGATTAGATAGATAGATGATAGATAGATGATAGATAGATAGATAGATGATAGATAGATAGATAGATAGATAGATAGATAGATAGATAGATAGATAGATAAAATCTTTAAAAAAATAATAATACATGGCTCTTATTCCTCCACCCCCTTCCAGCCTATGGACAATAGCTTCCTTGAGAGAGGCACCGAGTTTCTCGAGCTTTTACATTCAAACAAGAATGGCTTCTAGTAAGCTGTATGACCTTGGGCAACTTCACAAAAGAAACACTTAATGAGTGTCCACTGTGTGTAAGGCATGCCACCCACACAGGCTGTGCCTTCTACCATCAAAGGGAACGCACTCATCTGTGTGTGCACTCTTTACAGTCACCTTTTACTAGAAGCTCAGTTTCTGTGTGTGTGAAATGAGAGGCTGGACTGAGCCATGTCTAGATCCTTGGTTCTAACCTCCTGCCCTCCTGCCCTCCTGCCGGGTAACCAGATGTGAGAGAACAAAGACCAGGTTGGAAAGGAAGCAGCTTAGGAGCCCGTGCACAGAGACCATGACAAACATAGGAGAATTATCTCTGAGGCCATTTGAACCCAAACTGTAATAGATCCCAATTAGGCAATTTATTTTTTTCAAGATTTTATGTATTTATTCAAGAGAGAGACAGAACGAGCGGGGGTGGGGCTGGGCAAAGGGAGAGGGAGAAGCAGACTCCCCCCTGAGCAGGGAGCCCGACGAGGGGCTCGATCCCAGGACCCTGAGACCAAGACCCAAGCTGAAATCAAGAGTTGGACACCTAACCGACTGAGCCACCCAGGCGCCCCCAGTTAGGTAATTTAGATAAATGCATGCCTTAGGCTATTCAAGCTGCTGTAACAAAATACCACAGAGTAAGTGGCTTCAACAACAGATCCATTCTTACTGTTCTGGAGGCTGCAAGTCCAAGATCCAGGTGCTGGCTGAGTCAGTTCCTATTGAGCCTCTCTTCCTGCCTTATCTCTGGCTGGCTACTCCTAGACTGTGTCCTCACATGGTCTTTCCTTGGTACGTGTGCAAGAAGAGAGAGAGAGAAAGATATTTCTCCTGCCTCTTCCTCTAAGGACACGAATGCCATCATGGGAGCTCCACCCACATGACCAAATTACCTCCCAAAGGCCCCACGACCAAATACCGTCACATTGGGGGTTAGGGCCTTCACATATGGATTTTCGGGGAACACAAACATTCAGTCCGCAACAATTCATATATGGCAGACCTGGGTTTCACAATTAAAGAGGATTTCGGGAATGCTTGAGTTACATTACTAAGCATAATCATAAGACATCTTTGGAGGTAGGGGTTATTACCATCCTTCCCATCTTATAGGAGAGGACACTGTAGAACAAAGAGATGAAGATGCCCAACTAACCAGTGATGGAGCCTGGATTTGAACCATACTAGCCCAGAGTCCTCATGCCTCATGCATTATAATGCACTGCTCCACCATCCAGAATGGAAGATGAGGGCCCTGTGTACCTAGAAGTGGCTCCTTGGAGCTGCTGGTGAAGACGTAATGCTGGGCCAGGCAGACTATTGGTTTGACCCAGCTTGGAAATACTTACAGGAACGTAATTCTAACCTTCAAGGAATAGGAAGACATAAAATGCAACTTTCTGATGCAGATTAAAATCCATTCAGTCATGGGGCGCCTGGGTGGCTCTGTCAGATGGGTGTCTGACTCTTGATTGCAGCTTGGGTCTTGGTCTCATGGTTGTGAGTTTGAGCCCCATGCTGGGCTCCACACTGGGCGTGGAGCCTACTTAAAAAAAATCCGTTCAGCCATGAATCACTGTATTGTACACCTGAAACTAATATAACACTGGATGTTGACCATCCTGGAATTAAAATACTTTAAAAATCCACTCAATCATGAAAAACATTCATCTTCTGCCTGGCTATTTCCTTTCTTTTTAAGAGTTTGGTATAGTCGCCAAACAAAGAGACAACACAACCCATTCTCATTTCTCAGACCGCAGGCTCTTCTCTGAGACCAGAAAGGGACAATTTTCAGTGTCCACAGCTAGTACTCCAAACAGTCCCCAGGGAAAAGAGGAAACACATGTCTATAAATAAATATATAAGTAAACAAACAAACAAATAAATAAATAAATAAAACAGAAGCAAAATACAATATGCTGTAAACCCCTAACACAAAGCCAACAAATAAACCATTTGCCTCTTAAAAAATGATTTCCACATTCACCCCAAAAACCTTTGCTCCTTTTCCACTAGAACACCCAGGTCCAACTTCCACAATGCTATCCCCTGGGCAGGTAGAGGTGACTTGTGCCCATTTCATACATGAAACAATCAAGGTCAAGAAAAGTATAAGCGTGTGCTTGCAGGACATCCCCTAGTGCCCCCCACCCCCCACCCAGCACTCACACTGCCATCAGGGGTTCTTCCATGGAGATAACGGGAGACCAGGGTGCAGGAACCCTCAGGCAAATGAACACACTGCTGGGCCCTGGGATGGTTTGTGCTCAGGTAGCCCCTCCAGGGGGCATTGAGAAGAAGGGGCGGGAAGGGTCAGGCAGCAAGGCTGGTGGGCCTGGCAGCATTGTCTACTGAGCTGTGAGATTATTCCCCTTTGAGCTGGGTATTGGCCTAAGGTCACTGGTGTCCTTCAAAACCACTCTGTTCTTGGGCTCCCGGCCACGCTCCTTGGTCTACTTGCCAAGGAGGAAGCAGGTGGACGGACCTGGTGGTGGGCTGGGCTGCTGGGAGGCTGGCACTGGATGGCTGGAGCGGGGACAGAGCTGAGCTGGTGCCAAGTGCCAGCCAGAGGGTGGAGGACCCTCACTAAGGCGGCACTCGGGGCTCCTCTCTGGCAAAGGGCGTGAGTAGCCGTGATGGAGTTACCGGGATCTGTCCTATGTTAGCATATACCTCCAGTCAAGCAATCACCATCAGTCAGTGAGCATTTTCTGCGCCCCTCCTTTGTGGCGGCACCACTGGCTAGAAATGCAAAGACAAAAGACAAAGTCCCCAGCTTCAAAGACTATATAGGTTAACAGGAGATGGGCCCCTCCTTGGGGAAGGAATTGGTGCAGCCTCTGTGGGCCCCATGTTTTGGAGACTGGAATAGGGAAGGAAGTGCTACACTTTTCTAGACACTGATAGACTTCAATTTAAAATCCTTGTTGTTGGGGGCGCCTGGGTGGCTCAGTCGTTAAACATCTGCCTTCGGCTCAGGTCATGATCCCAGTGTCCCTGCTCGCTGGGAAGCCTGCTTCTCCCTTTCCCTCTCCCCCTGCTTGTGTTCCCTCTCTCGCTGTGTCTCTCTCTCTCTGTCAAATAAATAAATAAAATCTTTAAAAATAAATAGATAAATAAATAAAATCCTTTTTGTTGGGGCACCTGGAGGGCTCAGTCGGTTAAGAGTCCAACTCTTGATTTCAGCTCAGGTCATGATCTCAGGGTTGTGAGATTGATCCCCTCGTCTGGCCCTGCGCTCAGTGGGGAGTCTGCTAGAGATACTCTTTCTCCCTCTGCCCCTCCCCCTGCTCATGCTCACGCACTCTCTCTTTCTCTTTCTCTCTCACATAAATAAATAAATCTTTTTTAAAAAATGAAAGAGCACTGTGTGTTATACGCAAACAATGAATCATGGAAACTACATCAAAAACTAATGATGTACTGTATGGTGACTAACATAACATAATAAAAAAAGTAATAATAAAAATAAATAAAAAATAAATAAAATCCCTGTTGTTAATGATCCCCTTGGGGCCCACGAACAATGCTGACCTCTCAGTTTCCTTTGTGGGTGCAGCTATCTGGGGATGGGCCAAGTTGCCCTAGGACCTGCGCCCCTCCCAGGACGGGTACAGGGACCTGTGCTGTCCAGAACAGTAGCCAGGGGCCACCTGTGGGGGTTGAAGCTTAAACTAAATAAAATGTAAAATGGAGCTCCTCAATTACATTAGTGGCCTTTCAGTGCTGGGTACCACACGTGGCTGGTGGCTGCCGAATTGGACAGAGCGGACATAGAACTCTTGTCATCCCCGTAAGTTTGATTGGCTCATCTTTGTGCATCGATACTTGCAATAGACAGTGGCACTGGGGATGGGGATTAAGGAGGGTGCGTGTTGTGATGAGGACTGGGTGTTGTATGTAAGTGAGGAATCACTGAATTCTACTCCAGAAACCAATATCACACTGTCTGTTCACTACCTAAAATTTAAATTAAAAAAAAAGAAAGAAAGAAAGAAAGAAAGAAAGAAAGAAAGAAAGAAAGAAAAAGAAAGAAAGAAAGAAAGAAAGAAAGAAAGAAAGAAAGAAAGAAAGAAAGAAAGAAAGAAAGAAAGAAAGAAAGAAAGAAAGAAAAGAGGCACACCCTGGGTGAGCCATGGAGGGAGGAGTCTAAACCACCTGGGGCAGGGGTAGGGATGGGGAAGGCAGTGGAGAAAGGACCGAGCAGGAACGAGCCCAAACTTCACCTTGACCTCACCTTGAGTGTTGTTGGTGCTCCCTGGGTCTGAGGCCCCCTGCTTCTCTTTCCGCATGTTTCCCTGAGTCATCTCTTCTACTCCATGGCTTTAGTGACCACGGTCCGCAGAGATGCTCAGCCAGGCTGTGTTTGTACAGTTCAGTGGATCTCAAAAGACATTAGATCCCCTTCAAGGGCTTCATAAAAGACAGGCTCTGGCCCTTCCTTTCCAGTTTCTGATCAGCAGGCCCGGGGATGGGGCCAGAAAAGTTGCATTTCAAACAAAGTCCCAGGTGACAGGTGCCCCTGAGGCTGCTGGTCCAGGAACCACACTCGGAGGATCCTTGGTATGGTCTAAAGAATACCAACCACTGATTCATTCATTCCACAAATATTCATGCAATGCTACCATGTGCCAGGGGCTCCTAGATGTGAACAAACCAGGCAAGTTCCCTGTGCTAGGGGGCTTACATTCGAGCGTGGGGAGACAACCAGTAAACAAAGCTATGTCGAGGGGTGATGAGCATTATAAAGAACAAAGCGGGGTGAGGGAAGAGGGCTATTTTATGGGGTCATCAGGAAAGACCTCACTGATCGGGTGACATTTGAGCAATGACCTCAAGAAAGCAAGGGAGGGGCAAGGATATGACCCTGGCCTTTCTGGCCCCATCTTCAGCTTTTTAATTAGAAAAATGTGACTCATGGTTAACATGCTTAACAATCAAGGTCATCAGTCTCTGCGATAGCTAGGTTTGGAGACAAATTTGATTGTGTGTGTGTGCATTTTGTTAAAAAGAAGCCTAATGCTAAAGGCCATAGATTCCATCCGGGCCGGCAGCTCCACCTCTGGGCCTCCTCTGTCCACACCGCTCGCTGCAAGGAGAGGGCTCCCGAGGGTTAAGGGGACTGCCGTAGAGCCCGTATCCCACCTCTAGACAACGCCTCAGGGTTCCCAGTCCAGATGGCTCCAGCCCATTTCTAGGGCCGGCAGGCCTCTTCCCTGCCCTCCCCCACCCCAGGCCAAAAGACGAATAGGGGTGGGGTGGGGTGGCTGGGACCTGGGATGTCCATATGTAAGCATCTGAGGGTCCTACTGATGAGGGATAGAACTACCGTGGGAGGAGAGGGCTCTATTTGCCTTCTGGTCCTGGGTTCTGCAAACATCAGGAGCAGACCAGTCAGCCTCAACAAATTAGCGGAACGCTCCTTACCTCTGTCCAGCTTTGGGGTCCAGACAGAAGAGTGTAGGTCAATCAACATTTGTCAACTGTTGCTGGAGGAATAAGCAACTGTTTAGGGCCCATGAGTCAGTAGTGGTCTCTGCATACATGAGGAATGGGGGCATGGGGGAACCGGCCCAGCCCCTCACCTACATGCACCAGCCTTGCTGGTGAAGAACAAACTGTATGCTGTTCACCCCTAATTTGCCTTTTCAACACACGATATCTTTTTAGGCCCAACTGTCCCAGGCCTTAAATGGGGTTTCTGATAAGGCGAAAGAAGCAAAGGAGTTTCTGGTCCAGCTGAAGAACATCCTGCAGCAGATCCAGGTGAGGAGAGCGCCAGCCCTGGGAGGGCAGTTAGTGTAGGAAGCAGACGAGAAGTGGCAAGAGGGAAGGGACAGTCCTGTGGCGAGCATTTTGTAAAGGTTTAATTGTCCTACTGCATAGCCTCAGAGGCAGGGAATCAGTGCATCAAAATATCAATGCATCATTTACTAAATCCATGTGTGTACCGAGCACCCGTACTGTGTCCCATGCTGAGCCCAATACAGATCAAGAAGGCCCAGTCTCTGGCCTCAGGAGCTGTCTGCAGGAGAGAGTGCACACGCGTGTGCTCTACATGAATGCGCATGCGTGGAGGACTGGTTCACAGAGATGATGAACCCAGAAGGGACACACAGTCACGTTCTGGGGTGCCGGGGGTGAGAGCTTCAGCACAGGCCACAGCACGGGGTCGGAATCCTTGCTGATCTCAGAGACCTCGAAGGATTCTGTTTTAAGACCGAAACACGGGGCGCCTGGGTGGCTCAGTCATTAAGCGTCTGCCTTCGGCTCAGGTCATGATCCCAGGGTCCTGGGATCGAGCCCCGCATCGGGCTCTCTGTTCAGGGGGGAGCCTGCTTCTCCCTCTCCCACTCTGCCTGCTTGTGTTCCCTCTCTCACTGTCTCTCTCTGTCAAATAAATAAATAAAATCTTTAAAAAAAAAAAAAAAGACCGAGACAGATCCTACAGCAAGAGCACTGTATTTTGTTTTCCTGTCTTCTGATTACAAAAAGCAAAAGTATATATTGTAGAAATTTTGGAAAGTAGAGAACAATAGACAGGACTAAGAAAAAATTTGATATCTCTGCACCTTAGGTGACCGCTTCACCATTTTGACATGTTCCTCCATGATTTAGACACACGTGTACATGCACACAGTGTGGGATTGTGCTGTACACAACTTGAAACCCCCCCCCTTTTTTCCCTTTCCAAGTCTTTCATGAGCATTTTCCATGATATTAAAAACTCTTAATGAACAAGGTTTGAATGACAATGGATATTCCACCATAGAGATGTGCCAAGATTCATGGTACCCCTCCTCTGACTCATATTCACATTGTTTCCAATGTAATAATGTTACAGACGACTTGGCCAAGAGCTTCTCTGAAATACTTCTCTGTGTCTAGCACTGGCCAGATTTCAGCATGTCTTCTCCCTAAAGCTCTCTGCCTCCCCCAGGAAAACGGACTGGACTATGAAGCCTGCCTGGTTGCTCAGTGTGATGCGCTGGTCGACGCTTTAACTCGGCAGAAAGCCAAGCTGCTCACCAAGGTCACCAAAGAGAGGGAGCACAAGCTGAAGGTAGGTACCTGGGTGACGACACCCTGGTCCTCATCACAGCCTCCACACCGCACGTGGGGTGGCGCACACAGTAGGCACCGGGTCAATATGAGTTGAGTGAGAGAATGGATGAATGAATGAATGAGGCGAAGAAGGGATGAGCAAGCTGCCCCTGCACCGGCTCACACTCACGTGACTTTCCCCAAAGCCATGCTCTCCCTACAAAGCTGCAGTAAGATGCCCACACTCCTGCTCAGGTCAGAAATACTGTCTCCCATCTTCTCTGAGGTCCTGTTTTCTATCTAAGGAATTCTGCCTCTCACCTTGCAGAGCAGAAGTGACCAGGGTTGGTGGCGAGGCCACACTCTGCTCAGGTTGCCAGCTCTGTCCCCTTCTTCAGGCCCTCTCTAGTATCTCATGCCCTCAAATGAGCAATAATAATATGACCAATGTCCACCGTGGGAAGGGGAGGGTTTCCTCTCACAGGACACTGGGCTCCTGGTCCAGGCAGGTGCCACGAACACTCTGCATCGACGGAGGACTGCTTCATTGTCTTGGGGGGGGTTCAACCTATTTTATAGACATTTCCCAAATGAATTAGGAAATAATACTTTCAAGGAAAGAAGGAATGAGTGTTGGGGATGGTCCGTGGCTTTCAAGTGAAGCAGCAGAACCCATCCATGACAGGTGAGAAGTAAGATAAGAAGTTGGTCACTGGTCTCGTGGAGAGTTTCAGACTGTGCACTTTCTCTGCTATCCGGAGTTCAGGAACAGAGTTCGTTCTGTCAGGCATTGGGCCCGCTTGTTGGGAAGTGGGTCCATTTATTCCCCAGGAGAGAGGGCCCATGGAGCTCAGGAGCAGAACAGCCAGAGGAGAGGGTGCAAGGTGGTCGCCTCTCCCAGGGCTTTCTCTGCGCTAATTCTCCAACTCCCACTACAGCCCAGCTGCTCTTCCTCTGATGAGAAGGTCACTAGGGGTTCTTTTCATCACAGATGGTTTGGGACCAGATCAATCACTGCACATTGAAGCTGCGCCAGTCAACGGGGCTGATGGAGTACTGCCTGGAGGTGATCAAGGAGAACGACCCCTCCGGGTTCCTGCAGGTGAGCCTGCACTCGGGGGACAGGGACAGGCTTGGCTTCCCACTCCAAGTCCCCAAACTAGCCGAGGTTTTAGGACAGTCCCTTCCAGGGAATTGAGTAGATATTCCTTTGCTCAGAGATTCCAGAGGACCTACGCTCTCCTTTTAGCTCTGACTCTCACTAGCTGTGACCCTGGTTCTGTGTCCTTATTAAAAGAGGGAGTCAAATGTCATAATTTCTAGGGCCAAAATGTCATGTGTTTATGCTTCAACTTCCAGAGACCCCAACTCCAAATTTTCCCCACAAATGGGAGAGGACAGTCTTTGCCAGACAAGCTGGAAAGATTGTGGTGGAGGAAGTGAGTTAGCAGAATCCACACGGCCCATTACCTCCATGTGCAGAGTCCTGCAGGCGTAGACAGATGGCCACTACCCACAGAGCCCGAGCAGCCTTGCTGGGGCATCCCTCCAACAGCCGGGCTGACTCAGGGCCACGAGCCGCTCTCAAGAACACGACAATGATTCAGATGGTGGCTCAGTCCTCCGTCTGCGGGGAAAATGATGAATCCCCTTGACTAGTCCCTAAGAAGGGTACACGGGATCATGGCTCCTCGGGGACACGTGCAAGTGTCAGAATGAGCAGAGGAGAACAGAGCTGGGGGCATGATGGGGAGTTTGGAGCAGAGCAACTTGGAGGGAACACACTATGGAGAGTGAGCTTCAAAACTCTGGGGCTATAGGAAGCACTTCCTTCAGACCCTGGGACAAACCACTGGTATGTTTCACTTTGCAAAGGACTAGATCTAGCAAAAGCAGAATAATGAAGACTGCTTTTGCGTATTTAAAAAAGAATCATTTGCTTCACAAAATGGTTTGGCCTGATATCTTTAAACAGCAAGTTCTTCTTCACATTTAGATGATTGCTCTTTTAAAATATGATTCCAACGATACAGTGCATTTTTATTTGCTCAGTGTCGTGCTGGCAGGGATCATATCTTCTCTGCTGTGGCTTGAGAGCACGTGGCTAGCGCAGCCCCCCTCCTCCTCCCCAGCCACAGACACCAAGCCCCTCCTCCTTCCCCACCACTTGCTGCATGAGTTTTCCTTTGCAAATCAAAACCCTAAACTCTGTGCTCCCCTTTAAGATCTCGGACGCTCTGATCAAGCGTGTCCAGGTGTCTCAGGAGCAGTGGGTCAAAGGCGCCCTGGAGCCAAAAGTGTCTGCGGAGTTTGATCTGACCTTGGACAGCGAGCCGCTGCTGCAGGCCATCCACCAGCTGGACTTCATCCAGATGAAATGTAGGGGTGAGCCGTGGTTGGCCCAGTTCAGTCTGTGCTTCTTTCAGAAGAGGCATCCACTCTGAGGGGGCAGCTCAGGGTCATTGGAAAACAGAGCGGGAGGGGAGAGATGCCAAAGTCACAGACCCAGCTTCAAGTCCCAGCTCAGCCACCCACTAGCTGGGTGGCCTAGGGTGGGTAGCACCCCAGTCTGAGCCTGAGTTTTCCCATTTGTAAAAGAGGATTAGTTGTTTATTCAGACACTTAGTGAGTGTCTGCCGTGTGTTAGGCACTCTTCTAGGTGCAGGACACAGGTTTGAACAAGTCAACAAACTCTCTCATAAGATCGAGCTGATATTCTAGAAAAGGAAATAGACAGTACACAAATATATCATATAATGTCCAATGGAGGCTTTTTGGGAAAGGGGGGTATTTTGAGGTGAGGAGGAGGAGGAGAGAGATGCGATATAGGGGAAGAATATTCCAGATGGCAGAGGGGTGACAAATGCAAAGACCCTGAGGCAGGAATCTATTTTCTGGGTTCCAAGAAGAGCAAGAAGGTCAGAGGTGAGAGCAGAATGAACAAGATGGAGGGTGCTAGGAGGTGGGGGAGAGCCATGGGAGACACAGGCTAAGGGTCAAGTAAAGTTGCATGCCTTGCACCAGGTTACAAAATTAGCGAGTGTTGGCCAGAACCAGAGTCCTATTCGAAAGTCTCTCTCTCCAGAGGCATCAAGGGTACATTCCGGAGAGGCAATAAAGCTGTTTGGTTTTTTAAAACCAAAATATCAAAGGACAGAGTGCCACACCTACAGAATCTATGAGTGCAGGAAATCTTTACCTGCGAAACATGTGGCCAGTTTTACACTAAAGACAAAACAAGTGTCTTGCACATCTGCGTGCTCACTCCCACACTTGGTTTGCACCTCAGGCGAGGTTTGGAAATGCCACCTGCCCTAGGTGTGAATGAGACATGGTACTGAGGAGCAGGGGGAGCCCGGCAGAGGGTGAAGAGTTGTGGCAGAAGAAGGGGTGGCTCTGGGAAGGGAGGGTGTGAAAGAAGGTGGCTTGGAGCCGCTTCCAAGGCTTGGATGTTGCTTTGGGTAGGATTGGGTGGCAGATTCACAGAGGAAGTGGGAGAAGCAACAACAGAGCCTAGGACGGAGAGAGGACCCCTACATGCTTGTAAACTGAGGCCCAGGGAGTCGGCTCTGCTCAGCCAGTCCTGAGACCAAGTCTGTAAACAAGACAGGGCTGCACCCAGCTGAACCATCAGGCGTGTTTTGGAAGACAGCCCTAATGACTGGAGCCAAACTGAACTCCATAGTGTTTAAATATTTTTATTTATTTATTTGAGAGAGAGAGAGAGCATGAGGTGGGGGAGGGTCAGAGGGAGAAGCAGACTCCCTGCCGAGCAGGGAGCCCGATGTGGGACTCGATCCCGGGACTCCAGGATCATGACCTGAGCCGAAGGCAGTTGCTTAACCAACTGAGCCACCCAGGCGTCCCTCCATAGTGTTTAGAAATCTGATGTTGCGATTTTCCCTTCAACAATTGTCAGTGTGGACTGGATTTATCTCTACAATCTCTTGAGCCCGAAAAAAGCTAGAATATAAAACCTTTTTCCTGATCTTGCCATAATAGAACTTAAGATACATTTGATTCACATCCCTAATTCCGAGGGTTGGCTGTTGGATACTCTAAGATTGCGTCTCCTTCCCGGATCTGGTTCCCTGGGCCTTTAAGGTGCTTCCAGCCAAAGGTTCAAATGTGTCTTTGAATTCTGCATGCCCCCCACCCCAATAGCTCCTTCCGAAGCCTCGGTATAAGCCACAGAGAGGGTCCACACAGGCCTGTGCATGGCCAGGAGGCATGCGGGGACACGCGGACCCCGGCTCTGTGGGAATCCCTCGTGGGTCTGAGACTCAAAACTAGGGATTCTCAGTGGGCAGGTGGAGAAGAGGACAGCCCCTCCTTAGGGCTCCAGACGCAGAGGTGCAGGGGCATCTGCCATGCTTCTCCCATCCCCCAGCCCCAGATTCCAGGACACGCTGGAAGCGCACGGTCACCAGTCACCCGTGCTTGCACTCACCCCCGCCCACCTTGAGAGGGAGACTCCTGGGGCTGTGAGAGGCTGGGAGTGACCAAAGGTGGCCACCGTTCCTTCTGGGGGCCGGGGGCCACTGCCAGGGGGGAGGAGAGTCCACACAGGTGTCCGGGGCCCTTCGAGGGGTTGGGGCTCTGAACTAGCGGTTCCTGTCACAGTACCACCCGGCCCCCTGCTGCAGCTAGAGAAGTGCTGTACCCACAACAACAGTGTCACGCTGGCCTGGAGGATGCCGCCCTTCACCCACAGCCCCGTGGACGGCTACATCCTGGAGCTGGATGACGGCGACGGGGGCCAGTTCCGGGTGAGGCCCTCCTGATTGCTTTGGGGGGTAACATCGAGGCTTCTGGACTAGCCCATGGGGCTGCCCTCAGCTCCAATGCTGCCCCCAAAGGGCACTGGCCTCAAAACAGAGGGCCAGTGGGTCTGGACCCTTGGAAGATGGGGCTGCTCTACCAAGGGCTAGGTCTGGGCAGAGGTGGCAGCCACAGAGAAAATTTAGGACAGCTTTCCTCTGAAGACTGACACAGGTCTGAGGCAGAGGACGAGCTCAGAGAAGTTGTCACCTGCATGGATTGACTTCCCAATTCACCCCACCAGTGTACTCATAGCTATTCTTCCACATCCTCCCAGATATCTCTGCTCACGCAGGTCCCCACTCCCTCAACACTCTGTCGCTTCCTGCCCTGCCTGGGTCAGATTGTTCTACCCAGCAAGGTGCTCTGCCTGGGAAGACAGACACTTGGTAAATGGTGGTTGGGTTGGGATGACCTTCTACACTCATGTTGCCAGTGATGAAATATCGTGGTGACAATAAAGGCTCTTAGTGAGCCAGAAATGGTCTTCGACTCCCCCATCTGGTAGAGACCCCAACCCAGACCCCCAATAGAACTCTACCTTGAGATTTCACACAGCGAAGCTCAGGTCACTGTCAAGTTGCTTTGTGGGCAGGAACACCAAGGAGAACAAACCCTGGGTCTTCTGAGAGTTCCTCCTTTCCCTTCCTGAGGAGACTAAGACACACTGGAACAAACCACTGCCACCATTAACAATTGTGACCTTCCTTCTCCTGGGGACCTGCACCATCTATCAAATCTTGCCAAAGACCAATGTTCCTTTTGTTTCTCTCGAAGGGATTTATGCATATGTTGTTTCATTTGTTTGTTTGTTTGTTTGAAAGGTATCCTACAGGAACCTAAGACTTGGGGAAAGAACCCTTAGGAATTGTTGGGTCCTGTGTGAATGTGGGCAATTTAGGGAAGAGACGAGTTGGGGTCAGGTCAGCACGGAATGGCAGATCACTCACTGGGTTCAGAACCTCAGGTGTTCTGGCTGTGCAAAGGAGCTAAGACCAGAAAGAACTCCGGGACCGGAAACCAGGAAAAGAGCCCCTGTTTCTGAAATGGGAAGAGAAGACTGTTTTAGGATGTGCAAAGAAGCAGCCACAGAATTCAAATACAGATGCCTCTCCCCTTTGAGACATGACCACTAACAAAAGCTAGATACAGGGGTAGAATTTATGAGGAGCTGCACGTTATAGTGGGAAAAGTGTTGGCTTCAAATGCAGGCAGGCCTGGATTTGAACCCTGGCTCCCAAATTGGTTCACTCTGATCCTGGGCAGGTTTCCTACCTTCTCCAGGTCTCCTTGTATATAAAATACAAAAAAAACAAAAACAACATTCAGAGATCATGTGCGGATTAAAATGGCTTGTACGATGCCTGGAACACAGCTGCTATTATTAATAACCTGGGTAACAAATGAAGAGCCAACCCCCTAAACAACCAGATAGGAAAGATGTTTTAGCCAAAGCAGAAACAGTGGCATAGGAGGAGGGCCAGGCTCTGCATTTGGGAAAGTTAAGAGGACAAAGATAAGTTTGAAGTGAATGGAGAAGAAAATAAATCCCTACTAAAGGATTTTTGGGGTCCCATGCAGAAATGTCTCACCGTCTCAGAAGGCTGTGAGCAAAGCAGTTCTGGGGGAGGGGGGCCAAGGAGTGGAAGATGCCAACCTCAGGGGTGGCAGAAGATGGGGAGGGGGTGGAGTGCCCCTCTCAATCCAAATCAACTTGACCCCACCTGTGCTTGGTCACACTTCTTCCCATCACGTGTGCTGACCCTTCTTCTAAAAATATTGGTGATTTTGTGTAGTTAGATGCTTAGCTCACGTTTCCTAGCTTACATTCCCACTAAAACCCAGCAACCTTCTCTTGCTCCAACCAAGAAGGAAGTGGGGGTTTCTGTACCTCCAGCCCCTTGGGAAGTCCTGTCTGACCAGCTGACCTCAGCGGAGGCAGGACATTCTCAGGAGGCATGCTAGCTGGCTGCGGACCCGCCGTCCCTCGCTGCCTCCCTAGGACCCCGTCACACCTCCCATCCGCACAGGCAGATGGGCTGGCCAGCCAGTGGTCGGACTGTGTGTCCGACGTGGACATGGTCTGTGGCCCTGCAGCCACTCATCCACATTCCCCTGATTCAAGAGCTCTATTGAGGCGCTAGCTCTTTGAATGACAACATGTTGCTAAGAGAAATTTTCCAGCTAACAGAGGCGCCTCCTGAGCACTCTTGGTTGTCTTTTAGGAAGTGTATGTTGGCAAAGAGACCTTGTGCACCATCGACGGTCTGCATTTCAACAGCACCTACAATGCCAGGGTCAAGGCTTTCAACTCCTCCGGCGTCGGGCCTTACAGTAAAACCGTCGTCCTGCAGACTTCTGATGGTGAGCACTGGGGGCTCGGGGGAAGACCAGATTCAGGCACTGTGGACGAGCTTCTGAAGGAGGACGGGAGGGAACACTCAGCTGCGTAGGACAGAGGAGTGGCGGGATGGAGGGAATGCGGCAGTGGTGAAGTGTATACTTTTTCTTCTCAGCCCCTCCCCGCCCTGCTCACCGTGGCCCCTTGCCTGCACCTCCCTCCCCACAAGCCACCAAAAAAGAGCCAGTTCTTCACCCCATTTGCTGGACTGGGATGGGAAATGAGCATCTGAGAGGCTCAGGGAGACCCAGGGGCTGAGAATGGGTAGGACGGTCCTGGAGAAAAGGCCACTGGTCCTTGGGTATGACTTTCCTCGCAGCAAGAAACGATCCCTCGAATATCCAGTGCAAGAGCCCAGATCTGATGGTTTACACACCTAGCTGCAACCTTTCAGGTTTCTGGCAACAAGAGCACATCAGCGTTCGTGGGATTTTGGTCATCTGAGTCCTTAGCAGGGAGTGATGATATAAATAAAGAACATGTTCCAAAAAGCATCTGCCCTGCTAACCCAGGCATGCCCCGGCCTCGGGTGCAGCGTCCTGGGATGACGCCGATCCTGTTTATTGTCATCATGTATCCTAGCACATCCTCTGGGCGCCCTGAGGAAAATGTGACACACTTGGTTAGTCTCCCAAGGATGGAGGGGAGAAAGGGCAGGAGCAGATGCTCTTGTCAAGGGCACAACTGGGGATGCTTTCTGAAAATGGTGCAACCTGCAGGCTCATTTTAGAAAGCATGAAGAGTTCACCAGCTCTCTGCCGGCAGGGGCCCCCTGCCCTGGAGAACAGCAGTTCTTGCCCTATGCATCGTGGTCATAATTTCAGAGTAAGCACCTCACTTCCCACAACCTGAGGGATTGGAGAACAGAGGAGGCCACTCAATGGGCTGCGAAACAGGAGGATGGAGCTTGGTGACTTTGGTCACATCACTTCACCTCTCTGTGTGTCAAACCCCCCCGCCCACCAGGTGGGGCCATGGATATCTACTTCCTCTTTAACTCTCAGCAGTGTATGGAACGTAAGGGAAGGGTGTCAGAGACCAAGACTCCATAAAATGCATTTAGATTTGGGGCTCTGAGGCCCAAATGTCCGCATTCCTTGGCGAGGTTGGGCTCATGGGATTGAGAACCTGGATGAACACAGATCCGAGAGTGTGTGTGTGTGTGTGTGTGTGCACGCATGTACATGGGAACACGTGTGTGCCTGGGTGTGAATCACACAGGAAAGAACATTCGATGCTGGATGCCAACTTTCTGGAAGATGCAAATGAGTCTTTCTCCCAGCCCAGGTTAGAGACTGCTAGCCAATTCCATCCCTGACTCTGGTTCCTTCCTTTCCAGTGGCCTGGTTCACCTTTGACCCCAACTCTGGGCACCGGGACATCATTTTATCCAATGACAACCAGACGGCCACCTGCAGCAGCTATGACGACCGGGTGGTGCTGGGCACGGCGGCTTTCTCCAAGGGCGTGCACTACTGGGAGTTGCATGTGGATCGGTACGACAACCACCCGGACCCCGCCTTTGGGGTGGCCAGGGCCAGCGTGGTCAAGGACATGATGCTGGGCAAGGATGACAAGGCCTGGGCCATGTACGTGGACAACAACCGCAGCTGGTTCATGCACTGCAACTCCCACACCAACAGGTGCGCCATCGCGGGCTGTTGGGGACCGAGGACCCTGTGGGGACCGCGTCCCCGCGGCCATTCCCGAGCTCAGGCGTCAGGAGCGGGGGGAGGTGTTGCAGCTACTTGGGTGTCCAGTGTCCAGGCAGAAGTGAGCGTTTGCCTGCACAGGCTGCTGCAGAGACTAGAGCAGCCCCAGGGCATGGCTTGACAGGACACTCCACAAGCCCCACGACCAGGTTCTGCCCGGGCCGTCGGCCGTCGTTCCCTTCCCAGTTCTGCTCCCCTTTCATTTCCGCACTGGCAGCCGGGCCCGAGTCCCCGCACGGCCGGTGCCCTCACGGCCGTGACCAGGTCTCTACAGAGGGAGCAGGTGCCATTGTCCAGGCACTGGACCTACCCCGCCCCTGTGCACAAACCACAGAGGGGCCCGGTCCAGACCCACCAGCTCCGTCTCTACTCGCTTAAACCGAACGGTGCCCAGATACGCTGCCCATGGGAGGAATAACGGGGAGCATTTATTGAGCTTACTTCGCGCCGGACGCTGTCTGAAGCACCTGATTTACATGATCTCCTTCAGTCCTCACAACAGTACAAAAGTCATTTTACGGAGTATATGAAGGGCTTAGGTTAAACAAGTGTCCCAAGTCACAGGGCCACCTCGCGGCGCTGTCAGGACTTAGCTCAGGGTCCCGCCTCCGCTTCTGTGTGGGGTTAGGGGCCGGGTGGGAGCCCCGGGTGGGGGGCTGCGGAGGGGAGCCCCGCGCGGACCCTGGGCGCAGGCGCGCTTGCGTGGGAAACAGGTGTGTGCGCCTCGGCCCGGTCTCTACCGCCACCCGGCGGTCGGTGTCTGAACAGCCCCAGAGGCCGGGCTCTAGTTCCTTTTTCCCACCTGCGGGATCCGGCCCCAGGGGGTCCCAGGACACCCCCGGGAATCCTGCCCTCTTGGGAAGCGCTTTTCCGGTCAGCGCCCGAGTTTTCCTCACGCCCTTCCTCACGACCTTGCTCTCTGGCCCGCCATCAGCCTGCAGCTGATGAGCTCGTGCCCCGTCCGGAAAAGGGTAAAAATGGTTTTCTTGTCAGAGTGGAGCAGCTGGAGTGGAGGCGGAGACCTCAGCCCTCAGCTAAGGGAAGGGAGTCTGAAGGACCCCCTTCCAACACGGCGAGGAGGCAGGTCGGCCAGGGCCCCGCAGCACAGTGCCGCTCACTGATGCTTCTGGCGCGGCGGTTGTGAATTCCCACCACCGCCAAATGTGGGATCAGGGACGTTTATTGAGAGCTTCACAACTCAGCCTCAAGGCTCCACTGTTGGCGACTCAGACGGGGGACTTGATTCCAGGTTCAGCATCTGTCCCCTGCCATGCACGGCCTTTCAGGAGTCCCTGGGAGGTTTCTGAGATGAGCTGAAGGCCGGTGGACCTTTTGAAATCTCCCAAAGACCTGGCTGTCTGCCCCTTTGTGGATCTCAACATCCTCACTGGTTAAAACTGTCAAGGGCACCAAGTTAGTTCCTTTCCTTGGCAGGTAAAGGAGCCTTCCCTACCCACGCTCCCCACTCCAGGTTTTCAAGTGGGACCCACTCATCAAAACCCTAAAACTCCCTGGGGGTCCAGGTCTCAGGGACTGTGAGGATAAAAGGGACGGAATAAGCTGGTTCCCTCAGGGTAAGGAAGCATACACGAAGGGTAAGGCCTTGCTGTGTGGCCCTTAACCGGTGAGCGCACTTCAAGAAAAGTCTCATAGCCCAGAAGAATAGCTCCCTGCATGGCCGCGGGGGCTGTGTGCGGGTGACGATATTCCTAGCATCCTTTACGTGACTCTTCTGAGCCATCACCTACGTCCCGAGCTAGGTGTGGTGATGGGGCTTCCTGGGGCTTCTCTTCCCAGGACGGAAGGCGGCGTGTGCAAGGGGGCCACTGTTGGGGTGCTCCTGGACCTGAATAAGCACACTCTGACCTTTTTCATCAATGGGCAGCAGCAGGGCCCCACAGCCTTCAGCCACGTGGACGGGGTCTTCATGCCGGCCCTCAGCCTCAACCGCAACGTGCAGGTACTGCATACCCTCCTGGCAGGAGCCCCTCTGGCGGCTCCCCTCGGGGTTCGGGGGCTTCCGAAGCGCACTTGGACAATGTGGGCTATAAGGAAGCTGACTGTTGCTACCTACCACAGCCCACCCTCCCTGGAGACAGTCTCTCCGGCATGATCAAGTCTTGCATATTCACTTGAAATAAGCAGAGGCTCTACGGTGGCAGCTTGTGGAGCCACCGTGGGGGGGGAGGGGGGAGGGATTGGAGTGGGGAAGCAGGTAGGGCTTCCATTTTCTGGGAAAGGTGCAATGGAGGCACTCGGTGAGCAGTTGGGAGGAAGTCAGTGCCCCCTGCCCAGCTTGAGCCGATGGCCAGGTGTGGGCGGGGGCCTTCCAGGCGTGGCTCTCCCCTGAGAGGAGAAACACAGCGGAGGGCTGGAAGAGACCAGTCCGAGGGGCTGTGAGTCTCCTTCTGCTTCCTCTCACCCTTCTCTGCGCCCTCTGGCTCCCACATGAAGCGGGCAGGAAAGATGTCCTTTTAGATCTCAGGGCTGGGCCGTCCTGGGGGAGGGCTCAGGAGGCCCCAAAAGGACAGAGACAAAATGGGAGCCCATGAGGGTGTGCGGGGAGAGGGAGAGTAATGTGGAGACAGCACCGTTGGTTTCTAGCAGAGCCCTCCTCCCTCTGGGAGTCCTGCTTTGTGGTGCCCACTGGCCCTGCATATTGACAGGTCTGCATCAGTCACTGATGGATTGATTTGTACCTCCACCCATTCACAGAAGGGCTTTGAGGCAGCCTGGAATATGGGCTGTCCTCCCACAAGGGTACTAGAACAGGCGCCGGAAAGGAACGGGGGGCCCGGAAAGAAAGCAGAAACAAATATACAACTGCGAGAACCATATACCTGCTGCAACAGAGCATCAGCCTCGTCCGGGCTCCCGGCCGCTGGGACAAAGTGGGTGATCCGGGCACAGACCAGCTCCTCAGGGCAGACTCGCGGACACTGCATGAGTGATACTGAGCCACACAGTAAACAGCATAGCACACAACGGAGTGGGCCACTACCTGTGGCGACCCACTGTGCTATGTGAGCCCTCGGGGTTCTCGCGGTGGCCTCCCCCACCCTCACTCACCTGTCTTCTTTTCCAGGTCACCCTGCACACAGGACTGGAAGTGCCAACAAACCTGGGGCGGCCCAAGCTGTCAGGCAACTAGCCTCTCAGCTCTAGCTGCTCACCGGCATCTGGGAAAAGCCCCACCACCCCTCACTACGTTCAAAGAACCCATGAGGGTAGGACGATGATGTCATGGGTGCAGCCCCAGCAGCCACTGAGTATCTTAGAGACAAGTGTTCTTTGGGAGACGCAGAACAGGTCTGCAAGCCATGCTTGTTGAGGCAACTGGTTAGACTGGCCACTTGTGAAAGTGACCACAGGTCGGTGGTGAACGTGGGTGTGTGTGTCCCTTTCATTCCTCCTGGACATTGCAAATACTCCCAAAGAAGGACCTTTCTCAAGGGAGTGAGAAAGCACCCGGGGTTTCTGATGATGCTTCCTGCCACCTGTTTTCAAACCTTGTCTTTTGGGGGGCTGGGGGAGCACAAGGAAGGCAGATTGGCATCCTGAGAGAAGGAGGCAGGAAGACACTTTGGAACCCCATGCCCCAGGGGTTGACCCTTCGCCGGGACATCACTCAGTCCCGAGGCTGCAGGTTCCCATCTTCGCCAGGAAATGTTATCCTTTTGCTTCTTGGTCCTCGAGTCTCCACTATGTTATGCCCTTGCAAACCTAATCCAAGGTCCATAGAAAGGGGCATTAATTTGGACCTTCACCACTCCCACCGAACTGTTGAGAACCTTTTAAAATGGTTTCCTTTGGTCCTTCATTAATCAACCAGTCTCTCTGTGTCTTTCTCTCTCTCTCTCTCTGTCTCTGTCTCTGTCTCTCTCTTGCACACACACACACACACACACACACACGATAGTCTGCTAAAATTCATTCACTCAGTTCTTAGTTCTTCAACACAAAGAAAACGCTGACATTGGAATGACAGTGTGACACCTGGTGGCTCTTTCTGGAACTGCAAGCCTGTCTGAGTTGCTCTCTTCAAGGCTGGGCCCCTCCCAGACTCATAGCGCCCAAGGTGGGAGGCCCTGGGGAAGCCGCTTAGGCCCTTGCTTGGAGACCCACCCTACTGTCATCCTGAAAGCAGGAGGGGGCCCCAAGGGCAGGGGTGGTTCTGCCCTGGGGGCGGGGGGGGGCAGGTCCTCTGAAGAAGGCAGGAAACAGCAATATCAGCGTGTTCCTAGCCCCCCAGTCTCCCAGGGGGAGCTTGGGTGTGCAGAGTCCGAGAGGCCCAGAGGTGGGGCCTCCTTGCTGGGAACGCAGACCTCCTCCCCGGAGGATCTCCTCCCTGGAGATGCTCACAAGTCATTTGCGTCTCTCAGAAAGCTCACTTTCAGGGCTCTGAGCCCGGAGCCTGCCTTGCTCCTGTCCCCAGAGCACCTTGCCATCCTCTCCTTCTTTTCCTCCTTGTCACCTGCCACCTCCACTTTCCATCTGGTAGTGAACCGTTCTCTCTCCTTTTTAAAAGAATATATTTTATCAAGCATTTTATTTTGTCCACTTGCTGGATCGGAGTTTTATAAAACTTAGCCCGTAAACCGGCAGCAACTGCTTGTTCTACCTGCTTGTTCAGACGCTGCCCTTGCTTTCTGAGTCGCCCCGGCCAATGCTGTGTAGACCCTGCCCCCTAGCAGCAGATCCGACAATCCTACCTCAGAGCCCGCGCCCTTGGACCGCAAGGCTGCCTTGTCCCCGCCTTGTGGGCAGGTGTGACCGGCTAGGCGTCTTCAGGAGCTGCTTGGTGCTGTCTAAGCCTCCGTGTCCCGGTCCCGGCAGCCACCTGCCAGGGGAGCTGAGGTCTTGCCTCTTCATCCTCCGCCTGCCTCGTGGTTCCTTGGGTGCACGGAGGCGCTCCTCGTCCTGTCTCGGAGCTCCGCCAGACCCCCCCGCCGGGGACGTCCCTCCCGGACCCCAGGCTGCCACCTGTCCTCCAGGCAGCTGCCTCTCTCCTCTTTGCTTCCACTTGCCTTTGGTGTCACTCCTCAGCCAGCTCCGGGTGGACTCAGCTTGGAAGGTGGGGAGGATTCCTGAAGACTGGAGGACACAGACGAGCCACGGCCTTCCTGGGGCTGATGAAACGTGGCCGGCGGGTCCAGACATATCGGCTGTGGGAGAAGGACCAGCGCGCTGGGAGTGACACCAGGAGTGAGTGTGGCTGGGAAGGCGGTGGTGGCTTTCTGCATTGGGGTCCGGATGAGAGGCCGGGGAGCATCCAGAATCCCCGAAGCTGGCCCTGGCTCTGCCTCGTTGGAGAGGAGCTGCTATAGATGAGCCGGACTTGGTGCCACCCTCAGGACCGCCAGCACCTAGGTCAGAGGGAGATTGGAACAGGGACCAGCGAAGGTCCCACAATGGCGGGGTGGTCTCTTTAGGAAATGAAAGGTAATTTTCCAGAGGGAAGCTTCCAGAACTCCCCGCACTTCTGCAGCGGTCCGCAGCCCCAGGAGGCCCCGTGAGGGCCGGGAGCAGGCACCTTGGTACCTTTGCCAACTCCTCTAGGAGCCCAGCAGCAATACAGCTGATGCCGGGCCCCGTGGCAGGCTGTCCTGTGGCCACCTCTCCTGTCCTCAGCACAAAACGCCTTTCAGGGACAAGAACGGACCGAAGAGAGGAGGCGGGTCCGTGCCGCACACCTCTGTTTTTGAGAGATCAGCAAAACGAAGGAGGAATCATCAACAGCTCATGGCTTTATGTCACCCTCCCAGGAAGCCCCTGGGATTTGGAGTAGAGGCGACAGGGCATGGGTTTCTTATCTGCCATCGAATTCCCTGTCCCTTTACAGCGAACGTGGTGGCATATTTGTACATAAAATTATATCAAGACGATGCTTTTGTTGGGCTGGCCGAGGAATAACTGTTTGTCTATCGAGCAGTTTCAGTGAGAAAGGAATTCAAAGTAACTGAAAATGTCACGTTCCATTGCATTGTAAATAATGCCTCCTTAATGTCGTTCTGCGGTTTGTTCTTTGCTAGTGAGCAAGTTTGGTCAACGTGTATGCCTTTCCTTTTAGAATGAATCCTTTTTAAAAATGTCCAATAGCAACTCACTGCATAGCATCCTAGCTCCTAATTCAAAGCAAGGTAAGATATCGCACACAGCCCTGCTTCCCCCTCTCTGTCCTGTTTGGGAAAATAATGATTCTAATTAAAGTGGACATCAGTAATCCTGACCCACAAAGTAACTGACCTAAAAACTATAGCACTGTACATAGTTCTAGGCTGAATCTTCAGCCCTATGTGAACTCCGTAGTTGTGACAGCACCCTCAGGCGCCCCGTGGCCTGCTGAGAGGGAGGAGGATGGGGAGTGGGCCCGGGGATGGGAACAGGCCCATCCTCCTTTGCTCTTGGCGCCCGGGGAATGCCCTACCCTTCTCTGCCCACCAGAGCACTCTCAGGAAAGGATGAGAACGCAGGTTCTGTGTGTCCTCCTTCTGGGGATATTTGCATTTTAGCCTTAATTCTGATGGCAAGTGAAAGGCTTGGTCCCCCGTGAAGGCATGTTTCAGCAGAGGGGTGGGCAGCTCTTACACAAAGCTGTTGCTGGTCCGTCCCGTGGCCACCTGCTCATGGTGAGATAGTGAGGGTAGGGAAGAGACCTGGGGGGGCGGGGGGACTCGGCATGTGAATGCTGGAAAACACCATCACAAGGCCCACAGATGATGCCAGGTTCCTCAACTTCGGCTTTATTGACATTTTGGGGTGGATAACTCTCTTCCTGTTGTGGGCTGTCCTGTGCTCTGGAGGATGGTTAGCAGCATCCTCGGCCTGCACCCACAAGACGCCGGTAGCAACCCCCAAGTTAGCTGCAACGACTCAGTGTCTACAGACTTGCCAAGTGTCCCCCTGGGGGACAGCCCGGGCTGAGAACCACTGGGTTATGCTGGTGGTTTGTCATGGGTCCATACGCAGTGTGCTACGTGGGGCGTCCGTCTGAGTGTTAGATGGAAAGCCTGCATCGTAGGCTGCGGGCCTTCCTCTTCACGCCCAGTCCGGGGTTTTCCATAGGTCTGCAGCCTTCTGCCGGCTGGGGAAGGTAGGGGAAGACGGGGTGAGCCAGAAGAAGCCAAGCTGTCAGGTCTCACTTGGTGTCTCCTGCAGATGCCCCCCACACCACACCCCCATTCCTAGAAGGCAAAACTTGTTACCTTCTTTTTCCTTGGCCACTTTTGACTGGAAGCAACAGGAACTTCTTAATGGATTTGTGGCCTTTATCTGGTTTTTAAAAATGGAATCAGATCTCCTCAGAAGGTATTTAAGGTCTATGCTGATTCCGGGAAATCTCCACTTCTGTTTTGCAAGTAAGCCGGTAACTGTGTCCTCTGATCACATTCCCTGGCAGTTCCTCCTTGGCGAGAACAGGATCCTGGGGGCTTTAACTTTCAATGGACTGTAAGAATAGGTAAGACGAAGTTTGGGGTAGGATGTGTTGATCAGACCCCAAGTTCAGCCCTCAGAAACTCATCTCTTTTTAACCTGGCTTTGATATTGATTCATGGCATGGGTGTGGGCAAACGTCTTAAATCTTTCTGTGCCTCCGTATCCCCACCCAAAAATGGAACGAGTCATACTAACCTACCTCCTCTGATGTATTGTGAGGATTATAGAATAACACTTTTTAAAGGAAAAAAATATAGTCCTTCATCTATTGAATCTAGGCTAATGGTTCCCACTCAGTGAATCAAGCCGTGTGGTGACTTTCCAGGTTGTTCTCTGACCACAGACAGTGTCTTCCATGCAAGCCTCTTAGGACCAGGAGCATGTATTCATTACACTGCTGCCTGGCCTTTAGGAGGGAAAATTTTGACATTTAAAATAGGCTTCACATGACCATACAAAGCAACACAACATCCCAAATGTTCCCATTGCCAGTGAGGCCTGTTTTAATGGTACTTTCTGTACAAAGTGCTGTAAACAGGCTACGTATCAGCATTCTCATTGTTAGTCCCAAAGGCATCCAAATGCAGAAGCCCCCATAAAACCAGGAAAGAGGTTAACCTGCCTTTCTGCCTCCTTGGTCACCTTAAGTTCTAGTATCTAAGGTGTCCCCCAACCCATAGTGTAACTCCATTATCTCCCAAGATGTCAGCAGGGGAGCAGCTCTGAGAACCAATGTCCAAGCGTAAGGTGGGAGGCACCCACCGGGCAGTCATCACAGCCCAGGGACCCCACTTGCAGTACCTGCTAAGGGGGTGTTCCTGGCTTTCTCAGTGAACGACGTTGACTTCAGTCAGCGGTTGGGAGTTGAGACCTTACAGGGGAGTCTCGTCTGGAGGCGTCACTATTCTCTCAGAGTGCAGCTCATGGAGGGCGCAGGCTGCCCACCCTAGTCCTGGGGAAGACCCCGGCCAGGCCCTCAGGCAGGCTCTGAGGAGAGTCCAAAAAACAGACTTCAGGTTTGGAAAAGTGACTGCCCGTGGCTGTGGAAGCAGGAACATGGTAGGCATCTGCTGGGTGAGAGCCCAGTCCGGGCCGGGCCTTTCCGGCTCCTCCCACACCTGGTGACTGGGTGCCCCAAGCCCCCGGGCTTCCTCAGCAACAAGAGGAAGCGCCGAGTGAGCGAAGCAGAAGATGTTAAATGCATGATGTAGAATTGCTGCTTTCCCACTAAACTGTGTATTAAGCATGAGAGATTTGTTTAACGTTGGCAAAGGAATTTAAAGAGTAACAAGCTTTGTGTCCTTGTTTTGACTGTCCACAGAACTTCCATGTCCCTGGGTTTCTCCCTCTGACCCCCTCGACCCCAGCCATGGCATCCACTTCCTGTGAGAGTTGTTGGTATATGGTGACAGCTCTTGGTCCCGTTGGTGTTCATGTCCCACTGGAAACACGGGGTGGGGGGAGGCGGGGGTTGGGGGGCTGGGGAGGAAAGCAACTTTTTTCTAATTTTTGTATTGGTACCCACAAGCGTTTGTATTTTTTGAATTGCAAACACTGTGTTTTCTGGTCTTTGGGGGTTGGCTGAACTTTGTGTATTGCCTTTTGGAAAACCTGAGTTTTATCAGTCTTAAGCAGATTTGAAATAAATTCTTTTGACACTGCCAACAACTGAAAGACAAGGTACAGTCTGATTACTGCTCAGCCCCCTGCAGGCCCTGAGTGCCAGTGGGCGGGCGGCCGGGGCGGAGGCTGCAGGAGGGGAGGCCACCCTGTCTCTCACCCGGAGGGCCTGGGCCTTGGGAGGCGCCAGGGTCAATATGGCCACGCTGCGCATGCCCACGAGATCTTGAGGTGATTCCATGACTCTTGATGATAGGGTCCATCTCAAGCAAGGGGGAGTTCATGCATTCATTCTTGCAAGAGGTGACAGGGCTGGAAACTGGTAACAGGCAACATTCTGGTTAAGATACATCCATGAATAAAACACTGATCAGGGGTTACAAGAAATTGAGATTTGGAGAAGACATCCTAATAACCTATGAGCCCCAAGGACCTCGACCAGCCCCTTCAACCACACAGACTGAGCCCAGGTGTGTCTGACCTGAAAACTCTGTCCTTGTGGACTGCCTCAAACTATGATCCTCAGGAGCACCCGTCTCACATGCCTCCCAATGGACCCTTGGGCCTGGCCTCACGGTTCAGTTACCTGCTGGATCCCTGAACGGCTTACCTGGGTAGGGGCGGCTGCGGACTGAGATGAGGCAGCAGGGCATTTACTAGCGGGTGCTCTGCCGATCGCCCCCCACGGAAGCAAAGGAAGCAGGACTGGCCATGGGGGGGGGGGGGCAGGCGGGAGTCGAGCTGTGACACAGACCCAGCAAGGGCCTCAGCCAGTCTGGGCTGGGAAGGGAGCACGGGGCCACCCCAGGAGGGAGGTGACGCGATCCCCGCTCAGAACGATGAAGCGATAAGTACTGGTTCCTGAAAGGGGCCCTGAGAGAGGCATCACAGCGCCCACCACCAGCACCCCCGTGCCACAGACCCATGCTTCCCCCAAGTTTGGGGAGAAGCTCTTCCGGAATTCCAGTGGGGGAAACTTAGGTAAGGCCAGGGACTCAAACTACATTCCACGGGGCTGTAGCTGGTCTTGGAGCTGCAAGGGACGCTCATGGTCTGCCTCCTCCCCTGGTCAGTCTAGACTCCACTCGCCCTCTGCTAATCGTGATCCAGACCCTCATCCCTGGGGGTCCAAGCCTCAGGTCACCAGGCCCTTCTCCCCCAGGGTTGCTGCATTGGTCTATTTACCATCAAAATCAGGCAAAAAGAATATGAAGAGATGCCTGAGGGGAGATGGCCTGGGTGCAGCTTCCTCCCTGCCCCACTGGGTGACAGTAGCCCTAGCTCCCCTTGATGGTCAGGGTCACCCCTGCCAGGTGTGGCTCTTCTTGCCTGGACAACAACCTTGTTCAGTGGGGCATGTGCTGTGCTGTTTCTTCCTTGGGGAAGCAGGGTATCCAGGTCCATGGGGCCAAGAGTCGTGGGGACAGGAATCTCAAGGTCCCTGAGAGGGTCACTGGGAATAACTGTAGGCGGGGTGTCGTGTGGAGCAACGCTGATCCACCAGACTGTGTCCAGGACTGGAAGAAAACCCCACAAAGGGGAAACAGCAGTATGTAGACAGGAAGGGAACGTTGATCCACTGCACCGAAGCCCAGGTCCCTTTCCTTTGGGGCTGTTGTCAGAATCTCCATTATAACCATCTTCCTTTGGATGCCTGTTTTTCATGGAGGCTTCTCTCTGTTGCTAATCTTGCTGGAAGAAACTTTCTCAACGGGGAAATAAAAAGCATGGTCTTCGGCCTGATCTCCAGCCCTTAAAATACAGGTTTCTTTTAGCCTCTAAGCGTCTGAGTATTTCTAGAGCACCTGGTGGTAACAAAACCACTCTTTAAGTATTATTTCAGTAAATTAAAAAGTGAAACCCAAACAAGGTAGTTTATACTTGGAACTGTTCCAGAACTGACTGGCCTGTGGCTCCGGAGTCTGGCTAAGTGCTCACCTGTCTCCGGCACGCGGCTCGTGGAGGCGGGGCTGAGGTGCGGCTGCCTCCATCTGGCTCTCTGTAAAGAACTGGCAGGTCACTTCTAGCGCCTGACGTGTTTCCCGGTGCTTTGTCATGCTTGGGATCTTCCACACCTTTAGAAAAATCACCCTTAAAAACTGCCAAAATATATATCCAGCCGAGTACGGCCTTCCAAAATGAATTTGGAAAACAGAACACCGACTGCACTCTTGCTTCAGCTCAGAGCTTTCGTGGAGCTCCTCGTTTGGCCATGCCTTTGGGGTCAAGTTCTGAGCCACACAAGAACATCAGCCGTTTAAGCCCCTTTGTTTCAGCCAAACCCTTATTATTTACTAGGTTTGGATCAGAATTTTTTGGTCATAAAAAAAAAGTCAAAATTGATTACCACCATTGAAGACCTTTTTTATGTGTCACAAGCTTTGAGAAATTCCAGACACTTTCAGCAAGTGCAGTATCATTAAAAAATAAATGTTCAGCCACCCAAGGTGATTATTTGGAAGGAGGTAACATTAGCTTACGTGTAGGTATTAGGACATAAATTAAAATCCTCGGCTGTGTTAATAGTCACAGCTACATATACCACAAAGTTGTGTTTTATTTACATAACTTCTTATGAAGGACATCTTACATACTTAGGAGGCTAAAAATTACAACTGCTTTTCCCACAAGACAAGCTGCCAAATTATCACACTGTTGGTTCTTTCATGATATAGTAACATTACACCACTTTTAGAAAATAAAAGTCACCTGAGTGGGGGCACCTGAGTGGCTCAGTTGGTGAAACGTCCGACTCTTGATTTTGGCTCAGGTCACGATCTCAGTCTGCTTGGTATTCACTCGCTCCCTTTCCCTGCCCCTCCCCCTGCTCATGTGCTCGCTTGCTCGCTCTCTAAAATAAACAAATCTTTAAAAAAAAGGCAATTTAAAGCTAATTATTAGCATTTACAAATCAATAAATTATTAAGTTTATGAAAAACCACATCACAAGCAAATGCACAAAACACCAGGGAAAGCGATTCTAGTGTAACTCTCACTTGACAAGATTAAGCATCCTTTTCAATAGGTCTGCTTTATACTCCCAGTGCAGCTGGCCCTTCCCACCATATGCTCATCACCGTAAAACAGACGCTTCAGAAACTACAAATTTTTTTATTTCTATCTGATGTTTTTTTTCTCTAAAAATAGAAAAGCAGTCTATGAATTATAAAATAAATAATAATAATCTGGAAGTCATGTAGGGGTCCAGTTTCAATGCAGCGGCACTTTCCTGTTCCTCTATTTTACGAAGGACTTCACTTAGCCACTCGGGTGGAATTTATTTTCTTGATATCAACCTGGCTCAGAATCAGTGTCCCATTTTTGAATCTTCCAACCTGCCCGATCCGTCCACTGGACAAAATACTGGGAGCTGATTTCTTCTTTTTGGATTTCCTGCAGTGAAAGGGAAAGAAAGGTACCAGAGTTAAGCTTACGAAGAGGGACGGCAGCACCATCAACCAGGTGACCGTGGTCTGCTCCTGCAAACCCCTGGGGTCCTCTGTGCACACCATTCTCCACTGCCCTACCGCAACAACCACCCGCCTTCCTGTGGTCCCTAAAACAGGCCAGCTGCCTTCCTGTCTCAGGGCCTTTGCACTGGCTTCTTCTATGCGGAATGTTCTGCTACAGATCCTTCCAGGCTGTTCCCTCCTCTTCACTCAGTTCTCAACTCGGAGGTCACCTCCCTAGAATGACATCCCGGCCCCCCCACCCCCAGTGATTTTCTTTTTTAATGCTTTATTGCAACCTCTTCACAGAACCTGCCAGCACCTGACACCCCTTGCTTAGCTGTTTGTATGTTTCGGGGTGTTTCCCTCACTACAATGTAAGCTCCTCAAAGGCAGGTACTAACCACCCCCCACCCCACCCCCGGCGCCCCGTGCGATCATGGCTGAATCCTGGACACCTGACACCTAAGACACCTACATGCCTGGCACGCAGGGGACCCTCAGACAGACAGACATATGTGGCCAGGACAAATGACCACCCGTGCGCAAGCTCACTAGGAGTCCAAGCAAAAGCTTAAGACGAAAGAAGTCAGTTTTGAAACAGTAATTCAAGGAGCGAGAAAAGGCATTTTTGAACAAAAGCTAAGAAACTAGCACGAAGCAACAGAACCAATGCTCCGTTCCTCGGGCCATGGTGCTCTGCTTCCTGTGGTGGGTCAGTGAACAGGACTCAGCCCCAGACTGCGCTGCCACGTGGGCAGGCTCTTAGCGGGGTTGGGAATGGGAATCTCGGTTTCTCCACGAGTCACTTGAGCTGTCTGATCTTTGGAAATGGGAGCCTAGAGAAGATTCCTGATTCAGTTCTGAGGGAGCTGTTCTATCTGGGACGACGTCTTCCCCTGTCTTCCCCTCCCGGGACTTGCTCAGAATGCAGGAGGGACAGCGAAGCACTCTAACAGGCTAGAAACACCCCGTATACTCAGGATGTCATCTTCAGAACTAATCAATAGGTTTATCCAGATCACTCCACCCCAGTACCTGAGGATGTCACTCACCTGTCTTCCTGCCCTCTCTTCTTTTTCTTGAAAATATCTGTGTCCTGGGCCTGATTTCAGAATTTAAGATATTATATGAGTCAGTAATGGATAATGGAGATTCAAAAACAGACTAGAGGGGGCGCCTGGGTGGCTCAGTCATTAAGCAACTGCCTTCGGCTCAGGTCATGGTCCCAGGGTCCTGGGATCGAGTCCCACATCGGGCTCCCTGCTCCGCGGGAAGCCTGCTTCTCCCTCTCCCACTCCCCTCTGCTTGTGTTTCCTCTCTCACTGTGTCTCTCTCTGTCAAATAAATAAATAAAATCTTTTAAAAAAAAAAAAAAAAAAAAACAGACTAGAGGTTTGTGATCAAAAGCCAGTGAGATACCATTTACTTTTCAACTTTTTCTCAAGCAGGCAATATTAAACATACACTCGGTTTCATCCTGAAACTCTTTCAAGAGCATGAAAGGTCGTTCCAGAAAAGACAGACAGGAGAAACGTCCCATCTTCCATTTTAGGGGAAAGGGAGGGAGCACAGCATGTACCCCTCTGTGGTTTGTCAGAGGCCCTTGTGTTCTGTACAACATAAAACGCAACATGGGAAAAAGATCACAGTAGCTGACGTGACCTGAGCAGGAACTTGCTATTTCAAAGCAAACCTCTCACGTGAATATGCCGGCTTCCCTGGCTGGTGCTGCAAATGAAGCTGACCTGAACAGGTGGAGAGAACGATCATGTCACCCTCCATCTTACTGCAGTCTACACTGCCTCCCAAGTAGCAGGTCCAGCATTCCACTGTGGCCAATCGCAGCCACCTTCCCTTCTAGCTTAGTAACAAAAGGGCTATTACTCATACCGTTCTCTTTTCTTCTTCTTTTGCTGTCTTCTTTTCTTTGATTTGCTCCTGCAACACCTTGTAATTCACGTAACTGTTTTTGGGAGGCTGAAATGCAAGGGGAAAAAAAAAACCAAGAGATATCATTTTTTATTTTGCAAGGATCTCCGAGTGCCCCCTGCCCTGCCTTGCCCTGGGCTCTCCCCTTTCCTGTATGTATCCTGTTGATGGAAGACAGAAGCAGCCCCTCACCTTAGCACCCAGCATGATGGCACGTTCCCGTTCCAGGATTCGTTCCTTCCCTTTTCCATAACCCCTGATCCCAAACCGGTGCACTTCCAAGCGAGCCTGTAGACGCAGAGTGGAATGAGCCCAAGTGCATTCCAGAGACTCCAGAGAAGAGATCTATCCCTAGGAGTAGCCCACACCTGACATGATGGGCTGTAGTGAGAAGTCTGTCGTGCTGTGGTTTACGGAGCTTTGTGGAGGTCTTACATAATTTCTTACCATAACCTTACAACACTCATTCTCCCATGTTGAATTTTTGACAGTTGAAGCAAAGACTTACCAGCACACAAATGAGCAACAGAATTAGGATTAAATGCAGGGCTCTGCATACTTGGATTGTCTCTGAAACAAGCCCTTCCGGGCAAGAATTTCCACTTAAAAGTACCTCTCCGAACACTCTTACTCACACTGAGAAACCATTTCTCATAGTAGCTTCAAACATAAATCCGTGTGTGTTTTTTTAAAAGATGCTGCAGAGGAAGAGAAAAAGTCACCAATGCCCACCCTTAGCAGTTGAATTATCTCCTCCTGTCTTTTTTCTCATGCATTTTAAAAACCTAGTCACAACCGCAGAATACACACATCCCTCCCTGCTTTTCTACTTACCTCTGCATCGTGGGCACTGTGGCCACAAACCAGCGTGTTTTAAATGATAGCCTGATATTTATCACCTGAATGCAGTGGGATTTGCTTAACCATTATTTCAACCACTGGACATAGAAGCTTTTTTTTTTTTGGTATTAGAAAGCTGAAAAAATTGAACAGTTTCAAAACACATACCTTCTCTAGGTTAAATTCTTGTCTATCCACATCTTTCTCAGGGATATTAGTTTTGGTCTGAAAAGAAAAGAATTCTTATTAAGATCATCTGTTACTGTATCATTGCAGTATTTGTCACCAACAGAGTAATCATTTTTTTTTATACAAATGAAGACATTTTTTTATTATTATTTTTTAAGATTTTATTTATTTGACAGAGAGAGAGAGCACAAGCAGGGGGAGCATCAGGCAGAGGGGGAGGGAGAAGCAGGCTTCCCGCTGAGCAGAGAGCCTGATGCGGGGCTCGATCCCAGGACCCTGGGACCATGACCCAAGCTGAAGGCAGACTGAGTCACCCAGGCGCCCCCAGAGTAGTCCTGTTTTAAAAAGCCTTGAAACTGGCCCAGATGCCTAAATATCAAATGATAACACAAGCAAGTTGCACGAAAGTCTTAATGGAAGAAAAATGGAGAAAAAAATGTTAAGGCCTCAAAGCTTAAGGATAAGATTTTTTTTAAAAAATACAAAAACAAAAAAGATGATAAGAGAGACCAATGTCTGTCTCTCATAAACCACATGCAGAAGATTCTGTTCAGTAGGGGGTTTAGAAGAGGGTGAGGGAGCAGGGATTCTGGAGGGTAAACATTATATATTTTTTATTTTTATTTTTCGAAGAGAGAGAGTGTGTGCATGAGCAGGGGGGTGGGGCAGAGGGAGAGAGAGAGAAAGAGAGAGAGAATCTTAAGCAGGCTCCATGCCCAGCATGGAGCCCGAAGTGGGGCTCAATCTCATGACCCTGAGATCATGACCTGAGCAGATATCAAGAGTCAGACACTTAACTGACTGAGCCACCCAGGCGCCCCTAAGCATTATATTTAAATAACTCTTTCTCTCCCTTTTTCTTCCCATCCAGCCATTAAAATAATGGCTAACAAAACTCTCTTAACTAAATATTTCTTTCAGGAACATCACATTTCTAGAAATTGAGATTTGGTTTATAATTCCCAATAGAAAATAATGATGCTGCACATGCCTTCAAAGCATGAGACTCTTTACATGGATACAGCCACTAGCTATGGTTACCAGCCCACAGAGCTGACCAGAAGCTTGAGATTTTAAAGAAAGGTACTGTCACATCTGGCTAACAGCAGCGGTGACTACTCAACCCCAGCCACCAGATCTGAACCAACAGGAAGCGGGCCCTACAAGCTGTGAAACCTCTAGAGAAGGCACCCTTCTCCCCCACAGGACAACGGTGGAGAGATGGCCAGCCGGCTGCTCGCCAGGGTAGGACCTCCCGCCCATCCTGCTCAGCAGGGGGCGCTGCGTGGGGACAGCGCAGTGCCCTGCCCTACACCATGCTGAGCGGCGCCGTAATCACAGCACTCTACAGGTCTCCTGGTCTCGCCTCCCAACGGGAGCAGTATACCCATGCTACCATGGGGCGAAAGTGGCCCACAGAGGAGAGGGGCACGGCCTCTGACGTCCCTGCTTTCCCCAACGCCGGCCCCACAGAATACCCCAGTCCCTGCACGCAGGCCTCAGCTCCTCCTGGCTGTGGGGACACCTGGGCCAGGGGCTGGGCGGGCCTGGGTGGCAGGTCCGGTGGGATGTATATATCTTGCCGTTCCCAAGCCCTCCGTTAACGTTTCGCCAGAAATAGCTCAGCTTTGCAGCTCTCGATGTGTTTGAGAAAAGGTCTGGATTCTAGATCCTTGTTTACAATAAAAGCAAACATTTGGAAAATACTTCTTAGCTCACTGTTTTGTGATGCTGAGTCCATACGCATGACCCCACCAATATCTAACTTCTATTCACAGCTTTAAAGACCTTTCAGTCCGGTATCCATCACATATTGCCTGATGTAGAAACCATCAGTGGTTCTCCCTGTCTGCCCTCCCCTGGTGCTCACTGCAACAGGAGGCTTAGTACCTGCAGGCAACACTGGGTGCTCCCCTGCTTCCAGGCTTCGCTGCCCACCTGAAGTTAGATAGGGTCAAAGCAATGTGAGCAGAGGGGAAGTACGCCCCTTCCACGAGGAACCTCTAAGAGCCATTCATCGATTCCCCTCCTTCACCAAAGCAATGAAGAGCCTTCCAGATGGTGGAGCCCCTATTATCCTGGGTCCCTAGAATGAGGACGCTGTGGAGCAGCACACACTGTCCTTGCCAAGCCTGATGGATATGTAAAAATAATTAACTTTTGCCTTCAAACCACTGAAATGTAGGGACTATGTTACCAAACCACAGCCTAATCTATCCTGACCAGTAAAGCTTTACTGTCCCACACACAGGAAAGAGAAATGTTTGCGGATTTTGAGAACCTGCATGTTAGGCTCCGAAGAAAGAAGAAAGCTATAAAACGAAGGAAGGAAGAGTTTGGGGGTGCGGTTGATAAAGGCCGGCAAGAACCTGCGGCGGTAACACGGTGACAGGTCTTTCTACCTAGTGAAGACGCTGGGTCCGCGCACTTGTGTTAATCAAAGGATGACAAGCCCAACCTAATCTGCTCGCTCGCTCTCTCTCTCTCACTCTGGTGGAGCAGCTTTCAAGCCAGAAAGCCTGGGGTATGAACCTGAACTCTGGTTCTTACTTCACATCCACAATCCTTTCTGTGGAATCCTTAGAAAATTCAGAGGCTTTGACATTTTAGAAAGGTAATACTGTGAATATGCTAAATACAATATACCACTTCCAGTGGGGGCCAAGACAGTAACCCATAATTAAATACATTCATATTTCTGCCACAATATCTATGAATCTTCATGCCAAATGGAACAGACAAAAATAATTCCTAAGCCTCATATGAGTTCAGATCAGGTTTTGCTGCCAAATAAAGCTGCACCAAGCTTCAAAACAAAACAAAACAAAACTGTGATTTCCAAAGCTCTGGGGTTCTGGAACCGCAGATAGGGGGCGGCTGACTGTTTAAACACGGGCAAGTTATCTTAACCTCTCTAGGCAGCAATTTCTTCTGTCAAATGAAGACAGGGCACATGAATTGTGAGGATTCAGTGAGATAATTAATGAATTAGTGAACAGAAGTAATCGCTTGTGGTATGTAGCAAGCACCCATAAATCTTAGGTATTATAGTGATTTGCTAGTCTGCACGTACCTGTGCCCAGGCCGCAGAAGCCAAGAGCCCCTTCGGATCTAGAGTCCACTGTTCTATTATTACTATTATGTCTTTCTTATCTCTTTTCTATGGAGGCCACAAAGGAGGCTAAGGTTCAGGACACAGATGATGCTAAAGGTGGAGAAAATACTGATAAGACATACCAGCCAAGCAACACTTGGATCATGTTCAGCCACACCTGGTGCTTTCATTCTTCCTCATAGGCAGCCTTGCACTCATTAAAGAGCAGTTCACCCACTCATTCCTCCAACCCCAAGTCCAGGTCACTCCATCCTGACCCAGGACCCCTGCAATAAACTCCTAACTCAGCCCCCACAGCCCTCTTGCCATTGCTTACCTATTATCTATTTACTATGCAGGGGCCTGAGTAAGTCACATCACCTCATGCCCTTAAAACTCTCTGGGGGCTCTCCATGTACTTTAAATTTCAAAGGCCTGACCATTGCCTGCAAGACCTGCAAGGGCCGGCCTCGGCCTGGCCCTGCACCACAGCTCATCTTCTTCTCGCCTCTGTCCAATTCCACTAGGCTTCCAGCTTCCAGAGCCCCTCCAGCCTTCTCCCACCCAGGACATTACCCTTCCAGCTCCCTTCACTGGCCAGCTCTCGCAGAGCCTCATGTCACCCCCTCCTGAGACTGCCTGCCCACTCTACCAAAAGGACATTCTGCCTCTTACTCTCAAGACCCTACTTCTTTCCCTCAGAGGGTTTAAAACTTTTTTTAAAGATTTTATTTATTTGAGAGAGAGAGAGAGGAAGAGAGAGAGAGAGAGTGCCAGCATGGAGGCTCCCAGCTGAGCAGGGAGCCTGATGCGGGGCTCGATCCCAGAACCCTGAGATCATGACCTGAGCCGAAGGCAGACGCTAAACCAACTGAACCACCACCCAGGCGCCCTTTAAAACTCTTTTTAATTACATTATTAATTTACTTGGGATTTGTCTGACTCCAGCAGTAGACTGCATACTCTATGAGGGCAGAGGACTATATCTCGTTCGCTGTTGGATCTCCAGGGTCTGGCGAATAGTAGGCACCCAGTTATTTGTGGAATAAATGAGTAAGTGCATAAATGATCTGTTACCTACTATTTCCTGTCAAACTACTTCTACAGTCACTGCTTTATAAAAGGGATAGGATTAGGAAGTCCATTGGTAGGTTAGACAGTTGGAATGGGTAAAATGTTATATAAATGGTGGCCAAGTTCCCTGATTAATCCACTAAATGGGGTGATGTCAGGGGAGGGTTTTCCCACATAGCCAACAAGCAATGCTCCCACACCTGCTACAATTCAATTCAATTGTGACGCTCTCTACCTGGAGATGGCATCAGATTGCATCTGATTAAGGGCTCAGTCCTACAAGACTGCCACCCACTTCATTCACCAGCTGCAAGCCCACGTTGTCACCTGTGCGTGCTTCTAACCACCTACAGATTAGCAGTTCCCCGAACCCCCTCTTTGGCTTCGATTAGTTTGCTGGAGTGGCTCACAGAACTCAAGAAAGCCATCTCACTTACCAGATCACTGGCTGATTATCAAAGGATATAACTCAGGAAGAGGCAGATGGGGGGATGCATAGGGTAAGGTATGTGGGACAGGACGAGGCACTTTCATATCCTCTCTGAACATGTCACTCTCCAAGCACCTCCACACGGTCACCAACCCAGCTTTCCAAGCCCTCTGGAGGCTTCATTACGTAAGTATGACAGATAAAATCACTGGCCCCAGGCAGTTAATTCAACCTCTGGCCCATTACTCCTCCCCAGAGATCAGGGAGATGGGACTGAAATTTCTAAACCTCTATTCATGCGGCTGATCCTCTGGGCAACCTGCTCCCACCTTTACAGCTTCTCCAAGTCACTCGCTACAAAAGACACCTTTACATCACTTAGGGAATTACAGGGGTTATCGGAGCTCTGCGCCAGAAATGGGGGACAAAGACCAAATATTTTTGTATTTATTATAAATCACCATAGCACACCATGAACACCTCTTTCAATACACAATGCTGTTTAATCACAGTATATACGTCACAGGTCTAAGTTCTAGGGAAAGAAGGTCACTTCCTGGGTTCAGGCAGGGCCAGCTGGGTTGTCCAACTTGTCAGTACCTCTCAAGTATTCCCCAAAGACAACCAGCTGACCCCGTGCAGGCTATCAGTATCTTATTAGACATTTGGGCTGATTCCATGTCTGTCTGAACTGTCCCACGATGACCCAGAAGCTTTCAGAGAACAGGGGCCACAACTATCATTTACCACGTTACACAAATTCTTGGCATAGCATCACGTATCCTAATTACTCCCAGCTGACTGACCATTCCTTAGCTGGCATTCCCTTTACCCAGGATATGCCATTAATAACTAGCATTCTATTCATTTCTATTTGTTTACATGTTGCAATATCGACATCCTCAAGTCTTTTTACAGGCATTTGTGTTTTGATTGTGTTCATTTTCTGTCTCAGCCAGACACATTCACGTGTTCAAAGGATACATTTTAAAAAGGAGGAAAGGGCAGAACGCCAAAGACAACTGAAAAATTTCATTAAGGTCAGAAAATCCAAAATGTCGGATGAGCTGAGGTTCCCAAGAAAAGCCAACTACAATGAAAAAGGGATCAAACGGAATGGGAAGAAAAAGAATCCAACAGCCGGCAGCAGATGCTCTGTTAGTAAGAGACAGAGAAATGCACTCATTCAATGCCAACATTTTTGTCCTTTCTATTAGAAAACTTCCCATTCTAGAAAGAACCCAATGAGTGTAAGAGGAAACAGAAGACCCAGACACCTGAGGAAATGAGGGTACTCACATGCTTTGTTAGTCAGCTTCTCCAAACGCAGAATTATATATAACGCAAAGCAGTGTCCCACCCTTTTCATTGCAGGGCACACACAGAAGATACTAGTATTTGTAAGGTGCATGAGGGTTCGCTGTGGTAATACTGACCACCGTAAGCTTCCCTGGCTAGCCAGCGTGGGGACTCTGCCCGGCTGAAGGGCCAAGGAAATCCGCTTCCTGGCCTGCCTATAACAGCTCCCGGTGCCCCAATATTTGGAGTATGAGTTGGAAACTGACCTAGAATCCTAAAATAAAGGTAGATGATTACAAAAAGTGCTATTAGTCTTTGAGGAAGACACACTGGTAAGCATGACATGAAGAGCTACCTCAATGCTAGGAAAGATGACACAGCTGGTTTTTTTAAACCATAAAAAAGACGTGGTAAGTGCTGGATGCTCACACACGTTCACCAAGAACGATACAAGCCCGACTGTCTTTGAAGTGGGTTGAATTGTGGTCTCCAAAAAAAGACATGTCCATGTTCTAATACCCAGAATCAACGAATGGATCTTATTTGGAAAAAGGGGCTTTGTAGTGTAATTAAGTTAAGGACCTCATGACGAGACCCATCCTAGATTTCGGGTGGGCCCTAAACCCAATGACAACTGTCACTGGCTACGAGAAAGGCAGAGGGAGATTTGAGACTCGGACAGAGAGGGCCATGTGCAGATGGAGGCAGAGTGGAGGGTGATGCAGCCATGAGTCAAGGATTGCTTAGAGTCACCAGAAGCTGGAAGAAGAAAGGAAGGATTCCCTTTTGGAGGCGAATGTGCCCAGCTAACACCTTGATTTTTGCCTTTCTGGCCTCCAGAACTGTGAGAGAACAAATTTCTGCCCAGCAGCCCCCTAGGAAACTAATAAATCCCCCTTTCCTTTGATGATAGATTAAAGTTTACAGGACACGAGGAATGCAACAGAAATAGAGTTATCTGGATTTTTGCAATGAATTTGACAAAACCATAATATCCTTGTGGGAAGTTGGATAAGCAACTACACCTCTCTCCTCGACTGAATTTTGAGTGAGCCTTACAAATTCAGTCTGGGAGAGATTACTGCTCAGTGAAATCCAACTGCTTTCCCTCAGAACGTTAAGTTCCTTGAGAAAAAGCAGTTTTATCTCTTGTTCAATGCTGTATCCCAGTGCCTTGCAGCCAGAAATAGTTGTTGAATAACTGACTTTTCTGAGCACCATCAAGCAGAAGGCTTATCAGCATGAAAGGGTCCACTCAGAAGGCTTGCGTTTCTCAAACTCTGCACATTCCTAAGGAAGTCTTGTTTCAGAATTGGCCCTTGGCTGGTTCCTGGGAGCTGACTGATAAGAATGCTTTTGCATACCCAAGCCTTGAGCCAAGCCACACCAAGTTTGCCCAGATTATTTATACTAAAAATGTGATTTATGGTGAATACCTACTTCTTTTCTGGGGGCCTCGAGCTTCAATAACTAAGGTCAGTCTGTATGTCTACATAAGTGATCTCCAATAAAAACCCTGGACACCCAGGCTGGGGTGAAATTCCCTGGTTGGCAACATTTCCCACATGCCGTCACACGTCACTGCTGGGGAAACGCAACGCAACCCATGCAACTCCACTGGGAGGAGACATCTAGACACTTACACCTGGTTTCCTCCAGACCTCGCCCCATGCACCCTTTCCCTTCACTGGTTTTACTCTGTATCCTTTTGCTGTAGTAATTTGTAACCACGATGGTGACTACATGCTGAGTGTTGAGTCCTGTGAGTGCTCTTAGCAAATCCTCAAGCCAGAGGGTGGTCTTGGGAACCCCTGACACGGTCTATAAAGATACTCATGTAGGGGAGCCTGGCTGGCTTAGTCAGTACAGCCTGCAACTCTTGATCTTGGGGTCATGAGTTCAAGCCCCACGTTGGGTGTAAGACTACTTAAATGAATAAAAACTTTTACATATACATATATATTTTTTTATAAAGTCTTTTTTTAAACAATTTTATTTATTTATTTATTTGTTTATTTATTTATTTGAGAGAGAGAGAGAGAAAGCACAGGCAGGGGGAGGGGCAAAGGGAGAGGGAGAAGCAGACTCGCCGCTGAGCAGGAAGCCCGACACGGGGCTTAATCTCAGGACCCTGAGATCATGACTTGAGCCATGATCTGACTGAGCCACCCAGGTGCCCAAATTTAAAAAAAAAAAAAAAAAGAAAGAAAGAAAGAAAAGATACTTCTCTAAAACTGCAATATCAGGGTTTTCACCATATGCATATAAACTAACCAACTCATTACCTGTGTGTCCTCATCTTGATCCAGCTTCTCTTTTCTTTTCTTATTTCCGCTGTGAAATTCTATCACTTCTACTGGCTCCCTGCTGTTCTTCAGGGTTGAGGGAGATACTGCAGCACTAGGGACTCCTGGTCCCGAAGGGGAACCGGCGGGGGACACGGCAGGTGCACACTGCAGCTCTTCGCGGAGTTCCCTGAAGAAGCTGGAGGCACTCTTCTTTTGGCCTCTTACAAGAGAACCTGGTAGGGGAGCTGGCTCTGTGGCCACAGCCACTGGAGCCCCGGCACCTCTCTTCTTGTTTTCTCCTCTCTTTCTGATCCTTTTCTGTTCTGCTTCATCTTCTGTCTCTCCTGTTTGTTCAAACACACAGCGGAAAAATATCTTTGGTTTTATCAAATCGTCAAATCATGTGAATGCGCTTGTATGTACGCCACGGCTATCAACACCCAGAAATAACAAAGAAACAAAAGATTTCTTTTTCTTCAAATGGGGTTGTATTTGCACAATTTGGGGGGGGGGTATTTTTATTTATTTAATTTTAATTGAATTAATTAACATATAATGTATTATTGGTACAGGCCTGTGATTCACCAGTCTCATATAATACCCAGTGCTCATTCCATCACATGCCCTCCTTAATGCCCATCACCCAGTTACCCCATCCCTTCACCTCCCTCCCCTCCAGCAACCCTCAGTTTGTTTCCTATGATTGAGTCTCTTATGGTTTGTTGTATTTGCACAATTTGTAGAATCCAAGATGCAACATCTTTTGCTAGGTAACTAACTGTATTCATGTCTTTGACTCATGGCACAATTACTTCAGCCCTCACCTCAGTCCATACTAACAGCGACCTCAAGGCAATAGTCCCCTGGTAATCCCAGTTGGTTCTCACTTTGTGCTAAAAATGTCTGCCGCTGCAGCTGGTGTTTTGTTTTTTTTTTTTGTTTTAAAGATTTTACTTATTTATTTGACAGAGAGAGACAGCGAGAGCAGAAACACAAGCAGGGGGAGTGGGAGAGGGAGAAACAGGCCTCCCGCCGAGCAGGGAGCCCGATGCGGGGCTCGATCCCAGGATCCTGGGATCATGACCTGAGCCGAAGGCAGACGCTTAACGACTGAGCCAGCCAGGCGCCCCGTGTTTTGTTTTTTTTAACACTCTCTAGGGTTACAGGTGGGTATCATAGTCTGCCTATTTTTTTTCAGTTATGAATTAAGATGAATCTACGACAACTGACTCAATTTGAACACATTTATTTTCTACGAAATCCCCGTATCTCCTCTTTGTTTTACCTGTTCAATTCTGACCAGTCACCTGAAGGTTCTGACCTCATTACTCAGCTACAGTGCAAGTATCGCAGCACTCTCTAAACATCGGCTGATCATTTATGTTCACTTAATATTAAGGGTCAACTAAACTTTGGCATTGGGCACCTAAAAATGGGTAGTTACAGCCCAAGCCTTCAGAGCGCCTCGCGTAATTTCAAGCCTGTGCTAACATAAACTGTATTTAGGATTTGGCAGAATTGTCTTTTCCTCTAGTTTTTAAACTTCTCAAGGCCAGAGACTAAGTCTTCTCTGTCCTCCGATATTCCCAAGGGCACAGAGATGTTGTGTCCATAGGACAAGTCAGGAAAAGTCAATACAAGGGGAGGGACAGGGGCTAGACAGTCTGGGGATTGGAACCCAGGCTCTGCAAATTAATTGCTAGGTGAACTTCAATACCTTTTTTTAACCCCTAATACTTGTTTCTACATTTGTAATAAATGGGATTGATGACAGTATGTATTTCACCAGGAAGCGAAGATTAAATGAGTAAATACATGAAAGACATGGACTATATGGCAAATTCTCTATACTTTTTAGCTGTTATTTTTACTGTGTAAGTGAGCTTAGAATTTTGAGCAATGGCTCCAAACTACAATAGCTTTTGCAACAGCACCTTACAAATTTAAGAAATGTTTGCTCCTTAAAGACACTTATGCCTAGGCTATCTCTTGCCTGAACAAGGGATGTCACCTCACCTGGAGCAATTCTTCGGAGTGTGTGGAACTGTCTTCCTACTAAGGTGCCAGACGGTTCCCAATCTTGAATAACCGTTTTTATTTCCTTTTCCCCAAGGAAGATAGGAGAGGGTGGCCAACTTAGTGCAAGAAAAGGCTGAGAAAAGCTTCACGTGAAAACGTTCTCTGAAGTCCGCGGGGGTTGGAACACACTGAAGGTGGGGGCTCTACGGTGACAAGGTGGTACCAACGCACCAGGGTCACGCGGGGCTGGGAGGGTGGTGTGGGGGAAGCGGGCTTCCCAGAGGGCCGCGAAACGCGAAAGGGGGGGCTATTTTCGAGAGCCCAAGGTCCTGTGTGCATCACACCCTGTAAGCCTGAAAGCCTCGCTGCTTACGACAAGCCAACTAGGTTGGTGCCCGCACTCAGGGACGACTTGGGAGGCTTGATCCATGAAGAACAACAACAGAGCCCGATCGTGGGGCGAGGGGGAGGGGAACTCTGCCGGAGGTGTGTGCTGGACCCATCATGAGAACCAGGTCGGACGAGCTGAGGGGGGCTCCACGTGCAAGAACCGAGAGCCGAGGGCGGCCTAGCTCCGAAGGCACAGCTGACCTCAGCTGCCAGCCCGCTCTCCACGTGGGCTCCGAGGCCCCGCACTCACCAAAATCGTAGAGGTTCCGGAGCAGGGCGTCCAGGAGCGTCTGAGAGCCGGGAGGCGCGCGGGACCCCAACCCCTGCTCCTGGGCCATCGCGGGGGTGTGTGTGCCACCGCGGTACCGCCGAGAGCCCGCGGGGATTTCGGCCTCGCGGCCCCCACACTTCCGAGTTCCGACGCGGTGAGCGCGCGCGCGTCGCAGGTCCCGGCGCGGCTTCCGTCCTGGTTAAGATGGCGGCGCCCGGGGTCCTGTGGAGCGGCAGCAGAGGGGGCCGCCGCCCTAGGCGAGGTCGGGCCGCCCAGCGCGGAAGAACCGCCTCCAGCAGCAGCATCACCACCGCTTAGCAAAGAATTTCAGGCCCCGCCCGCCCGGGACGGCAGCCGCACCATGGATTCTTCCAGTTCATCTAACTCTTTCTCCGTCGGCTCCGCCAGTCCCGGCGCTGTCGTGCTCCTCTATTCGGTAGGCGCCCAGGGGAACGAGGCCCGGGGCGGGGCCGCGAGAGAGGACCCCACCCGCTCGGTCCCGGCCTCCCACCGGCCACGACCCCTGGCCCAAAAGAGTGGGTCCCGGGGCCGCCGAGGAGGGGGTAGGTGGTTGACTTGGTTTCCAAGGCAACGGTGTATCGCTGCGTGTGTAAATGTGTGTATGCTTTTAGAAGTTTCTGTGGGTGATGGTTCCTCTGGTTCCTTTCCACTCGTTCCTTCTCGTTCCCTCCACCAGGCACGGGGCCTTCAGAAAGCCCCTGATACAGGAATGAGGCGTGAGAATTGGATCTCCGTCTCTAGCCAGGGCTACCTGAGATTTTCATTAAACCGGAGAAACCTGCGGGTCTGACCCGGCCTGAGATACATCCCGCATGCGGCTCCCCACCCTGCCCTTTTGCTGCCGTGCTGTTCCTGGAAGAAAAGTACTTGGCTTGTATGTGGGCATAGTTTGTAAGACGTAAAGTTTTTAATCTAGGAAGATTTGGAACTTCTGGAAATTTTTATTGCGTTTTGTCTTCCATGCTTACTTTTTTTGCAGAAGTCATTTTGGAAGACAACTAATGCCACCCAGCCTCTCCCAACTTGCCTTCCAACCCCCAGGCCCCTCCTCCCTCTCCTGATTTTAACTGATCTTTTTTGCCACCACAATGTTGGTCACTCACAATTTATGTGAAGAAATTATGAGGTGAACCCTTTGTAGTTCTCAGGATTGCACAATTCTGGGGCAACGGATATATATTTTTTTAACCACTAAATTAATTTTTATCTACTTTACAAGGAAATAAAAGAATGCATTTTAAGAGCATGTTACTGTGTCCTGCAGGCTAGCGCCAGTTTCTGACTTTAATGTTAATGTGTGTCGGAAGGTCATAACAGGGAAAAGACAAAACAAGATAAACAAAAAACTCAGTTTCAAAAGAGAAGCGATATATATAGGGCTATATATCGAGGAAACAGAAGTTTCTCTATGTTCCAAAGAATACTGGTGTGTCAGCTTGTTTCCTCGATGGGGAGAGCTCTGGCCTTATAATTGCTGTCAACTGTCCACTTCTGTGAGGGTTATTACTTTAACCTCTCTCCTCATTGACCTTCTCACCCCACAACTCTGTGGTAGAACTATCGTTGACCTCATTTTCTAATTCTGCTATTCCAGAGCCGACATGTGGGGAAGCAGGTTGCTTAGTACGTCTGACTCGCCATGGGTAGCTTTTTCAGCCCTAAACCGGTTTGTGAGTTGACTACAGCTTTGCACCTGTGTATTAAAGGGAAGAGTTGGGTTTTTTACGTCCCCGTTTACCACTGGTTCTTTCATGATAACACTTTTGCCAACTTGTTCACATGAAAAATTAAAGCAGTTGTATGTGAGCTTTTCCTGCTTCTGAAGCTGGACAGAACCCTCACTACTCTTGTGTGCATAGTCTACTTTTAATGATGACCTGAACTTTTTCTTCCTATTTCAGGCTGTCCTTATTTCAGCCACACTGCACATTGTGCAATACTCCATCTAATGTAAGAGTGGTGCTCAGAGATATTTAAGATACTCTTGATTGCAGCAAACATTGCAGCACTCGTACCTACAGCATCCTACTCATTCTCAACTTCCAAGATGTGGAAGTGAAAGCTCCACCCCTTGTGTCTGTGGACTTGAAAGAAAGTCATGGCAATGAACAATTACAGTTGAGATAAGGCCAATGACTGAATCGTGCACAGTATGTTGTGGGAGGAATAAGAAGGGGCACCTGACCTTCAGAGAAGGCTTTTAAGAGAAGGTGACACCTGAGCTGAGTTTTTGAGTTGTGACTCGAAGATGAGAGAGGAGAGGAAGACTGGCCTAGGCATCCATGTAAGAAAGCCACTCCTTTGCATGTTTGGGAGAACCAAGTAGTAAGGGTGGAATAAAGGAGACGTGAGAAACAAAACTAAGGATGTAGGCAGAAGGTACTTCCTAAGGGGGTTTTATGTATCAGGTTTATACACCCTTAAGGATAAAATCTTAACTTTCTAAGGGAACATTTCAGGATGATCAGATTTGTATTTTTGAAAGTCTAAGAAGACTAGGTTTCTGGAATGGTTATTTGTGTGGATAACCTTTACTTGAGTAGAGACTGTAGAAGGAGAATCTGATTGGAGAAGGAATCTGATGCCAGAGCGTGGAGAGCAGCAGAACACCATTGTAGTAATTCAGAGAAGTGATGAAAGCCTGAGGCAATGGCAGTGAGCCTGGGGAGAGGGGAGATGGGTGAGTGTGTGTGATATTTAGGACAGTGGAAATGCCGTGGCTAAAGAAATGGAGGTGTCTGTGATTTGGCACGTGGGCGGATGTTGATGCCTTTTGCTGATAGGAAATCTGGGGAGAGGAACAGGTTTAGTCAGGGTAATATAATACTTTCAGTTTGGGATGTGTTCAGTGTGAGATGCCAGTGGTAAAATTAATGATTTTTAACTTATGGATTACTGTGTTATGGACCTGATAACATCACAAGGTGTGGGGGAGACATCCAGATAGAGTTAGAAATATGGTACCAGAGCAAAAGAGGAAGGTCTGGCCTAAATATATGGATTCGTCAGACGTCAGCAAGTAAATTGTATGTGAGGCCATAGGTCTGCCTGCAGTCTTTCAGTGAGACCACAGAATGAAAAGAAGACTGGGGTTGGAGAATTACTGGTATACCCAGAACCCAAGCTATGGCTTCCTGTTAAAGTCTGAATGAAAAATCTGGACTCCTTACAACATCTTACAAGACTACATAATTGCCTCCTCCCTGAATTTACTAATCTTGCGCTCTGGGCTTCAACCACACCGGCCTTCTGTTTCTCAGGCAGTAAGCATGGTCTCTCAGGAGTGTTCACCGTTCCCTCTGAGTGGCATGCTGTTTTCCCGGAAATTTGCATTGCTTGTCTCCCCCTCCAGCCCGCCCCCCCCCTGTTTTTTTTGAGGTCGCTGCTCAAATATCCCCTCTCAGAGAGGCCTTACCCAACCATTCAATCTAAAGTAGCTCTCCAGTCACTCCTCGTTACTCTATTTCCTTTATATTCCCTTTCCAGTGTTGTGCTTACAGTAGTCTTGTACTGACTGTCAAAGCTGATTGTTAATTTTCCGTGACGTTTGTGAGCCCATTGTTGGAACACAGACATTATTAAAAATTAAAGATTAAGTTTTATAAATTTACATTTAAATAAATTTTGTTAAAAACAAAAGTAACAAATACTCAAAACTCAGCACTTCCTAATTATTTTACTAGATTTTACTATTATCTATGCTTTTGAGGTTATTTCTGTCTATGATACTGTAAGATGGAAATCCTATGTAATCATGGCTACTACACATCTCTCCCCAGCTCTGTGTTCAGTGAGGTCATGTCGGTAGCTTGAAATCTGCCACGGTGGGAGTGTAAATGCCACAGAAGTTGGCGAATGCTATAAATTAGGGCTTTCACATAAACACTCATCAGCATGCTACTGCTAGTATGCCTAAGTAAACTTGTTGTCTGTCTTTCCTTAAGGGAGTGTAGGCTCTTTCAGTACACATTATTTGTCTGCCTTGTTCATGCTTTATTCGCAGCCTGTGGAACAGCGCCTGGTACATTGTGGGCTCTCCATAACTATCTGTTGAATGAATGAATCCTCCAGAGCAGTCAAAAGGGAGGTACAAGGAGAAGCCTATTTAGCTACAAATAAGGAGGGGCTGCTGTAAAAAGTAAGAGAGAGAAACAAAGGGGGGATATAACCTAAATCTTCTTTTTTGGGCTCCTCTTTGTATTGTGCTCCTAGATAAGTGGCCATGTAAATATATTTATTTTATGATGGTAAATACTTCTCCATCATGGTTTAGGGAAGGCCAACGAATGAGTAGTTAACACTCAACCCTAGCTGCATGTAGGAATCACTGGGAGTACTTTTAAAAATCATTCTGATGCCCAGGTACCATTCACAGACCAAATTAATCAAGAATCTCTAGGGGCATCTGGATGGCTCAGTCTGTTAAGCATTTGACTCTTTATCTCAGGTCTTGGTCTCAGGGTGTGGAGCCTACTTTTAAAAAAAAAAAAAATCTCTAGGGGGACCTGGGCATATTTTTAAAGTGCCCAGGTTATTCTCATGTGCAGCCTGGGTTAAAACTACTGGATTAGACATCAGGTTAGGACCAGATTGGGAGCAGTTTGAGCTTTAGCCTGTGAATATTGGGGAGCCATCAGCAGCAGAGTTCAGGAAGTGGCTGTAATTTATTTTTTCATTCTACAATGATTGAATTCTTACTAGGGAATACAAAAACATAAAAGACACAGACAAGAAGTTTATAATCTTGTAGGGCAGATACCAATCTCCCCAATTACCTCCACAGACAAGAAGTTTATAATCTTGTAGGGGAGATAACAATCCAGGTTAATGAAGTATTTTAGATGCTGTTGGGAAAGGCTCAGTCAGGTCTCAAAGGAGAAGATGATCAATTCAGTGTCGGTTGAGGGGAGAGTTGGGAAATGGTACACAGAGGTAAACAGGAGCTGTGGTTGATGGCTAAGTATTTCCAGGTGAACAGTGCGGAAGGGTCTCTCCCTCTTTCTCCATCTCTCTCTCTCTCTCTGTATATATGTATGTATACTTATTTGTAAGTATTTTATATATTCATATATATATGTAACCTGTTTATAAATGCCTGTATATTGGTATATATAGTATTTATCTTCCCAGCTGATTCTGATCCTTGTCTCTTTCCACCCCCAGGACCACTAAGTGGAAAGTCTCTGAGTCAACTTTTATCCCTAAAATTATATAATTTATGATAGTTTGTTGCATTGTACCAAGTCTGAGTCTATATATAAACTGTCTATTGTTTTACTAATGAGAAATGTGGAATTTGAGAAGGTTCTTGAAACTTAGAAGTAGGGGTATAGTATGTTACAAGGACTGCAGTTTTACACCAGAATTCTAGCAGTTAGATTTTTCCCACATATATTCTCTATATATGTGGGCATAAAAATGTTCATGTTTGCATACTTCACATGTTTTACATGCTGCCCTTTTTATATCGAGACTCATAAATACTCTTCTGTTTATATTCTCATTATGCCTAGTCATGTTCTCAGTTTAACATTCTGTATCTTTTTCCATTACTTCAACATTTAGTCATTCAATTATGCTATATTCCAAACGCAGCTCGATGTTGGGAAATACAAAGAGGACATGTGTTTCCCACCTTCAAGATAATTGCATCTTAGGGAGATAGACATGCGAACGATTGCAGGGTTATGGCTACATACCCTAATAGATGTAGGTAGTAGTTAAAGACATTCTAATGAGAAAGAGTAAATCCCTGTGGGTAGCTCAAGGAGGGTTTTCACAGCAGTAATGCCTGAGCAAGAATGAGAGAGGAACAAAAAGACCTTCGGGGCCCAGAGATGAGCACGTGCTAAAGCCCAGAAGCATGTCCACAGTGAATTGTATTGGGGGAAATGCAAATCACTTGCTATTGAGTAGACCTTGAGCATGGTGGCCAGTGAGTCTGGAGAGGGAAGGACAGGCCAGGTCATAGAGTTCCTTGTATGATACCACAAGTGGCTTAGGTCTTAATTCTGAAGGAGGTGGGAATCATGGAAGTATTTTAAGCAGGGAACAATTTGGTCAGAATTGTGTTTTGAAAAGAGCACATGGCAGCATGGAGGGTTGATTCAAAGGGACAAGGAGACCAGTGAGGGGGCTATAGTGATAAAGTGCACAGGCTGGACCTGTGACTGAGGAGTAGTCCTGCTACATCCTTAAAGGCCACCTGGACAGGATTAGATGGATCGTGGGTAAGGGTGAGGGAGGAGGGGTCTAGGATAAGGCAAAGGGATGTATGTGGCATGGCAGTTGTTGAGATTTCTGGGAAATAATCAGGTTGTAGGATTGTGCAGAGGAGAAATGAGTTCAGTTTGGGAAAGGCCATAGGTGAAGTGTTTGCAAATAAATGTGTCTATCAGGAGCTCACATGGGCAAAGAGAACAGAGCAGGAGATTCAACAGCGTGTATAATTAGTATCTAAAGCCAGTTGAGTAGGTATGAGGACTCAGCACAGTGTATGAAGATAAGAGGGTTGGAGATGTTAACATTAAGGGAAGTGGGAGGAAAGAAGGCATATTTTAGTTTTGGGAGGAAGTTTTCCCCTCAGGTTGAAAATCGCGGGTTTAGAGCAATGAGATGGATCTTCTGCTGTGACAGGAGTCATGAATTAAAAACCAAAGTAGGAAAATTTCAGGATGGTTGGAGGTGGGGAAAGGAGGGAGCCCTTGAGAATGGTGTCAGGCTGGAGGGAGGTCTAGGAAGATGAAGACTAGAAAGAGACCAGGGTTTAGTGATTAAGTTCGAAAGAAATAATAATGTGTGTTGCATTTTCTTATAATAGCAGTGCATGAAAAATAATTCACATGTCCATTATTAAAAATAATACAGTGGAAGAAACTTAAATGAAAGGGAAGTGTTTATAACATGAAGTGGAAAAATCAGGTGGCAAATCAAAATGTATGTGTGTCAGGGGAGGGAATGTGTCTACCTGCCCAGAAAAAAAAGCATTCACTAAAATGGACCCCCCCCACCTCCGCCCCGGATCATTGGACAGCAGATGATTTTAATTTTCTTCTGTGTGCTTTACTGTATTTTCCAGATTTTTATAATGAACATACAGCACTTTGGTAATTAGGAAAAAAAAAATTTTTTTTGGCTTTAGAACATTTTATTAGAATCCTTTTGATAAAACCCTATACCCGTTTAAGATACAGTAAAGAAGTAAAAGTACCTAATTGCTATTTAAGTGTGCCAGACTCTCTAAGCATTTTTTCCCCAGTAAGTTGACCACTGCCCACACAGGTCTATTCGAGAAAGATGGAAGTGCCCAGGGTCTGCCAACCCCGGGTAGAAGACAGCCTTGTGTTGGCAGAACCCGTGGTAGCCAGGGAGAAGGGATGTGGCTCTTGGCTTCTCATCACAGCCCGTAGATGGAAGGGCGCCATGCATTACCAGGCGCCCCTGCCATCTCAGCAGCACTTTTCCAGGAGGGTAAAGGCCAAACCTCAGCCCTTCAGTCACCAGGGAAAAAAAGTATTTGAGGAAGTTGCCTCCACTAAAATGTTTTAAAACAATATTTTAAAACAATATTTAATACAGGAAAATGCTTGTAACATATTTGAAAAGGCAAGATAAACTGTATTTGGTATGGTCCACATTTTGAATAAAAGCCATGTATTTGTGTAGCTGTGAATGAAAAAAAAAAATAAGGAAACTAGGAAGTGGTAAAGAGTAGTTATTCCTGGGGTATAAAATTGTGGGCAATTTATGTTTACTTGTATGTTTCCATGTTTCCAAACTTTCCATAGTTAACATGGTGAGTAATGTAGGATAGAGGTTAGGAGCAAGTTCTGTGAGGCCATAAGGCTCGCATTTGAATCATGCCTCTGTCCCTTGCAGAGTGGAACGCTGAGTGAGTTATTTTGGTTCTCCGTGCCTTGGTTTTCCCATTGTGGAGGATCATTCCTGTATTAAGGAAGCGTGCCTTGGAATAGTGCCTGACCTTTACAAACAACTACATGTTAGCTGTAATTATCATTTTTACTATTATTACTTTTATAATCAGAAAAACAAAATTTTAAGAATTAACAATTCAGTAGTCATTGGTAGCCTGATAAACAGCGGTTTCAGGGACTGGTTGGACGGAAGCTAAACTGCAGGGAGTCAAAAGGGGGTAAGAAAGTAGTCAGAGCAAGACAGACTGCTCACCAATAGCTTCTATGGGAGCACTTTTTTCTTAACTGAATTTTCCTTTTATTTGCACCCATGTATTTTTATTTGATTTGACATAATTTTGAATTTCTATTGTATGCTTTAATTTTTAAAGCTACGTAGAAGAGGCAGACAAAACAAATTTATCAATGTGCTTGATAAAATTGGTCAGATAAAATTAATTGTAAAGTTGATCAGATGATTCTAGAGCTTAATGTCTCAATCTTTGCTATCTTTGTTAACTTTCCCAGAGGGGTACTGGCTTTACAAAGATAGCAAGCAGAAATAATAAAATATTATACTTCAATCTCCATTTTTTGACCCCAACTATCATTACATTTCCTTTTCTTAGTATAGGAAGACCTATTATCAGTTCACTGTGCTCTTGTTCATATGTCCTAGCATAAAAATGTTGGCAAAGATGAAACCTTACCAGTGTAGTCTCTCATCTGTCCTAATTTACTTTACGGTATGTTCATTACTTTCTTTCGTTTGCCTTACCCACAGAAGGAGCTCAAAAAATGGGATGAATTTGAAGATATTTTAGAGGAGAGGAGGCATGTCAGTGACTTGAAATTTGCAATGAAATGCTACACACCTCTTGTCTATAAGGGAATTACTCCTTGCAAGCCAAGTGATATTAAATCTAGTGTTCTCAATTCTGAAGAAGTTCATTATGTCATTAAACAGGTAAGTGATTCCCTCTTCAATCAAAACCAGATTTGTTCATTGTCAACAAGAAACAACACAGGTCCACTTATACATAGATATTTTTTCAGTAAATACAGTACAGTACTGTAAATATGTTTTCCTTATAGTTTTCTTAAAAAGGCTTTCTCTAGCTTATTTTATTGTGAGAATACAGTCTATAATGCATGTAACATCAAAAATACCTGTAAATCAACTGTTTATGTTATCCGTAAGGCTATCAGTCAGCGGTAGGCCATTAGTCAAGTTTGGGGGAGCCAAAAGTTACACGTGGATTTTTAACCACCTAGGGGGTCGGCACCCAGCCCCCACGTTGTTCAAGGGTCAACTGTAGTCTGACAGGGAACAATGACAGTTGTACAGTCAATTACAATGAAATAAGATACAAGACATGCTAGTGGGAGGCCAGTGTACAGGGGCACTAATTATAGGGCAAATAATTTTGTGTAGGGAATTAGAAAGGTGATTTTTTTTTTTTTTTAATGATGCCTAAAAGATGGTTAGGGGTTTTCCAGGTGAAGTGGGTGAAGAAGTATTCCTAGCAGAGCAAATAACTTTTTCCCCATGGTTAAATCTCACTGCACATTAAAATTGCTGGAGAAACTTTCAAGAATCCCTGTGCATAGATCTCACCCCCATATGAATTAAATCAGAATGTCAGGGAAGGAGCCAGACATCCTAGGAGTAGTTTTTAAAGAAGCCCAGACGAGGGGCGGCGCCTGGGTGGCTCATTTGGTTAAGCATCCAACTCTTGGTTTTGGGTCAGGTCAGGATCTCAGGGTCATGAGATTGAGCCCCTTGTTGGGCTCCATGCTGGGTGTGGCACCTGCTTGAGATTCTTTCTCCCTCTACCCCACCCCTGCTCACATTCTCTCTCTCAAAAAGAAAAAAAAAGAAGCAGCAGCAGCCCAGTTGGTTCCAAAGTATAGCAAAGTTTGGGAACCACCAGTATATTTTAACAACTAGAGAACATGCATAGTCACAGTACTAGAAGCAGTTCGGTATGACCAGACCGAAGAGAGCAAAGAAGGGGTAAAATGGTAAGAATTTAGAGACAGGGGCCACATCACAAAGGGTGTTATAAACCATTCAGAGGGGGCACCTGGGTGGCTCAGTCAGTTAAGCATCTGACTTCAGCTTGGGTCATGATCTCAGGGTTTTGAGATCAAGCCCCAAGTTGGGCTCCCCACTCAGTGGGGAGTCTGCTGGAGATTCTCTCTTCCCCGCTGTCTCTCTCCCTCTGCCCTCCCCCTACTTGTGCTTGCTCTCTCTCTCTCTCTCTAAAAATAAATAATAAATAAATCTTATAAACCATCCAGAGGAATTAGATTTTAGCCTACATACAGTGTAAAGCCATTGAAGGGTTTTAGGTTGGAGTGTGGCCTGATCAGTTAATATTTTAGAAATACCATTCTGCCACAAATGGAGACAGGAAGTCTGGTTATGATGCTCTTCCAGTAATCCTTTTGTGGGATCACAGTTGCCTAGACTGTAGAAACAGAGATGGACAGATTTAAGAAATTTAAGAGGTAGGGGTGTCTGGGTGGCTCAGTCGGTCGTGTCCAAGTCTAGATTTTGGCTCAGGTCATGATCTCAGGATCGTGAGATTGAGCCCTGAGTCAGGCTCCGTGCTGAGCATGGAGCTCCGTGCTGAGCTTAAGATTCTCCCTCTGCCCCTCCCTCCTCCTCTCTCACTCCCTCTCAAAAAAGAAAGAAAAATTTCAGAGGTGGAGTAGACCTTATGTATGATCAGTTGGGTGAATGACAGGAAGGAAAAGAGACAGGATGACAGAAGCATTCACTGAGATGGGGAACTTAGGAGAGGGAATGGGCTTGAGAGAAAAGCTAAGGTCTGTTTTGGACATGTCATTTGAAGACATCAGGTAGAGGTATTCAGAGGGCTTCTTTATGGCCGGCCCTCCCTGTCACATTGTCCAGGTGCTCCCAGGCTTTGAGATTTATCTGTAGAGACCGTGCTCCGTTGACTTTTTTTAAAGATTTATTTATTTGAGATAGAGAGTGAGCAAGAGAGAGAGCGCACACGAGCAGGGGCAGAGGGAGAGGGAGAAGCAGGCTCCTCACTGAGCAGGGAGCCCGGGATCATGACCTGATCCGAGGGCAGACGCTTCACCGGCTGAGCCACCCGGGCGCCCCTGTCTATTTTCTTCTGATTTGAATGAACATATGACCTATGCTCATCCTTTTGGTTTAATCTGTCTGTCATGATTTGTCTTGGGGAAACTATTAGTCCTCTCTGAGTGGGCCTATTTCATAAGTGAAGTAAAGTTTCCTCATCAATTAGAAGCTAAAGACGGTGTTTCTCAATACTGGCTCTTTGTTAGAATCACCTGCAGAACTTTACAGAAAGTTAACTCTTATTTTCCGCTAGTATGTAAACTCCATGAAGGCAAAAATTTTTATCTCCCTTATGACTCTTTTTTTTTCTGTATTCTATATTTTTATCTCTTTTTTTTGCTGTATTCCTAGTGCCTAACGCATAGTACACATTCAATAAATATTTCTCGAATGAATGAATGAAAAAGAAATGCTTTTGTCCTGTCCACAGAGATTCCGATGTAATTGGTCTGGAATAGGACCCAGGCATCTCTTTCTTCTTCTTTTTCTTTTTTAAAAGCTCCCCAAGTAATTCTAATACACAGCCAGGTTAAGTATGACTGATATAAGCCAGTGTTTCTCAAACTTGGCTGTGCTGCTGAGAAAAAAAAAAATCACTTAATGTAAGTAAATTGGAATTGTTCTAAACTCAGGATTATGCAACAGAGCTGGGCCCTCTGTGTTACCCAAGAATTCCTTATTTCCCCGGGGAACTCTCTCCCGGTCTCCAAAATGGAAGTATCAGTGTCAGCCCTATTCTTTCTGAGCCTCCAACCTCCGTCCCTTACCCTCAACAGGTGACATTTCTTCCTACTTCACAAAGACAATGTAAACCATTATGTGACAACTCCCAACTTCCTATGATCCAGCTACTAATTTGCCTGCATCTGATACCCTCATTCTCTTCTTCCCTCCTGTTAAGAAGGGACAGGGAGCTCTTTCTCCTGTTGGAGTGCAATCACTCCCCTACTCCTTTGCTCTGAACTTCACCTGCTCTGTCCTCCTCAGGGACTTTGCTTTATTGTCTGTCCCCTCAAATGTCTTCAAATTCTTCCTCTTCATTAGCTCTTTACCATCATCACTGAACTCGTTCAGTCCCCTTCCAGCTGAAATCAACCTTGTTTGGGCATATTCCTTCTCTCCTTATGACTCAGCACTTCCTTTCCCAATTGTACTCTACTCCTGGAAGAAGGCAGCTGTGTTTGCCATACTTGGGGCTGTACTTTCTCACCCTCCGTGTATACACAGCTCACTGGGATCTGGTTTCTAACCTGCTGTAATTGCTCTTTCCAAGACTGTGAATGATTCCTTCCTGATGGCTAAAATCAACCTTGTTGACATCCTTCGTAGCCTTTGGCACACTCTCCCTCCTTTTTTTCTGTGATACCATATTTTCTACCCCTTACCCACCAAATGTTTTTTTTTTTTTTAAGATTTTATTTTTAAGTAATCTCTACACCCAGCGTGGGGCTCGAACCCACAGTCCCGAGATCAAGAGTCGCATGCTTCAGCTGAACCAGCCAGGTGCCCCCCTCCACCACCGCCACCAAATCTTTTTGATCATTCCTCAGTTGCCTTTATGGGCTTCTTTTCCTTTGCCTGTCTCTTTAAATGCTGCTATTCCTCAGGATTTTGTTCGAATCCCTTCTTATTCTACCTACTCACTGGGCAGTTTTATTTATCACCAGATTCCTTATGCTGATGTCTCCCTATTATATTATATTATATTATTAAATAATATGTTATAAATAACAATATGTAGTAAATAATTGGTATCTGTTGCTTCAGCCCAGATCTCTTTTGAGTTTCATACATATATTTTTGTCTACTGGAATACCTACTTGGAAAACCCAAAAGCATCTTACATTCAGGATGTCTGAATCAAGCTCTTTGGCCCCCCCACCCCCAGCACTGTACCGTGCACACCCCCCCACACCCAGTTCTGCATATCTCCAAGAACGGCCCCTCCATATGCCCGCTGCTCAGACCAGAAATCCGGATGCCGTCTTGGGCTTCTCGCTTGCCCTTCCTACGCTGCCCTCCTCAGTAGCTCCTGTCTCTTCTAGCTCTGCTGTCACCTCAGGCTGCCTTTGTCCCACCGAACATGCAGAGCAGCCAGTGAAAGGCTTCGACCCAGGAAGGATGAGATTAGTTCTGCGTTTAAGATACCGCTCAGGGGCACCTGGGGGGCGCCATCAGTGAAGCATCTGCTCGGGTCAGGATCCCGGGGTCCTGGGATCGAGCCCCACATCCAGGCTTCTCCCTCTCTCTCTGCCCCTCCCCCTGCTCATGCTCTCTCTCTCTCAGATAAATAAATAAATAAAACCTTAAAAAAAAAAAAAGAAACCACTCAGGTTTGTGATGTGGAGAACAGACTGAAAAGGGACAACACTGGAACAGGAGTTATAAAGCTGTTGTTCATCTTCTGATCTTATCTTAGGTTTCCAGGAAGAAGGATCTGGAAGGACAGACATATCTGTTGGGCAAACAAGCCCGACTGCACAAACTAAGAGATCAGGTCATTCTCTGCTTCTGTGCTTTCCTCCAGTCCTGGAGAAGGTCGTTCCTTCTGAACAGACCAGCCTGCTCACCTGTGTTCTTCATCTGCCCAATTCCTTCAGATCCCCAGGGGGCTTGTCTGTCCTCTTCAGCCTTCTGCACGGGCCCAGCTGGGCATCAGCACTTCCTGGCGGGGGCCCTCTCAGTCATGGATTCGTTCTTTTTAATGCTGCATTTCTCTTTCCCTTCTCATCCCAGCTCCTCAAAGGTGTAGTGGGTCCTTCCCCGTGCACCTCCTACTTTCAGCAGGTGGCTGCACTTGATCCAGTAAAGGTTACTGTGGATCTCCAAGTGACCCAATCCAAGGGGTCCTTTTAGTCTTCACTGTATCTTGACTGTGTCAGTTTTTGTTGGACACTCTCTCCTGCAGGACCTCTCTTACCTTGACATTTATGGCATCACACAGTAGGGTTCTCTTATCATCTTCCATGTTAATCTCTTTACGAGTTCTTCCATCCGCCGCCGGTGTTTCTTAAGGTTGAACCCTCAGCCTTCTTATCTTCATCCCTGCAGTCTCCCTGGCCCGTTTTATCCACTCCTGTCATTTCCATTTTCATCTGTAGTCTGGTGATGCCCAAACAGGACCTCTCGCCTTGGCTAGGTTATCGGGGTTCAGACTCTTATCTCCAGCTGTCCTACTCCCTGCAGGTCCTCTACTTTATGTGTCTCCAAACACCTCAAAATCAGTATACCTGCCTTCTCAACCCCTGCACCACACTGCCTTCTACCCCTGCTCTCTATCCCCAATTCCAGGATGGCCCCACCATCCATTCTGTTGCCCGAAACAACTGAGCACTCACTCCCCGTCCCCTTCCCTTCAGCACCTGTTATTGCCTTTCTGGGGGCCTTTTCTGTTCCGGCCTGAACTATTTTGATGGTTTTCCAAGTGTACTCCCTTTTCCTAGGCTTGTGTCCTGAAACCCATCCTTACCACCAATCCATTGATTCCTCTATTTCCCTGCAAAAGATAAAATATGGAGCTAGGGAGAGGAGAATTATCCATTTGTGAAGGTACCAAGTGCTACTGAATTGTTTAGTTTGAAATGGCTAATTTTATGCTATGTTAATTTCACCTCAATTATTTTAAAAAAAGAGAAGCTATTTCTCTGCTGCATGTAATTTAGGAAGTTGGGACTCCAGCATCCTACGCTCTCATCTTCTGGGCCTCATCCTAAAGCAAAACATTCTCCTCTGTGAAGGATAAATATTATTTATCACATAGACGCCATTCTTTTTCAACGTGCTTGCTTAAGGGGTCAAATTAGAATTCCCTGAGGACAGACACTGACTTATTCATCCCCATCCCCAGGCCTAGCACACAGCCGACATTTTGTTCTCTTTACAAAGAGATGTGGTACGCCTTCAGAATAAAGAGAGTTCCGGTGTGAGGTCATTGACTGCACTAGTTAAACTTTGATACTTTGGAGAGTTTTGTCCCAGTAACCTGTATCTCTGATATAGTCTGAATGGTTACTTCAACATAATCTTGTATTTTTACTTTGTATATTACCTTGTAGTAGCATGGAGGAAGCAGATGAAGTGCTGCAGCAATCTGCTGAAAGAAACTGCCAAATATCTATGCTAGCACACTAGTTCCTGGGCAACAACTTATTTTAGAGAATTTGGCTGTAAGCTTATTAACAAATCAAATGGAAAGGTGAGATGCTATCCTAGAGAGCCTATTCTCTTTCTCTTTGAATTTCCAGTCATTGAAGTTGTCTAAATAGGATCATTTATCTATTTATGTTGGAAAATAAATTATGTCAATTTAAATGAGAAAGAAAATGTAGCATTTTTGAGCTATATAATATTGGTCCATTTGGAACTAGTCATAGCAGTTTGAGTGAATAGAGTTCTGGCTTTTCTTCAGAGTCGGACCCCTGTTTCCCCTTTCTTTCTAGCTTTCCAAGGAATCCCTTCAATCTGTCGATGTCCTCCAAGAGGAAGTTTGTGAGATTTTGGATGAAATGAGCCACAAACTGCGTCTGGGAGCCATCCGGTTTTTTGCCTTTGCCCTGAGCAAAATATTTAAACAAATTTTCTCCAAAGTGTGTGTAAATGAAGAAGGTATTCAGAAAGTGAGTATTGCTTGTTTAAAAACCTCTTCTACCCCTCACAATTTAATCAACTCCAAGACCTCTCACTCTGCACTAAATGAGCAGGCCCTCGTCAGCAGGCGTCCAGGCTGCTTTGCCTCTCTGGAGGGTGATGTTTTTTACTTTCAGACCTACAGACTTCAGACTGATTCACTTAGTCAGGTAAGACTTACAGACAAACCTCATGCCAGATGTCCGCAAAGCTACAGAAGTAATACCAAGAATTTCTGTATATGATCCACCTGGGTCCCCTTACAACATTTCCTTTATCCTCTCCTCAATACTCTGCTGTGTTTTTCCCATAAACAAGGACATTCCCTTATGGTGCAATTATCAAAATAAGCAAATTGACGTTGATACAACACTAATACACAGTAATACCTCATTCATATCTCATCGATCACCCCAGTTGTATCTTGTGTAGCAAAAGAAATCCTACATCATGTGTTACATTCAGCTTCCATATCTCTTTAGACTCTTTTAATTTGGAACAATTCCTTAGTCTTTGTGTTTCATACTAGTTTTGAAAAAAAAAAAAACAGACCAGTCATTTTATAGCATTTCTTGATTTGGATTTGAGTGATGTTTTCTTAGGATTAGACTCACAGTTGTAGGGCTTGGGCAGGAGGCAACGTTGTATTCTTCTCAGTGTAACAGAGCAAGGAGCTCATGGTGGCTGTCTGTCCCCTTACTGGTGGTGTTCACTTTCATCATCTGGTATCAGCCAGCTTTCTCCCCTGTAAAGTCACCCTGTTTCCCTTGGTAAAGAATAAGTATCATGTGGAGAGATACTCTAAGGATGTTTCAGGGTCCTGGTTTCCAGCATAGTCTCCTCCACAAGTTTTCACATTGACTGATGATTTTTGCCTGAACCAGTTATTACTCAAATGATTGTCAAATGGTGATTTTTCTAATTCCATCACTCAGGAGTGATTTAACAGGCGTGTTATAGTCTGCTTTCTTCTGGAAGGAAGAGCTTTTCCTATTTTTATTCATTTTGGATTTTTAATATTGTTTTTCCTCTTACTAAAAAGCTCTTACCTCCATTGGCCTTCTACATGTTTTTTAATGTTTTATTCAGTCATTTACTTTACTTTCATGTATTTCTTCTGTTTTCCTCCAATGACAATTCTCTAGTTTGCTGAGTTACTCTCTGGCTCTCTCTCAAAGAATGTTTGGGGGGCGCCTGGGTGGCTCAGTCAGTTGAGCATCCGACTCTTGGTTTCGACTGGGGTCATGAACTCATGGGTCATGAGATTAAGCCCTGCGTCAGGCTCCGCGCTCATTAGGGAGTCTGCTTGAGATTCTCTCCCTCTGCCCGCGCCCCCATGCGTGCTCGTGTGCTCTCTCACTCTCTCAAAGAAATAAATCTTAAAAAAAAAAAAATGTTTGATACAGCCATCCAGAGAACGTTGACTGGCCATGTCTTCTTAACTGATCACACATTACCTTGCCTTGGTGAATTATATTTAGATTTTTAAAAAACAGACAACACATTGATCAGGGTGAGTGTTTTTGAGGCTGATAGCCTACGGAATATATCTGGAAGCTCAAATTCCTTCTAACTAAAGGCACCCATTCTTCCTGGTGGCAAGTCCAGTGTATAAATAGAGAAATACCATACCTCTCATTTGTCCAATTTGTTTTTATTAATCTACCTGAGAGACACTTTGTTCTCTCTTACTGCACACAGCCAGTCTAGCACATTGGATAACAGCTGACTTTTTAATTCAGACTCACTTCAGTTCCATCTGCAGCTTGGCCGTTGATCAGATGCGTGACCCATGTCGCAAATGAGGAACGTGATGCTTAGGCCTTATTTACAAATATGTCGTATTAAACAATGCATGTAAAATGCTTAGTATGTAAAATGCTTAATATGGTGCCCAACTAATATGTTGGTGATCATCCCTATTATTATTATGATCTATAAAATTTACATTTTTAATGTTCTTGCATTATGTGAGGTTATTTAACTAAAACTCTGAGATAAGTTTTCTGTGTGTAGTAGGGGAGGCAGGAAGACATTATTATCCTTAGTATTCCCTCTGTACATATACCATTCTTCCATTTTCTGATGTGACATGTGATTTTAATAATAGGAAAACAGAAAGTATTCAAACTGTAACATTTCTTTTAAAGCTACAACGAGCCATCCAGGAGCACCCAGTTGTCCTGCTGCCCAGTCATCGAAGTTACATTGACTTTCTGATGTTGTCTTTTCTTTTATACAACTATGATTTACCGGTACCAGTCATAGCTGCAGGAATGGGTACGTATTTTTCTTTTGTTTTAATTATAAAAATGAAAATAGTCACTGAAATTATTTTAACAGTGACTGAGGTACTTGAAGATGAGGATGCAGACTCCCTCTCCCTTGTGCCATCCGACCCCGGTGTTCGGCAGTCGGGATTAAGTCTCTCTGTGCTGTGCCTCACTACAGATGGAAACAAGGATGTGTGCACATAGGGGTTTTGGTTTAGGTTTGAAAAATGAGATACCACCATATGTGTGACCGGCCTTTGCTTTTTTTATCTGATAATTTATCAGTGGTTATCTCTAAGGTCAGTAAATTTTTTTTTTACATATTTTTTAATTATGGTAAAAGACACAAAACATAAAATTTACCACCGTAACCATCTTTAAGTCCATAGTTCAGTGGTATTAAGTACATTCACATTGTTGTGCATCCCTCACCACCTTCCACCCACAGAACTCCACCCACTTTTCATCTCGGCAGACCTGAAATTCTGTCCCCATTCAACACTAACTCCTCATTCTGGTCTCCCGCCGGCTGCTGGCCACCACCATTCTACTTTCTGTCTCTAGGAATTTGGCTCCTCTAGATACCTCATATGCGTGGAATCCTACAGGATTTGTCCTTTCATGACTGGTTTCTTTCACTCAGCATCATGTCCTCAGGGTCCATTCATGTTGCACCATGTTTCAGAATTTTCTTCCTAAAGCCCGAATCCTATTTGATTAGACGTATAGAGCACATGTTGTTTATCCATTGTTCTGTCCATGGACGCTTGGGTTGCTTCCACCTTTTGGCTATTATGAATAATGCTGCTATGAACATAGGTGTACAAACATCTGCTTGAGTCTCTGCAGATATTTGAGTCTTCCGGGTATATATCCAGAAGTAGAATTGCTGGATTATGTGCTAATTTTTAAAAAATTTTTTGAAGACCATATTGTCTTCCATAGTGGCCGCACCATTTTACATCCCATCAGCACAGTACACAAGGGTCCAGTTTCTCTGCATCCAACATTTATTTTCTTGTAGTTTTTGTTTTTTTTAAGATTTTATTTATTTGTCAGAGAGGGAGAGAGAGAGAGAGCACAAGCAGGGGGAGTGGCAGGCAGAGGGAGAAGCAGGCTCCCCACTGAGCAAGGAGCCCAACACAGGATTGGATCCCAGGACTCTGGGATCATAACCTGAGCCGAAGGCAGACACCTAACCAACTGAGTCACCCAGGCATCCTGGGGTTTTCTTGTTTTACTTTTTTTGTTTTTTAATAATAGCCATTCTAATGGGTAGGACGTGGTATCTCAGTATGATTTTGATTTGCATTTCCCTGGTGACTAACATTGTTGATCATCTTTTCATGGACTTGTTGGCCATTTCTGTATCTTTTTTGGAAGAGTATCTGTTCCAGTCTTTTGCCTATTTTTGAATTGGGTTGTTTTTTGTTGCTGTTCTTGAGTTGTAGGAGTTATTTATATATTCTGGATAATAACCCCTTATCAGATACATGATCTGCAAATATTTTTTCCCTTCTCCCATCAAATTTCTCCCAAAGTTGAGTTTGCACTCTATCAATGGATCCTTTGATGCACAGAAGCTTGTCATTGTGATGTAGCCCAATTTCTTTGTCAGTTTCTTTTGTTCTCTCTGCTTTCGGTGTCCTATCCAAGAAATCATTGCCACATTTAATATCATGAAGTTTTACCTCTATGTTTTCTTCTAAGAATTTTATAGTTTTAGGTCTTACATTTAGGCCTTTGATCCATTTCAAGTTAATTTGGATACAGTGTAAGATGAAGGCCCAACTTCATGTCTGACATTATAATATTCAGCAGGGTAGGTCCACCGTAATTTGGTAGTTTTGTGGTTGCAGTTTTACAATATATTCTCTTATTGGTGCTTTTATTTCTGGAGGACTGATTCCTAGAAGCAGGATCGCTAACACAAATCATTGTTCATCTTCTCCCTTTGGAGGGAGCCAGGAAAGTTGGGATTCAGGCATACACCTTGGTTAATAAATGCAGTAAAGAGTGAGGTAAAAATTGCCAGGGACTTCAGTACTTTAAAAGCATTTTCGTCTGTCCAGACATGTGAGTGTTGAAAATTAAGGAAAATGGAAAAAAGGAGGGTTTTAAAACCGATGGCAGACTAAAGCATCCCAGACTTGCTTTATTTCATCTGTGCTAGTAAAAGAAGGCTGATATTTTTACCTCATGGGTCAAAAAGAAAGGTGAGAGCTGGTCTGGCCAGGTGGCCAGCATGGAGGCCACGTGCCGGTCTGTCGTCAAGCGGCAGCGCTAGCTAAAGAACTCGGCATGATCATGTTACTGAGCTCGTCACCTTGCCGGCCGTGGTTATAAACGCGGGGGTGTGGGGGACACACGTGGTAGCCCCCTGGTGGGCCTGCCCACACTGTCCCTTCTCTCCCATAATTCTGTCTGATGTCTCTTCTTACGGATTTTCAGCTCGGAAAGTACGATTAGTGATATCATAGCGGCGGCTTCCATACGTGAACTCTTTCGTCACAGAATGTGAGTTTAGGTATTTATAGAAAGTTTCAAGATCTGCAAATAAAGATGAACCCCTTCTCTGTTTATTGTTTAGACTTCCTGGGAATGAAGATGGTCGGGGAGCTGCTGCGGATGTCGGGCGCCTTCTTCATGCGGCGTACCTTCGGTGGCAACAAACTCTACTGGGCGGTGTTCTCTGAATACGTGAAAACCATGTTGCGGGTAAAGGCAGAGAATTTCCGAGTACTTTCAGGCTGCATTCCTTTTTGCTTGGGCTTGAGCTCGCCCTAGGATCGGACTTAAATTCTTCACTCCCGAATGGCCCGCTCACCTTATTGTCCCCGAGAAGGAATGCGCATGACCTCCTCGGTCTGTTGGCCCCATGCGGCCCTCTCGCCTGGGTGCGCTGTGCGTGGCGTTTGCTCAGGAGGCCGGGGCGGGGTGCGGGGGCAGCTTGGGGAAAGGAATCAAAAGAAGCATTTCTCACTTTGAGAGTAGGCAATGGGTTTTGTGTTTTGTTTTGTTTGTGTTTTCTCTTTAAAGAATGGTTATGCTCCTGTTGAATTTTTCCTCGAAGGGACAAGAAGTCGCTCTGCCAAGACATTGACTCCGAAATTTGGTAGGTCCTTTAGAGATTGAAAGAAGAATACAAACCCAGAAGGTGTGGTGTCATCGTAGCTGCTAAATACAGCTTGACACTTTTTTTTTTTTGCAAGATATTTTTTCTTTATAAGTGTAACTGTTTCTTTAAGTTGTAACTGTTTATATTTACGGGCTTAGGATATAATGTACACTTCAGTATCTTCCTGTTTATGTATCCTTGTTAGCTCCACGTTTTGTTTTTTTTTTTAAAGATTTTATTTTATTTATTTGACAGAGAGAGAGACAGCTAGAGAGGGAACACAAGCAGGGGGAGTGGGAGAGGGAGAAGCAGGCTCCCGGCCGAGCAGAGAGCCCGATGCGGGGCTCGATCCCAGGACCCCGGGATCATGACCCGAGCCGAAGGCAGACGCCCAACGACTGAGCCACCCAGGCGCCCCTCCACGTTTCACTTCATACAGAAAACCATTTCTCTCTGTTGACAGGTCTTCTGAATATTGTGATGGAACCATTTTTTAAAAGAGAAGTTTTTGATACCTACCTTGTTCCAATTAGCATCAGTTACGATAAGATATTGGAAGAAACACTTTACGTGTATGAGCTTCTAGGGGTTCCTAAGCCGAAAGAGTCTACAACTGTACGTAAAGGATAACCAACTTGATTTTACTTGAATTTAGAGAAAATGCTGGTTTATACACCAACTCCTTTCTGAACTTACTCTTCTTTGTTTCATTTCCTCTGTTATTAGGGATTGTTGAAAGCCAGGAAGGTTCTCTCTGAAAATTTTGGAACTATCCATGTATACTTTGGAGACCCTGTGTCACTTCGATCTCTGGCGGCTGGGAGGATGAGTCGGAGCCCATATAACTTGGTTCCAAGGTGCAAGGCCTGTGTTTTCATAACTGACATAGAAATAAGGATGAAAATCTGGAGGTGTGGTTGTGATTCTTGAGTTGACCCCTTCTAGGACTGAAATTTGGTTATCTGAGACCACGTATCAGGGGAAGCAGAAAGCTTCAGTTAAGGAATTACGTTTGCAGGGCACCTGGCTGGCTCAGTCGATGTAGCGTTCGACTCTTGATCTCAGGATTATGAGTTTGAGCCCCACGCTGGGTGTGGAGATTACTTAAAAGTTAAAAAAAAAAAAAAAACTTTAAGAGAAGAATTATGTTTGCCAAAGAAAACGGTTAGCTGCAGGGTATATATGTCACATACACAAAATCAGACAGTGCTGCTCATTCTTCTCAGGGGAACCAGTACTCTACTACCTGTACTATACTCCACCGCCTAGTACCCTACCCACTCTGTGTGGGGGAGAGTTGCTGAGCACTATTGGTAGGGCAGCCAAAGTCTGTGGTAAGTATTATTTTTGATCCTAGAAGGGATTATATGATAACAATGAATGGGAGTGAGTCCCTATCCTCAGGGTTACAGTTTTGTTTTGTTTTGTTTTTTAAGATTTTATTTATTTATTTATTTATTTGAGAAAGAGAGAAAGTGGGAGGGTGGGGGAGGGAAGGAAAGGAAGAGGGACAAGCAGACTCTGTGCTGAGCACAGAGCCCGACTCGGGGCTCCATCCCACGACCCTGAGATCATGACCTGAGCCAAAACCAGGTCAGATGCTTAACCCACTGGGCCACCCAGGCGCCCCCAGAAGGTTGTAGTTTTATGGGCACAGAAATGTATTAGGTTCTTTCAGGATGCAGGTGCAGATACACACTTGGGTTTTCTTAATTTGGAGAAATACACCTGGGGAAGTACGGGAGACAAACCATCTGCTCAGCCAGGCTTCCCGAGATTACAACATCCTTCATAATTTATTGCGCCAGTGGGCCCACGGCTGCCTGTGTGCGTCACTAGCAGCTTCATTAGCTCTCAAGCAGACGTTAGCTTTTTGCTGCCACAGGCTTTCCCTCTCTAGATCTCAGATCGGGTTGGCCAGTTGTTCTCTCATCGGCCCTAGCTTTCACGTGAAGCCACCTTACCTTGTGGCTGCTTTGGGTCCTGTGCATGTCCCTGCGTCATCCTGCTCCGTGCAGCCTCCTGACACCATCTGACTCCCAGTCTGCTGATCCATGCCTGAAGAGTCTGTCAGGTGAGGATCGTGGCAGTACTTGGCAGGTGACCTTGAGCTTCTCAGAAGGGCAGTGTGGCCGCCAGGCAGACTGGATAGCCTGTCCAGCGCAGACATGAGCAGTTACCGTGTGACCTGGTACGCATGTTCTGGGAGACAGGTGTTCAAAGCACAGTGGATTCTGAGAGGACCGAGTAGTTCCGTCTACTGGGGGAGGCCTCTGTTTTCACAGAGGAAGTGATAGATCTATTTATAAAGCAGCAGAAGTTTTTTTTGCCTGGAACCAGGAAGAATAGGACTCTGTCCCCTTGGACAGGCTACGCTATAGTAAAGTAAAGGTCTATTCTTGCACTGTGACCTGAGAGAATTCGGTTGGCAGAAAGTACGAGAAGCCTTCTCAAGGGTCTGTCTTCTCCCACCCCCCACCCCTCCATTCACATTAGTGTAGGTAGCAGAGCTGTAATTTGTTCTTCTCTGTTCTTCCTTGTAGGTATATTCCTCAGAAACAGTCAGAGGACATGCATGCCTTTGTCACTGAAGTTGCCTATAAAATGCAGCTTCTGCAGATTCAAAACCTGGTTCTGAGCCCCTGGGCCCTAACAGTTGCTGTTCTGCTTCAGAACCGGCCATCCATGGACTTCGATGCTCTGGTGGAGAAGACTTTATGGCTCAAAGGCTTAACCCAGGCCTTCGGGGGCTTTCTCACTTGGCCCGGTACGTATGTGGGACGTACATGATGAGAGTGCTTGCTTTTTATTTCTTACTCTGGAAGAATTCTAGCCTAAGCATGAAAAACCCTATGCAGGACACGGAGCAAAGCTTTGCTCAGAGAGAAAGAAAACTTTGTTTCTGTCACTCTGGGACATTGTACAGCATGGTGATTACTCGAGAATAGTTGTTTACGCGTCACTTCTTCTTGTGAGACTCTGAGTATCTGGAGAATGAGAACACGGTCTCCTTGGCATCCAGCAGAGTGGAGAGTAAATGAATATTCTTGTCCTCCACGTATTCCTTCCTCCATACCACCTCTTTATTTTCATTTTTTCAAAATTTTTTTTGTCGAAATACAGTTGGCATAGCATGTTCTATTTGTTTCTGGTGTGCAGCGTTAATTCGACAGTTCTGTACACGCCTCAGTGCTCACCATGATCAGGGTAGTACACCCACCTCCTTTTATAGGGGTGTACTTTTATAAGTACACCTTATAGGGGCACCTGGGTGGCTCAGTCATTAAGCGTCTGCCTTCGGCTCAGGTCATGATCCCAGGGTCCTGGGATCAAGCCCCCCATCGGGCTCCCTGCTCAGTGGGGAGTCTCCTCCCTCTCCCACTCCCCCTGCTTGTGTTCCCTCTCGCTGTGTCTCTCTCTCTCTCTCAAATAAATAAATAAAATCTTCAAAAAAATAAATAAACGACCTTATATTCGCAATCCATTTGCCTCACTGCATCGTAAGGACTAAAGGGCTGGTCTTGTAGAATTTTATACGATTCTCTAAAAATAACAACTTTGTAAAAACCTCATTAGAGTTGTAAATACTATGCTGGGAGTTTGGGATGTTATATGACAAGTGTTAGCTTTAGTCGTTTTCAATGTCTTTGAGTTAAAATTGCAGAGACCACCGTTGGAAATGGAATCCATTTATACTCAGCTACCTGCTGTTCACTCATTAAACCTCCTGAGTCTAGTCGATGCTGGTAACTGCCAGGGATGCAGAGATGAACAGGCTGCAGCCCCTGTGCTGGAGGTTCTCCTGGCTTGTGGGAGGGGGGATGTCCAGTGAAGTAAACACAGAGAGCTATGGATAGGGGCACCTGGGTGGCTCAGTGGGTTGTCGGTTAAGTGTCTGCCTTCAGCTCAGGTCATGATCAGTGGGGAGTCTGCTTGTCCCTCTCCCTCTGCCGCTCCCCCTACTCATGCTTTCTCTCTCTCTCTTTTTAAGATTTTATTTATTTGAGAGAGAGCGAGAACAAGCAGAGGGGAGGGGTAGAGGGGGAGAGAGAGAGAATCAGACTCCCCGCTGAGCAGGGAGCCCGACATGGGGCTTAATCCCAGGACCCTGAGATCATGACCTGAGCCGAAGGCAGACGCTTAACCGACTGAGCCACCTAGGCGCCCCCCCCACCCCCACTCTCTCTCAAATAAATAAATACAATCTTTAAAAAAAAAAAAAAAGAGCTATGGACAGACTGCAGAGGGTTGCTGAGAGTTCTGTGTAGGGAAGGGCCCCTGTTCTGGGAAGGACTTTTGATGTCAGGTTCCATCTTGATGGAAAACTAAGAGCCGTTCAGGAAGATGAGTGGGCGAGGGATTGCTAATGTAGAAGCAGATTTTAAGCAGGGGAGCATGACTGAAAACAGCTGTAGAAAACAGCCCATGTCAGTCTTAAAGGTGGGCCACTGTCAGGGGGTGGAGGGGAAGACCAGAGGTAGGGAGACAGGCCGGAAGGCTGCTGGGCCTCAGTGAGAAGGGCAGGAGCCTCCACCGAGGCCGTGACAGAGCCGGGGAGGAGCTACGAGGCGTTTAGGCAGAACTGCTAGCAGAAGGGGCCATCGAATAGGACGGTGGTCATCAAGAGGGAAATGAAGATGACTCAGACACGTGTCCCAGTATTTTCACGGTCTCGTGGGAGGCGAAGGACATGTTGAGTGTGATTCAGGTGGAAAACCCTGAGAAAAGAATAGGTAAAGTGCTAACTCATGTTGGCCCCCAAGAGCATGTGAGAACACAGGCATCTCTTTCCAAGCGGTTTACTTTTTCGAGGTGGGATAAATAGGTGACCAGTCCACGGCTAAGAGTCCCTGTTCAGCAACTAAAATAACTCGTTATCATGTTGGTATCTAAGTAACAGAATCGTGGAGATGATCCAGTACATTTCCTAATTTCAGTTCCTTTTTTCTTCTTTACTTGGCTCATCCCATACTCCCAAGCGTTCTCATAGCTAGAGCTCTTTATGAGGCCTGTATCATCATGCAATAGCATGATCTATTATGTATATAGCAGTATCATAGGTTACATCATTACCTCGAGCAAGCTGACACAAGGCGTGTGAGTCCGGGAGGATGTGATGGAGTCCAGAAGGAAAACCACACCCCTCAGTCGCCCCCTCCCTGAAGCATCAGCAGACCTTGTTGCCCAGCTGGAGCGGCACGCCTGGTTACGTAGCCCGGCAGCCAGCTCTTTGGCCCAGGGTAACAGTAAAATGATCTCCCTTCCCAAGAAAGGTAACTATCACCATCTCTTCGTTATGCTTCTGTACTAGTAACTCCTTGGCTATCTCCAGGCCAGTGCAGGGTCAGTGCAGTGAGTTTCCAGGATCCTGGGCCCAATCGTTTAGTTTTCTCTGATGTGGGAGAACCAGAAAATCTCCTCAGCATCCCTCTGTGCTCAGGGAAGCCTGGTGCTAGGGGAGCGCCTCTTGAGTTGCCCTTTGGTTCACCAGCAAAGTTGCAAAGCAGTATTCTTGCAGTCTTGGAATTAATTGTGCTAAGCAAGGAGAGTGTGTGTGTGTAAGTGAATGAAGCATGTGTTAACCATGAGCCTTCTTGTCTTACATTGTTAAATTCACATGGATATGATTTTCTTGTCCTGCAACTTGCTCTGACAATTCTTCGGATACACTTGGTTCCTGAGGAAGTATTGGTTTCCAGAGCAGGAACTGATATGTATTTCAGAATGGCTGACACATTGGGGGTAGATAAAAAAGTGTATTAAATGTCTTTAGAGAGAGAGTTTATAGTACTTTATAAAAGTCTCTTTCACAGCGGCGCCTGGCAGGCTCAGTTGGAAGAGCATGTGACTCTAGATCTCAGGGTCATCAGTTTGAGCCCCACATTGGGCACGGAGATTACCTAAAAACAAACAAACAAAACCCAGAACAAGATGTATCTTTCGCATAGGGTATCATTCCTTCAGTTGGTAGAGCCCAGAGCTAGAACCTGGCACTTGAAAGTGAGTCTGCCCAGTCACTAGCATTGCTGGGCACCAGGCCTAGGACACCCAGCGGAGACCCGTACCATTTCTGTGCTGCCCGCTGAGTGAGTTGTCTCTGTGTGTAGATAATGAACCCGCTGAAGAAGTTATCCAGTCCAACATTCTCCTGCATTCCAACATCGCCAGCCTCGTCAAAGACCAGGTGGTTCTAAATATGGACTCCGGAGACTCTGAAGTGGTCAATGGACTTATTTTCCAGCATATCACCCTCCTCATGTGCTCAGCTTATAAGAACCAGTTGCTCAACATTTTCGTCCGCCCTTCCTTGGTAGCTATGGCACTACAGATGACCCCCGGGTTCCGGAAAGGTAACTTTCGGGAAGGTGGTCTTGAACTTTGGAAGAGACCCGGACATTCAGTTCCGTATAGGGAGCAACACTTGAAGCCTTATAATGCTCAGCCACATGTGTGCACCCCAGACAGCAGCAAAGAAAGGGGCCTGTACACTCTGAAGAAGTTAGGTTGGTGCCCCCGATACATGGCCTTCTGCTTCAAATTTGGGAATGGAAAGGGACCTAAGAAATTACCCTAAAGCTCTCCTTTTATAAATAAGGGAAGTAAGGCCTGGCAAGTTACGTAATTCCCTAAACAGGGGTCTGGGCCTAGAGCACAGCTCTCCATCTCCTGGCCTGAGGCCCTTTCTCCCTCGTCTGACAGCACCAGGCGGGGCGGGTAAACAGTCCAGCAGTGCAGGAGTGCCTTCTAGAGCCACAGTCAGTCGTGTTCTAGTGGCAGTGAGGAGCGGAACAATGAACAACACCGTTTTGTTCCCAGGAACCTGTCGTCAAGGTCAGGGGTGTTCTACCCGGGCTCTGCTGGAGTTACTAGAGGGTGACCCCCACCCCCAAAGGTGCTGATTCAACTGGTCCAGAGTGTGGGCCGGACACTGATGCTCTTGTTTTTGTTTTTCAAAGCTCCATAGGTAATTCTAAGGAAAAGTCAGACTTAGACCTTTAGCCTTGGAAGGAACCTTACGTCTGTGTCCATGTCCTCATTTGTGAATGAGGAAACGGGCCTGGAGAAGTCAGTTTAGTTCAAGACACCGAACACTCAAATCTTGGTCTTAGTCTGAGGTTTCTTACATCAGAGTTTATTCACAACTAAGGGGTGCGTGCGTGGTCTTCTAGAGTGTTGGGACCGCCCTGAAATTGGAGGCAACACTTCATGTCCTCACATCTGTGTATCTTCTAATGAGAAAGTTCGTAGCATGTGTCAGAAAAATGAAGAAACCTCTGTAGTTAATGGGCAAGGAAGACCTATGTGTCTGGAGAATGAGACAGTATTTTCTGTTGTGTGCTGGTGTATCCTAGTGCTAAAGATACGGTAAAGACAACAAGAAGTAGGACTAGAGAAGGGATTGAAGTAATTCATTCCTTTCCTTCTCTACTAGGGAGCCCTGGGCAGGGGAACATGAAGCACCCTAGCTTTTAAGAAATGTAGCCTCTCGCTCATCAGCACACTGACTGGGTAGAGGCCCACTTGTGATTCAGATTCAACTGTTGGCACTGCTAAACTATAAAATTTGGAATGCCAAGTAGCTTCCTTTGGGGGCCTGAATTCTCATCCCTGGCATTGAATAATATGCCTTTGGAGTTAAGTGCATTTTGGAGAGTCGTGGACTTCTTGGTACTTCCTGAAAGTTTAAAAACCAGCATTGTAATTGGATGTAATTAATTTATTTCCAGAGGATGTCTACAGTTGCTTTCACTTCCTGCTCAGTGTTTTTTCAGATGAGTTCATCTTCCTTCCGGGAAATGCACTAAAGGTAAATCTTTACAGCCAAAGAGCACAAGTGTGTTCACAGTGTGAGTTCTGGATGTGGTAGGCTTGGATTCACGCCTGTGACTTCCCTTTCTCCAAGGCTACACGCAGCAGAAATAATGAGACTCTTGGACACTCACAGTTCTATGAGCTCTATTTTGATTCTTGGTCAAGTTTAATCAATAAGGTAGGGATTATTTGGCAAGAAGAGAGTCATTCTTTAAACCTTGAGTGCAGCCATTGTAAATAAATCAACACTGTTTTGTTAAAAATTTACCAACCGGTACACATTTTCCTGTTAACAAGTTGTTGGAATGTGTCAGACCTTTTGCTTTGAGATTAGAGAGCAATGGTCTTGCCTGATGGCATAGACAGCTTGTGAGGGATAGAGCCCCCAGAGCTGGACCGCCGGTTAGCTGGGGCGGGGGGTGTACCAGGATAGACAGAAGGTGGTCAGGTTTCTGTACGCTGTGCCAAGGAGCCCAGGTTTTACTCCGTTGAGAATGAGGTCAGCAGTTTTCTGAGCATAAGCATAATTCCACATATTTTTAGGACCTGCTATACGCACTTCCTATTTAAATTTAAGGAATGTGGCTGTGCAAAGTGAGAAAATCCGCCACCCGGGTCATGATTTCTAAGGCTCATGAGTCTTTTGTGTGTTTGCTGTGTTTGGGGTTCAACATTTTGAGGATTGGAACACATGCTTCTCTGGCTGCTAACAACCAGAACCTTCTGGAAGGATTGTGGAATTAGCTGGTGTTCTCTCGTTCTGAGGGCACATGGCTGCGTTTACTGAGACCAGCAGCGTACCCATTAACCTAAATTAGCGGATGCTCCCTGTCTTCTCCCCTCCCTTCCCAGGACTTTGAAGAAGGCTGTTACCTGCTTTGTAAAAATGAGACAATACAAGTGACGACAAGGGACATCCTAGTTACAGAGAAAGGAAATACCGTGGTAGAATTTTTAATAGGTCTCTTTAAACCTTTTGTGGAATGTTATCAGGTATGTAACTCTTTTGCAAGTTCTCCTTCATCCTCCCGTATCCAGTATAACTAAGACCTCCCACCCTGTGCTTGCTTCTGGTCCGAAGGGCAAGTGTCTTCCCCAGGTGAATGGTGCAACTAGAGAGATTGCTCAATAGGATGAAAGATTCACCTCTCAGGTGGAGACCTTGCTCCCCTAGAGGGGTCCCTTACAGACCCGAGAGGGTAACAGCTTCAGGATGCCCAGAACCACACTTAGACCCGAGCGCCGTCATGCTGTACCTTACGGCTCTTCTCATAGCTCGGCGTTTGATACATTGCGGGCACTTGGTGAATGCAAGATTGGAATGATATGTCGTGTCAGTGATATGTATCACTAAAGGCTAATGGAAGGGGAAGAAAAGGTTCAAGTGCAAGTATCCGAGTTTGTCAGAGCTCTAAGAAGTGGTTAAACAGAGGGGACAGTAAAGATGCCCGGCAGGAATGGTGCCAGGATTCAAAGGGACAGGGGAGTCTGCAGTGGAACCCCTCAGAGGGGCCGTACATATTTGCCAGAAGAGGACTCTGGCTCTGGCTCTGAGCGTGGGTTAGCGGCCCCCCGGGACCGACATCCTGGCAGGGGGTGCTCTGACCGATGACAGAGTCCCTGTGCCAAGTCCAGCACTGAGTGGGTATCTGAGAAATGCTCCTTCTGCCCATAAGCACCTTTCTGTGGTACAAGTCATCAAGCATCTGGGGGCCTAACAAACTCTTAGGTGTTTTTAGGGAGAAAGCAGTTACACAAAATCTGGCCCCTCTCTTCCTAAGCAGCGTAAGATCTGTTAAGCTGATGGTAATTCACTCAACTTGCAACCCGTTCAAGTGAGAAAATGTATTTTAATAAATGTCGATACTATTTCAGACTGTTTTTTTCTGATTATAAGCAGTGATACAAGGTCCAGAGGGACCTCCTAAGAATTCTGTAGCTTTTCTGTACAAACCTTGGAGAGTCTTTATTCTGCTCTGACATCATGTAGCTTTCTGTCAAGGGGGGGCCAGGTCACATCAGTCGCTGCTGCAGTGTATTTGGCTGCCTTTTTCTCTTTCTGTTCCCCTCACCCTTTCTGTTAAAATCAGATAATTTGCAAATACCTCTTGAATGAAGAAGAAGACTACTTCACTGAGAAACAGTACTTGGCTGGAGTTCGAAAATTCACCAGTCAGCTTCTTGATCAAGGTTAGTCATACCTCTGTGTGTGGTGACTTTTTTGTAGTTGGGAACAAAAAGGAGTCTCTGACTCTTTCTCCCTGTGTCGTAGGTACCTCGCAGTGTTACGATGTCTTGTCTGGCGACATACAGAAAAATGCCTTAGCAGCTTTTGTGAGGCTAGGTGTGGTAGAGAAGAAGAAAGTGTAAGTACTGTGCACGGGGCTGGAAGGGCAGTGACCGCTAAGGGTCGCTGAGCACCGAATGCAGACAAAGTCCCCGAAACAGGATATCGTGCTTCACTCATCCATCTCCTGATGTGTTATGTCAGCAGGAGTTACTGTGCAAATTTTATGTAGTTACGAATGAAAATGGTATTGAAGCAAAGAAAGAAAGAATTTTAGGCTAGCATTTTGGCCTTGACCTAATATTGAAATGTATAGGTGAATTATAAGAAAGATTTTTGGGGAGTGTAATAGAGTGTGTGTGTGTGTGAGTGTGTGTGTACACTTATATATACACACAAACATATGCGTATGATACATAAAGACACACATAAGTGTATGTGCAGATAGCTGTTTCCTCTTCTGAATGAGTGAATGTAAGAGTGACCAGGCTTCATGGGGAGAGTCTTGTAGTATGTCTCTCATGTCATCAGAAGGATGAAGCATGAAGCCAGCAAGTAGGGCAGGAGCAACGGGCTTGTCAACTACTTAAAGACTTGGCCTTGACGAACACTATCGAGAAGTAGTCTTGGAGCACCTGGCTGGCTCAGGTGGTAGAACCTGCAACTCGAGATTGCAAATAAACAAACAAACAAACAAACAAACAAACTTGAAAAGAAAAGTAGTCTTGGGACGCCTGGGTGGCTCCGTCGGTGAAGCGTCTGCCTTCAGCTCAGGTCATGATACCAGAGTCCTGGGATCAAGTCCCGCTTCGGGCTCCCTGCTCAGTGGGGAGTCTGCTTCTCCCTCTGCCTCTGCCACTCCCCCTGCTTGTGCTCTCTCTCTTTCTGTCTCCCTCTTTCTGTCAAATAAATAAAATCTTTTAAAAAAAGAAAAGAAAAGTAGTCTTACTGTATAAATAATGAACATTGACTTCCCCTACCCAAGTTTATGTAATAAGAACTTTTTGCTTTTTTTCCTAGAAATAGTGACAGTGCATTTAATGTGAACGAACCTGCCATGACAAAATTAGAAGAAATGCTTGGTAAGTACAGTTTAGTGACATGTGATGGGTTTTTACATTGTATTTATCACCATACAGTAAAACAAGAAAGTATACTGTGGCACCAAATACTTTATCAAAATGAACAACAGAGTTTTAATATAAACAGAACTATTTATATATCTAGGTTTTTCTCAAGGAAAGTAAGGAGAAAGTGCAGAGAAAACACAACAAGCAGAACATGGTCGGTCTTCTACAAGATAATTACCAGCGTCTAGCATAACTAATTAGGGTCTGAGATCTGGACCCTTCACATCCAGTCTTGGTGGACATGGAGAAAATACCTCTTATCTGAGTCCTCGGATTTATTCTCTTCCTCTCTACTGTTGGATCCCTGGCAAAGGGTTGGGATCAGTGTTCACAGCATATACTTTCTGAACTCAGAATTGGGGGTAATAGCATTCCTTGGGAGAATAATCCAACCCTTACTCTTCTCCAGACGCCATCAGCTTATGAACAGATAGTCCAGTCCAGAAAGGCAGGTCATTTGTTTGCAGTATGAAGAGAGAGTCAAGAGTGTGGATATAGGGAAAGAGATCTAAGAGGGCAGAGGAAGTAGCAAATATTTCTCTTAGGAATGATGGGGTAGTTTTAGAAGGGGAGGGGGTCAGTGTTTGAAAAAAAAAAAAAGTTATCTGCTGATGATACTGAACAAGCACTACATTGTTGAGTGGATATTCTTGTAAGTAGTATTCTCATACCTAACCCTAATTCAGCACATTTGTCAAACCTGCATGGAAGAGCTTCAGGTAGGTATCTGGTGGGATGAGGGGAAACCATATGGTAAAGGAGAATGGTTGAGGAAAAAGGGTAGAAGGCAAAAGAATGGTTGACATCAGTAGGGAAGGTGGAATACTAGTTTCTTGTTGAAGAAAATATGAAGGTTGAAATCCCAGTCTTCTGTCTGAAATCTCAGAATATGTACCGTTGAAACTCGATTTTGAGTTTGGTAAGAGGGCATATAGCTGAAACAACCCCTAAAGCCCTCATTCTGTGAGTATGATGGGATTGATTGCTTCATCAATTTGCGGGTGGCAAATATAACATGGGTACGAACGTACTAGAACATACTGGACTGGAAGTCCCGAAAGCAGACTGGGTTCTGATCCTGGCTCTGCCCTGGGCTATAAGGGGTGCAGGGGGTGGGGGCCGCTGCTGCTTCCCCTGCAGAGGGGCAGGTGTACCCATCAGTGCTCTGCCAGCCTGTGAAACCACACAAGGCTTAAACAACTGTATGAGGAAATGACTCAAGGTCATTTCATGGGCTGTCTTTTTTTTTCTTAGGTTGTAAGACACCAGTAGGAAAGCCAGCGACTGCAAAACTTTAATATTGCCAAACAGTTACAGGAAATTTGGTCACATAATTGCTGTCATCCAAGAACTCTTACTCCAACAAACAGGGCCATGAAGGAAGAGAGCCACCTGCTCGTGCTTCGTACGACAGGAGAGCCGTGGGCTCGGCAGAGAGGAGGAGGTGACCAGTGTACGTAGTCAGTGTAACCCTCTCCACCACAACAGTTACAAAGGCTTTCGTGTCCAACTGTGTGTGTGTTAAAATAAAACGGTCTTTTGGAAACATGTTTGGAAAAACAAAGCCCAGTCCTATTTCTTTCTTCTTTTTTTTTTTTAAGATTTTATTTATTTATCTGACAGAGAGAGACAGCGAGAGAGGGAACACAAGCAGGGGGAGTGGGAGAGGGAGAAGCAGGCTTCCCGCTGAGCAGGGAGCCCGATGCGGGGCTCGATCCCAGGACCCTGGGACCATGACCTGAGCCGAAGGCAGACGCTTAACGACTGAGCCACCCAGGTGCCCCAGCCCAGTCCTACTTCACTAACACTTTTCAACTGACTATCACATGTATTAAACTTTTATGCCGATTCGTGAGTGACAGTGGGACGTGGACACTGAAGGCGTGGCTGTCACAAGCAACCCGCCGTGAGCACACACCTCCGTTTCTCGTGGCTGTCCTTTCATCCGGTGGCCTCAAACGAGTAAAAGTTTGGCAGAGTTGTGTAATAACTTAGCTAGCTTATATAAAAGTTTGCCACCCAAGGGCCTGATCACTACAAGTGCTTTAGAGAAAGTACGTGCAACAAAGAGAAGTGATAGGCTTAAGGAAAGAAAATGGGCCTAAGAATTCGGGAGAAGAGGGGGTGTCTGGCTGGCTCAGTCAGTAGAGCGTGTGACTCTTGATCCCGCTGTCTTGAGTTCAAGCCCCACGTTGGGTGTAGAGATTACTTTAGATAAACTGTCGGGGCACCTGGGTGGCTCAGTCAGTTAAGCATCTGCCTTCGGCTCAGGTCATGATCCCAGGGTCCTGGAATCGAGTCCTGCGTTGGGCTCCCCACTCAGCAAACATTCTGCTTGTCCTTCTCCTCTGCCCTTCCCCCCCCTGCTTGTGCTTGCTCACTCTCTCAAATAAATAGTCTTTTAAAAAATGCAAATAAACCTTAAAAAATTTTCAGAAGAAAAATTTGAAATGGGTGAACACCAAAAATTGTGACAGCCACCTCTGGAAGTGATACATAAGTCGGGCATTAAGATGAGTAGGTGCCAGCCCTCCAAGCGTGAGAGTAGGGGTCAGGGGCCAAGGTGTGCAGAGAGAATAGAGATCACAATGTCCTGGGGCTGGTTCTGGAGTACCTGAAAGACCAGCATGGCTGAAGCAAGAGTCATGGCAATGAAATTAAAAAGAAAGGCAGGGGTAGTAGTCTGCTTGGGCCGCCATAACGAAATACCAGACAGGGGTGGCTTACACAGCAGAAGTTTCTTTCCTCATGGTTCCGGAGGCTACAAGTCCCCAGATCAAGGTGCCAACAGGGTAGGGTTCATTCTCAGGCCTCTCTCTGGGCTTGTAGGAGGCTGCCATCTTGCTGTGAGCTCCCACAGTGGCCCTGCCTCATTACTCCACTTTCCCCAGAGGCTCCATCTCCACAGTGAGGCTGGGGGAGGGTGGTTAGGGCTACAAGATGAGAATTTGGGGGGCCACAAGTCAGTCCATAGCAACAGGGTCAACACAGATGGGGGCTTAGGGACTCTTCGGAAAACATTCGGACTGGAATATAAGTGCCGCGGAAAATGTTGGGAGGTTTCGGCGTGTGATGCCAGGACGTGCTGTGTCCAGAGTGGTGGAATGTGCGCTGGTTTTGCAGAGGCCAGGCTCTTTCTGCTGTTCACGCAGATCATGGAGAGCCACGGCGCTAGTCCGTGCACCGGGGCCAGAGGGACTCCCGTGCGGCTCCGCTTGTTTGGGAAGCCGCAGATTCACGTGTGTTGGTACGAAGAGTGGAGGAGTCCCTGGCAAAGGAGTTCGCGGCATGCCAGCCACACAGGCAGGGGCACTAAGCTGCCGCCGCCCAGGGAGAGCGTGTGAGCCCAGGGCAGCTGCGAGCCTGGGCCCCGGGCCAGGCCTTGCTGAGTAGGTGTGCCTTCGACAGAATCGCCGTACACCCAATTTCGCTTATTTGGTTTTCTCCGCGACATTCACGCTATGCATATAAAGGTTGAAGGCGGGGTAAGATGACTTGTTTACATTGAATACACTTCAAATCTGGGGGCAAAGCCTAGAGTTCTGGGTGCCCGTGCGTGTCAGCTTCTCTCCTGGCCAGCTCTGACATCAGAGCCAGCCAAGTAGAGGGGCAGGAAGGCGGGGTGCAGCCAAAACCGAATGAAGCCGTGGAACAGAGGCTGCTGTAAGAAATGGGCCCCTGTCTCTTCAAACCCTCTCAAGTAACTCGAGGAAACCTAACGTCTTAGAAGATAGCATGCTTCCCATGCTAATGCACTTTCAAAGCACGTATCCTGTGCCCTACCCCATGCCTGTTCCCCATCCTGTACCCCCGCACATGCCCCTGCACACAGCCAGTTATAAACCACACGGCTGTCCCTCCGCCCCTGCACTCCCGCCTATCTAGGAATTCTGAAGCCGCCACGGCCTTGAAGTAAGTAAAAAGGCCCATAGCAGGTGGCTTTCCAGGAAAGTCTCCTATCCAAACACAGGATAATGTAGCAGCTAAAAATGCAAGGCCTGGGGCCCAGCTGGGTTTGAAATCCAGCTCTGCCCTGTGTTCTTGTGTGATTTATTTATACTCAAAGCCTCAGGCTCCTTATCCATACAACAAGGATGATGATAATCCCTCTTGGGCTGTGAGAAATAGGAATGCCGACGGGCGCGTGCCTGGCTCAGTCCGTAGAGCAGGCGACTCTTGATCTCGGGGTCCTGAGTTCAAGCCCCATGTTGGGCATAAAGCTTACGTAGAAAAGAAAAAAAAAAAGAAATAGGAATGTCGGTAAAATATTTGAAACTGTCTTGGGCAATAAGCGTAATCCGTTACTGCTACGACTGACAGGGACAAACCCTAGTTGGCTTCTCAGAGAAGACGAGATTGGGTGCTTTCCAGTGGGTTCCTGTGGCCTTAGGTGCTTGTGTCCTTGACCTACAACCTTGAGAGCCTGACTCCGCCCAGCTGCTCCGCCCAACAGCATTATGCTGCCATGCATAACTCAGTACCTCACCCAGACACCTGCCATATCCCAAGTATGGCTAAGCCATGGTAGAAATCACAACTTTTCCCTACATCTCTATTTCCACTAACAGAATGGGAACATTCAATTTGGGGTAGAAAATAGATATTGATGCCTTGTTTGACTTTGTTCATAGCTTCACTCATTTTCCTAAATTAAAATTACCAACTCTGACAGAAAGTACAAATCTCCCATCGATAGATTCAAGTGTCATTTTTTTCTAGAACCCACTCTGGGCCTGCTACACAGCTGTCAACCGGGGATTTGCCATCACTGTCCTCTTGGCAATTCCCTTCACTTTTCTGTGTTGGATTCCCCTCCTTGGGTCCCATTTCTTCCTTTTTGATTGTTTATCAATTCTAGTGAAGTCTGGTCTTCCACTGTAAGAGGGATTAATGCTTTAGACCTCACCTGTGTAAAAATGTCTTCTTTCCACCCATAGTTGCCTGATGATTTAGCTGGGTGAATTCTAAGTTAGAAATAATTTTCCCTGAGAATTTTGAAAAGCATCTCTCCATTGTCTTCTAGTTTCTAAAGTTATTCTTCTCAAGTCAAAAGAGCGTTCTGATTCCTGAACACAACCTATTTATAGGCCTTCTCAGAAAGTCTTTAGGATCTCTTTTCTATAGTTTCTGAAATTTCGGGTGATGTGTTTGTTGTCAGTGTTTTATGTTTTGTTTTCTGTGGCTTCAACAAATGTATGATCTTAGAGTTGATGAGGTCAGAAGTCTGAAAGGAATCTCATTGGGCTAAAATCAAGGTGTCAGCTTGATCAGGAGGCTCGAGTGGGAGAATCTGTTTCTTTGCCCTTCCCAGCTCCTAGACTCTGCCCTCCTTCCTTGGCTCGGGTCTCCTTCAAATCCAGCAATGTTGGCTGGAGTCCTCATTCTGGATCTTCCTGGTTTTCTGTCTTTCTCTTCCACTTTTTTTTTTTTTAAGTAAGATATAACTGACATAACATTATATTAGTTTCAGGTGTACAACATAATGATTTGATATCGGTATATATTGCAAAATGATCACCACAATAAGTCTAGTTAATCTGTCACCATACAGTTACCAAAAATTTTTTTCTTGTGATGAGAACTTTCAAGATCTAATTTGTCTACTTTAAAATATGCAATGCAGGGGCACCTGGGTGGCTCAGTCATTAAACGTCTGCCTTCAGCTCGGGTCATGATCCCGGGGTCCTGGGATCCAGCCCCGCATCAGGCTCCCTGCTCGGTGGGAAGCCTGCTTCTCCCTCTCCCACTCCCCCTGCTTGTGTTCCCTCTCTCGCTGTGTCTCTCTCTCTGTCCAAATAAATGAGTAAAATCTTTTAAAAAAATAAATAAATAAAATAAAATAAAATAAAATAAAATATGCAATGCAGTATTAACCATAGTTACCATGCTGTGTATTACATCTTCATGACATTCATTTTGTAACTGGAAATGTACACCTTTTGGCTGCTTTCAGCCATTTCGCCCATTGCCAAGCCCTCTCCAGACAACCACCAATCTCTTCTCTAGATCCATTGAACTTGGTTTTTTGTTGGGTTTTTTTGGTTGGGGGGGGGGGTTGTTTTCTTCAATTCCACATATTAATGAGATCATGGAGTATTTATCTTTTTCTGTCTGCCTTATTTCATTTAGCGTAACACCCTCAAGTTCTATCCATGCTGTTGCAAATGGCAAGGTTTCCTTTTTTTTAATGGCTTATGTGTGTGTGTATGTACCACAACTTTTTTATCCATTCATGAATGGACACTTAGGTTGCTTCCATGTCTTGGCCATTGTAAATTATGCTGCAGTGAACATGGGGGTCCAGATGTCTTTTCAAGTTACTGTTTTCATTTCCTTCAGATAAATCCCCGTAAGTGGAATTACTGGGTCGTAGGGTAGCTCTATTTTTAATATTGTGAGGAGCCTCCATACTGTCTTCCACAGTGTCTGCACCAATTCCACTCTCACCAACAGTGCACAAGGGTCCCTTTTCCCCACATCCTCGCCAACACTTGTTATTTCTTGGATTTTGAGAGCAGCCATTTTAATAGGTGTGAGGTGATCTCTCACTGTGGTTTTTAACTTGCTTTTCCCTGATGATGAGTGATGGTGAGCATCTTTTCATGTACTTGTTGGCCATCTGGATGTCCTCTTTGGAAAAATGTCTGTTCCGATCCTTTGCTCATTTTTTAATTGGATTGTTTTTTTTGCTATTGAGTTGTGTGGGTTCTTCATATATTTTGGATAGTATCCCCTTATCAGATACATGACTTGCAAATATTTTCTCCTGTTCAGTAGGTTGCCTTTTCATTTTGTTGGTTTATTGTCTATGTTTTTAAATCCTTTATTCTGGGGGTGCCTGGGTGGCTCAATCGGTTAAGCATCTGACTCTTGATTTTGGCTCAGGTCATGATCTCAGGGCCATGAGATCGAGCCCCACATCAGGCTCTGTGCTCAGTGAAGAGTCTGCTTGAGATTCTCTCTCTCCCTCTGTCCCCATCCTCCCCCTCCCCACTTGCTCTCTCTCTCTCTCTCTAATAAATAAATAAAATCTTTAAATCCTTTATTCTGAGCCTTCAGTGGACCTTTTTAATAGATGTGTGTTCTTCAGTTCTTCAGGAATGTTCTTGTATTATTTCTTTTATAATTAGCTCCCTTCTGTTTTCTCGACTCTTTATTGCTAAAATTCATATTATTTTATTTTAGGACCTCCTGGCTTCTAATTTTCTAACCCCCTGTCTTTGTCTCATGGACACGATATCTTCTTACTCTCTCAGATAACATTTATGGTTTTGTGGACATTTGCTTTGTCTCTTGCAGTTCTATCCCTGCCAGTGTTTTGCTTTGTTTTTGCCTTTCATGTCTGAGATTTTCCCCAGATATCCAGTGACCTTTGCCTACCCATTCACACTTAGCAGTGAGACACCACGGAGCTAATGGGCAGCTCTCTCCACGGGGGCGGGCTTCCCAGAGTGGGCTGCACAGGTAGGTACTAGGACAGAAGCCTGGCGGTTTTGTTGAGAGATCCAAAACGTCAGTAGATTTTGGTCTTCTCTTCGGCCAGGCAGTTTCTCCGGAGAGGAATCATTCCATGTCCTGTAAGTCGCTGCCAGCAGGCGGGGGGTGGGGGTTGCTGAGGGTCTCATCCAGCAAATATGCTTTCACAACACCTAGACCCAACTGTGCTCAGTGAATCTAAGACTAGAGTCACTTTAGTTTAACCTCTTCAGAGAGAACATCTCTCCTCTAGAGGCAGAGGAGCAGCTCCCCGGAGGGGCGAGGTGGGCAGGCTCTCTGGGGCTCTGATGCTCTCTCACAAACTCCCAAGAGCAGACCTCGTCCTCATGTCCCTGCCTCTCCCCCACGTCCAGGTCATGAGCCTTGCTCGGGTTCTCTGGCACACGTCGGTCAGCTTCCTCTCTGGCAAGTTAAGGGTTTGGATCTCCTAAGTCAGTGAAGTCAACCACTCATTTGTCCCCTTTCAGCTCACAAGTATCCAGCCTGCACTGCTTCTGTCAGATTTCTCTCAATCGCCTACACTGAGAAAACAAATGGTTAGTAACTGAAAGCATGCACGTTACCTCTTTGTGAAAGAATGGGCCTTCTGAATGTTTTGTTTTTCACTTTTGTTGTGACTTTTAACAGGTAACCTTCTGTAAAACCAGTTTGCCTGGGGGGGGAAAGGTTTTGCCTGATTGTCCTATCAGAGACCGCACCAGCATGGTTGGAACCAGTCTAAAAGGCCACTGGGGGCCCCCAAGGCCCGGCTTATACTGATCTACAAACAGCTATTGAACAGGCATGTCCCTGAGACCAAACTGTGCTTCCGTGGCAGGTTGGTTCAGGAGGCTCGAATTAGCATCTTCTGCATTGTCTGGAACAAAACCAGATGGAGAACAGCTCCTGGGAGTCAGGAAATGAGAAACCTATTAGAAGTTATTGACCATGAAATAAGAGGAAGCGGAGAGGAAAGATCCCAATCATCTCAAGGGGAAAAATGGATTGTGGAGTCCATAAAGTGCTGCTTCTGTGTCGTCTCTGAGGGTTTGAAACATGCTTTCTTTGGAAACGGGGCCACTGACTACAGAGAACAAAAAGGAAACAACCCCACAAATCACTAACACATGAAAATGAACTTTCCTTAGAAAGTGTGAGCCTGCCTCAGCTGTGCTAGCTGGGAATGAAAAATGAGTTTTCTGACTTTCAGTTTGACAAAGATGCAAAGCGATTTGTCCAGCTTTCTGGTCCCAGAGATAGAATGACTCATCAGTTCCTTTTTTCATTTTTAAAAATTTTTATTTTAATTTAAATTCAACTAGCCAACATATAGTACCTCATTGGCTTCAGGCAATTAGTGTTCACTAATTTATCAGTTGCATATAACATCCAGTGCTCATCACATCACTCATCAGTTCCTTAAGGCAAGCTTGGAGATCACACCAGACCACACCTGGAGAGTTAGTTGTAAGTCCCCGTGTTTCACGCTCTCACTAGTGCCCAGGCGGCTCACCTGCAGAGCTGGGGGAGCTGATCTAGCGTGCAGGCTGCACGCTTGCCCCGCCAGGCTGGGTTCTGAGGTCTAGGTGTAGCGCCTAAATCTGATGGCTCTCAGGGGGCATCCATCTCAGGGACACTGGTGGGAACAAGTGGAAGTGAGCCAGGCCACTGGCTCTCGCCTTGCACTGAGCACCCCATCCCTGTGCAAGCAGGGGCGGAATCCGAGAACCAGGGGGAGCAGACTTGTGGATGCCCCAGCCGATCGAGGGAGGTAGCGCCCCGGCCCGCTTGCGCTCAGTGACAGCATCGCATATGGATATGCTGCTAATCAAAATGATAGTCTGGAACTGGAGCAGAGCCCTTGTTAATTCACTGGCCAACACAGAATCAATAGCTACATTTTTTCAATGACATGGTTTTTAAAAAATTTTTTTCTTATCTGATTTTTCCTCATGATGTTTCTTTTGGGGATGGGGACTAGATTCTTTCATAATGCATTAAAAGGGCGCCTGGGTGGCTCAGTAGGTTAAGCATCTGCCTTCGGCTCAGGTCATGATCTCAGGGTCCTGGGATCGAGCCCCGCATTGGTCTCCCTGCTCAGCGGTCGCCTGTTTCTCCCTCTCCCTCTGCCCCTCCCCGGCTCATGCTCTCTTTGTCTCAAATAAATAAATAAAATATTTTAAAAGGAAAGAAAGAAGTGCATTAAAAAGTTTAAAATTAGAAAAACTCAATCCCCTTTCGGGTTGGAAGACTCTATTTTCCAGCTGCAGATTTTTGGCGCACCGCACCAGCGTTCATAGGAAAAAACTCTGCTGGGTGCTCTCGAACAGCTGATTTGTTCTCTCTGCCTAGTTTGTGGGAACAGGACCGGTTTACATGGGGCCAAGCAATGCCCGGGCCCCTCTGAGCCTCAGGGAGGGGGGTGTTCTGGGCGCCCTGGCAGCTCGGAGACAAACAGCGATCATAGCAGCTAACATGTATCAAGCACCCACCGCGGGCTTAATTAAATAAATTAGAAGGTAACGTTATGCTCAAAAACCTGCAGTTTGGGGCGCCTGGGTGGCTCAGTCATTAAGCGTCTGCCTTCGGCTCAGGTCATGACCCCAGGGTCCTGGGATGGAGCCCCGCATCGCATGGGGCTCCCTGCTCAGCGGGAAGACGGCTTCTCCCTCTCCCACTCCCCCTGCTTGTGTTCCTTCTCTCGCTGTCTCTCTCTCTGTCAAATAAATAAATAAAATCTTAAAAAAAACAAAAACAAAACAAAAACCTGCAGCTTTAGCCCAGCACACTACCTGTCGTGGGCAACAACCTCTGAACTGAAGCGCTTAATTTGGGGGCAGTGGGGGGGGGGGGGCGGGGGCCTTGAGTCCCGCTCTCTCTTCCCCCTCCCTCCCCCCTGCTCTCTCTGTATTTAAAATCCTCATCCCGGCGAGACCCCGTGTATATACCTATTACATATGTGGATGAGTAATATTTCTTGATGTTTCTGTTCTTTTTCTCCTTATATGTTCCCTTTTCCTTTTTTTACAGTTCGAACCCACAATTAGACTTCGTTTTCCTTGTCTTGAGGGAAGTTAGCAGCCGAGGGGAAAGCAACAAGTTGCCAGCAAAATGCTTCCCCCAGAGGCTTTTGTTTTCAGTGATTTAAACCCAAAGCAGGAAATAGGATTTGCAGGAAGAAGCAGAGTGCCTTGAACAGAGGAGCGGAGAGGGAGAGATGCCCCCCCCCATTGACACCCCCCACCCAAAGAAAGAAGTTCTTCGGGGCTGGGGGGAGCTGCTGTCCTGCAACCGGTCTCCCCGGCCACATCAGAACACAGCAGGACCCTGGAGAGGAGCAATCTCCTCGAAAAGGGTCCCCCAGGCGAGCACAGGGCTGCGGCGTCTGAAGGAGCCACTGGGAGGGGCGGCCGGGGGACACCCCGCGGTAACCCTCACGGGCCTGTGACCGGTGACCACACCACACAAAGCCCCGACGGAGCTGGGTGTGCTGGGGGCGGCATCCCCAACAACACCAGAGGTTACGGTTAGAGTTGATGATGATAATGAACCAAGCGCTTCTCCTTCCTTAGGTTTGGAGCTCATTGAGAAAGAGACACAAGTGTCAGATGGATGGAGAGCCAAATAGTTCTATTCCTGGTAAAGCTGGGTTCCAGGCTGTGCGTAGGCAGAGGCAGCTTTGTTTTTCTCCCCCCCCCCCCCATGCCAGTCCTAGCCAGTCAGCAGGAGCTGAGCACAGCCCTTGAGTCCTGCGGGCAGCTAGCCTGGAATGGGATTCTTCTTTATTTTTTTAGCCTAAGTATTTGCGATGCTCATGTTTGTCCCAAGTATTGCAATATTTGAGACATACTTATGTTGAAAACTGTTTATCTGAGATTCAAATTGAACTGCACCTTGTATTTTCTCTGGTGAGCCCGTCTGTCACAGCCAAATGCCTGCACTGCTCTGGAGACCGAGGAAGGGACAGGTGGTGGAGGACTCAGGATGCTTTCTCAGTAACAAGTCAAATGGGGTTGGGCCAATCAGAATGCAGGACCGGAACAGAATGAGCTCTATGGCCAGGTAGTCAGCTGTGAGCCAGAGCCGAAGGAACTAGAGGGCACAGTCACACCAGATGGATTCTGGGGAGACGTGGCTCCTGAGCACTCTCCCCTTCTGCTCCTAGTGTGGTCCTCCCTGCCCAGCTCCCAATGCGGGTGGCAATTCCAGGCCTCCATGCTTTGCAAAGGACTAGATTCTTCCTACCTCTCTGCCCAAACAAACTCTCCCGTCACCTTTCCAGAATCTGTTTTCTTTTCCCCTGGAACCTCCGCCCCCCCACCCCATTCTTCATATATCATTGAACTTCTTCTGGGCTTCCATTATTATTTGAAATCCCTATGACAGGTCATTACAATCATGTATGTACATTCGTGAACCCTCTTCTCATTCAGTGGTGAGTTCTTTCAGGAGATTGGGATAAAAGCTATTTATGAAGCAATTAGATCCCGTCTTGTCTCCTACTCCTCAAAGCCGGGCCTGCCTGTGTCTGCCTCTGTGACCACTGGGAGGTCTTTTCCTCGGACGAAGTGGTACCTGAGAACAAGGACGAGGTGTCTCCTCAGCTCCCAGAGCGCTGTCAGCCACACCTCAAGGCAAGAGACTGGAGAAGTCTATGGGCAGTCTGACAAAGGGGTGCCAGGGGAAGCTGTGACACATCGGGGTCCCCAGATCATCTCACACTGGAAGCCCAGAGGTGGCAAGACCCCACCCGTGTGCTCAGAGCTTCTTGTCAGTTCTTTGGTTCCCAAACTGTAAACAGGAGTGGCAAGTAAGTAGTACCTCTTTCACAAGAGGGATGAAGAAAAGCAGAAAATGCACGAGGCAGAACAAAGCGTCAACATGAAGCAGCAACAAAACCAGATATTCTGAATATCCTCAGTGCAATATAAGGTGCTCTAGCAAAAGGGGACAGTCACACACAAAGGGAACTTTTGGAAATTAAAAATGTGGAAGCAGGGGCGCCTGGGTGGCTCAGTCGGTTAAGCAACTGCCTTCAGCTCATGTCCTGATCTCAGGGTCCTGGGATCGAGCCCCGCATCGGGCTCCCTGCTCAGCGGGGAGTCTGCTTCTCCCTCTGACCCTCCCCCCGTCATGTGCTCTCTCTCTCTCTCATTCTCACTCTCTCAAATAAATAAATAAAATCTTTTAAAAAATGTGGAAGCAGATATGGAATGAAAAATTCAATAGGAGTTTGGAAGACTAAGAAATTTCCCACACATTCGGGTAAAAAGAAAATATAAAAACGAAAATAGGAAAACAATGCTCTTTCCTTCTGAGGTTCTAATTGCGTGTCTTCCGTTTCTCTGTGTTTTAGTCTGGAGACTTTTCTTCCAACCTACCTTCCAGGTCATTCATGCTGCGTCTGATTTACTTGCATAAACCCCTCTATGGAGTTTTCAATTTCCGTTCTTGAGTTTTACAGCTCTGGGCATGCCATTTCATTATTTTTGTGTTAGTTGTTTTTAGCGTCCAGTTCTCTGAGAAACTCAGTGTTGTGTTTATTCCTGTGAACGTATTAGTCTGTGCCTGGCAACTCGTCTCTTGTGGGTCCTCTGTTGGTCTGTTTCTGCTATGTATGGTTTCTCTTGGGTTCTAATCAAATGGTCTCTTTTCCTCATTGAGCTCATTATTTTATTTGAGTGCTACACATTGCACACGAAGGAATATTTGAAGCCCGGGAGAATTTTATCATCTGGGTGAAAGATTGAGTCTTTGCTCCTAGCAGACTGCCAGAGGCACTAGCCACCTAAGATGCCCTTAATCCAATTAGGGTTTAAGACGGGTCCACCCATCAGGAATGATGGCTTCAATCCTCATGATGGCCACTTCATTTCATCTTTATTCATAGGGTATCGACTTTCAGGGTTCTGTTCCAAAGTTTAGATGGGATTTTGTCAGGGTCGCCCCAAAGTCTGATTTTTATCTCTCTAGCTCCGTGTGTCTGTTGACAGCCTGCTTCATTTCTCATTCTGCCACTTCACAAGAAGCGACGTGGAAAAACTAGGAAAAGCTACTTTTTTAAAAAAATATTTTATTTATTTATTTGAGAGAGGGAGAGGGCACACACAAGCGGGGGAGGGGAGAGGGAGAAGCAGACTCCCTGCGGAGCAGGCAGCCCGATGCGGGACTTGATCCCAGCACCCTGGGATCACGACCTGAGCCGAAGGCAGATGCTTAACTGACTGAGCCACCCAGGTGTCCCAGAAAAGCTACTTTCAAATGCTGGGCTCACCTCACTGGGTTTCCTTCTTCTGGACTTTTGCCCCATAATATTTCACTCCCCTGTTAGCTCTGCAATACCTTTATGTTCTTACCCCAGTAGCACCACTGAGTATCCCACAATTCAATCTAATTCTGATCCTAACTACCTGGAGTTAATGTAGATCCCGATGGTTAAGGAGCTCAGACCCACAAGACTGCCCGCATGTCAGGTGCTAGCCACAAGTCCTTGGTGTCCTCAACCCACCCTCACTTCTGTCCATCTAGCCATAAATTTGGGGTATCCCATGACCCCCCCTCCAAGTTTGAATAACTCACAGAACTCAAGAAAGTGCTATATTTACAATTACAGTTTTACTATAAAAGATACAACTCGGGGACAGCCAAATGAAAGAGACACAAAAGGCAAGGCATGGAGGGGATGGAGGGCCACAGGAGTCTCTGTCCCTGTGAGGTCTGGATGTGCTCAGCACCTCCATACGTCCGCCAACCAGGAAGCTCCAGGAGCCTTGTTCAGTTTTATCGAGGTTTCGTCCCATACACCAGCTTGATTAAATCACTGGCCATATGATTGAACTCAATCTCCAGTTTCCCCTGCCTCCTGGGGTTTGGGGTGGGAGGGCTGAGAGTTCTAGTCTTCTAGTCACATGATTAGTTTTCTGGGGACCAGTCCCCATCCTGGAGCCATCTAGGGTCCCACCAGGAGTCATGTTATTAACATAACAAAGACACTCCTATCACTCGGGAAATTCCATGGGTTGAGAAGCCTCCTGCCAGGACCAGGGAGAAACACCAGATAAGTATTTTTGTTATGCTACAGCCTTCAAATATATTCTTTGCTTATATATTTTTTATAGTTCTAATTGTCCTCAGGGAGGGACCGGTCAGAAATACCTAGTCCACTAGAACTGGGAGCAAAATTTTCTTGATTGTCAATAAATACGATTTAATGAAAAAAGAGCAAGAGAAAAGAGAGAGTAAGGACACAGAGGGCTGGACCAATAAAAAGGGAGCAGGTAAAACAGCAGGTAAAAAGAAAACGAAGCACAAAGAAAATGAAGCACAAGGAGCAAATGATGGTAGAAGGGTACATATCCCAAAGATAAAGCTTTCAACATTTTTTAAATTAAAAAAAATTTTTTTAAAGATTTTATTTATTCATCTGTCAGAGAGAGAGAGAGAACAAGCAGGGGGAGTGGCAAGCAGAGGGAGAAGGATGCTCACTGCGGAACAGGGAGCCCGATGCGGGACTCGATCCCAGGACTCTGGGGTCATGACCTGAGCTGAAGGCAGCCACTTAGCCGATTGAGCCACTCAGGCGCCCCTCAACATTTTTTTTTAGTTCTGCATCTTGCAAACTTCACTTTCCACTTCTTTGATGTCTCACCCTCCTTTCTGTCTCCTAGATGAGCCCTGTCCAGTAGAATATTCTGTAATGATGGAGATGTTCTGTATCTGCGTAGTCCAATCGGGTACCCACTTGGCCACCCGTGGCTATTTAGTGCTTGTAGTATGGCTAGTATATCCGAGGAACTGAGCTTTATTATTATTTGATAATTTATATGTAAACGGCCACAGGTGGCAAAGGGACTACATATCGGACAGTCTGACCTTGGATTGGATGTTTCATCTCTTAGAGAAAGACTAGAACCACCCATCCCACAGTCCCCTCGAACCCTTCCCAGCTTCCCAGCATAGCGAGGGCTGCGAGTCTGGGGATGCAGGAATGCGCCTGGTATCTCCATGGATAAGGCTCGCTCAGAATAACTCACTGAAACCTTCAAGCTCCCGGCAACAGCGTCTAAGTGTTACCGCTCTCAATTGTGTATGAAAACCTGATTTTCTTTTCCAGAAAAAGAACCTGAAGTAAGGGAAAGAACCAGAACAGGGACTACACAGAAGAGAGGTGGTGTCATCATCACCACACGGAAAAATGAAAATGGTTGACATCTTTTTTGGGGAGTTGTTACGTAAGTAGATCCGCTTTCCAAAATTTTAGAGCTAAGATTTATACATTACAGTGTGTGTAAAGTTTATCTCCAGCAAAACTGTAAGTAATAATAATAATTAACAACAACCCAGTGGGGATAGGCAGGGTGTGGAGTTGCTGGGTACAGTTGAAACAATGACAGAATGTTGACAATTGTTGGAGCTGGGCAATGAGGACGTGGGATTCTTTATATTCCTGTTACTCTCTATACGTTGAAAATACTCAAAAATAAAAGTCTTTAAAAATAAGTATTCTTAGGAGCACCTGAGTGGCTCAGTCGGTTAAGTATCTGACTCTTGATTTCGGCTCAGGTCATGATTTCAGGGCTGTGAGAACGAGCCCTGAGTGGGGCTCTGTGTTCCATGCAAAGTCGGCTTGAGATTCTCTTTCTCTCCTGCCTCTCCCCCTGCTCTCTCTCTCTCTTTCTTTAAAAAAAAGTATCCTTAGACCTCACACATACGTATAAAAAAAGTACTAGAAAGACATATGACGGAATGGAAAGAGTGGATCTTATTTTTAAGATCATATACTTAAAAACTTGTTTTTCTTACTTATGTTTTGGAAACATGGAATGTTCAAATATGAAAAAAAAATCTGTAGTGTGTTTCCATGCCTGCCTCCATCTAGTCCGTTCTAGCTGCTTGGACCCCTTCAGAATTTCTATGCAAATATATAACTGTACTTTCTCCTTCTTTACTCCTAAAGTAGCACAGTATATGATTATTCTGCACTTTGCCTTACACTTAACAACATATTTAATTTAATTTATTTTTTTAAAAGTTTATTTATTTATTTGACAGAGGGAGAGACACAGCGAGAGAGGGAACACAAGCAGGGGGAGAGGGAGAGGGAGAAGCAGGCTCCCCACCGAGCAGGGAGCCCGGTGTAGGACTCAATCCCAGGACCCTGGGATCATGACTTGAGCCGACGGCAGACGTTTAACTGACTGAGCCACCCAGGTGAACCTATATTTTATTTTTTTTAAGTTATCTCTACCCCCCATGTGGGGCTCGAACTCACAGCCCCAAGATCAGGAGTCGCACGCTCTGCCCACTGAGACAGCCAGACACCCCTGTTAACAACATATTTTAGACATCTTTCCACCTCAGGACCTGGACAGGACATTCACTGTCAAGCTGCATGGTATTACGTTGTATGTGCGCACTGAAGTTCCATAGGCCTCTGGGCGGTCTCCCCTCGTGCTGTTACAAAAACTGTAACCTCTTCAGTAAAACCTGTTCCAATATTTTTGTTTCTTTCTCTCCTTCTTCTCCTTCTGGTATTCTCATTACAGTATGTGACACTTTTTCTTTTCTTTTTTTTTTTTTTTGAGAGAGAGAGCATGGGGGAGTGGAGAGGGGGAGGGGCCGAGAGAGGGAGAGAGAATCCCAAGCAGACTCCCCACTGAGCGTGGAGCCCACCGCGGGGCTGATCTCACAGCCCTGAGATCATGGCCTGAGCCAAAATCAAAAGTCAGGCGCTCAACTGACTGAGCCACCCAGGCACCCCTACAGTATGTTATACTTCTCAGTCTTTGGATATTCTGGGGTTTTGTTTGTTTTGTTGTTTTGTTTTTTTTGTCTTTGTTCTCTTTGCTTTGCAGTTTTCAAGGATTCTGTTGGTACATCCTCCAGCTCAGAGAGTCTTTCCTCAGCCAGGTCCAGTCTACTAAGCAGCCCATCAAAGGCACTCTTCATTTCTATTACAAGTGTGGGTTTTTGTTGTTATTTTGTTGTTGGTTTTTTTTTATCTCTAGCATTTCTTTTTTTTTTCTTTAAAGATTTTATTTATTTATTTATTTATTTATTAAAGATTTTATTTATTTATTTGACAGAGAGAGAGACACAGCGAGAGAGGGAACACAAGCAGGGGAGTGGGAGAGGGAGAAGCAGGCCTCCCGCGGAGCAGGGAGCCCGATGCGGGGCTCGATTCCAGGACCTGGAATCATGACCTGAGCCGAAGGCAGGCGCCCAACGACTGAGCCACCCAGGCGCCCCTTAAAGATTTTATTTATTTGAGAGAGAGAGCACGCACACGAGCAGTGGGGAGAGACACAGAGAGAGAGGGAGAAGCTGACTCCCTGCTGAGCAGGGAGCCCTATGCGGGGCTCGATCCCAGGACCCCAGGATCATGACCTGAGCCGAAGGCAGATGCTTAACCTACTGAGCCACCCAGGCGCCCCTCTAGCCTTTCTTTTTTGTTCTTTCTGAAGATTTCCATCTCTCTTCTTACACTGCACATCTGTTCTTGCAGGCTGTGTACTTCATCCATTAGAGCCCTTGGCAGGTGAATCATGTTTTTTTCCAATTCCCAGTCTGATAATTCCAACATCCCTGTCATGTCTGGTTCTGATGCTTGCTCTGTCTCTTCAAATTGTGTTTTTGCCTTTTGGTATGTCTTCCAATTTTTTCTCGGTAGCTGAACATGGAGTTACCAGGAAAAAGGAACTGCTGTAAATAGGCCCTTAGTGAGGTGACGGTAAGTGTGGGGGAGCAGAACTCTACCATCTGGTGATTAGGTCTGTCTTTCAGTGAATTTCAGAAGTGTTTCTCAGCTGTTTTCTCCCCCTTGCAGGGGACAGGGTGGCTGAAGTGGGCTAAGGTTGGGTATTTCCCTTCCCCTGGTCAGCCAGGCTCTGATACTACCCCAGCAGGTTAGGCTCAGGTTAACTAGTCTCCCCTGAGGGCAGGTCTTGTTAAGAAAAGCAGAGGGCTCTATCCCATTTCAGAATGGTCCCTCTCCCGCCCCCTGCTGGAAGCCTGAGGGGTTTCCCTCTGATACTAAACTGCGAGAACCTGGAAAGAGGTAGAGTTCACAATATTGTGGGGTTTCCCCTTAGGACTGGGTCCCCCCTGGAGTTTTTAACCCTGAGTTGTGGGCACGGAGTCTCCAGCTTTTGTCGGTTCTGATTGAAGTTTCTCTACTGGTTTCCACAGTGGTTTCCCCTCTGAGCCTCTGCTTCCCTAAGACAGGACTTCTTGCATTTGCCCACTGGTCTCACCAGTCTTGGGGTGGTGGTTTTCCCCGCTCTTTGTGGATCCAAGACTTGTTGATTTTTTGGTCTGTTCAGCTTTTTAGTTGTCAGGACTGAGTGCAACTTGCAAAAACGGAAACTAGAAGTGTTCTTAAAAACTTATTCATAAATCACATAAGTTTAATGGATCAATTTAATTTAGGAAGTATGCAAATATATATATATATATTTTGTAGGATAAATCTCCAGACGTGGATTGTAGGGTCAAAGGGTTTGTATAATTCTGTGGTTTTAAGTCTTGCCGAATTGCCAGTGCCCCAGTTTACAGTAATTCCCACCGGCGATGTCTGAGACAACACACACAAATATTTTTGAGACTTTTCAACACTGGCTTGGCTTATGTAACTTCGTTTAATGTGTTTAGCTAGGTAGATAATAAATCTGAGAGTAAGTCAACATATTAGGTGAAACTAATCAAGGGTGACATTTAAAAAACAAACTCTTGTCCGGCAACTTTCCTATTTCAATGGCACCCACTCAGCTGTTGAGGAGCTTGACCACTTATTGTAGGAGCTAAGTTACATGTATCTTAATGCCCAATGACATTTCATCAAGTTCGAGACTACTTAATTTTACCAATTACAAAGAATTCAATAATGTACAAATTGATGTTAATGAGGCGGCTGAAGTCCGCAGAGCATGTGACTCTTAATCTCAGGGTCATGAGTGCGAGACCCACGTTGGGCAGAGAGATTACTTAAGAAAAAAAGAAATAGGGACGTCTGGGTGGCTCAGTTGGTTAAGCGACTGCCTTCGGCTCAGGTCATGATCCTGGAGTCGTAGGATCGAGTCCCGCATCAGGCTCCCTCCTCAGCAGGGAGTCTGCTTCTCCCTCTGCCCCTCCCTCCTCTCAGGCTCTCTCTCTCTCTCAAATAAATTTAAAAAAATTTTTTAAGAAAGAAAATGTTTAATTTTTAAAAATTTTTTAAAAGATTTTATTTTTTTAAAACTTTTTAAAAAATTTTATTTATTTGACAGAGAGAGAGATAGTGAGAGCAGGAACACAAGCAGGGGGAGTGGGAGAGGGAGAAGCAGGCTTCCCGCCGAGCAGGGAGCCCGATTCAGGGCTCGATCCCAGGGCCCTGGGATCATGACCTGAGCTGAAGGCAGACGCTTAACGACTGAGCCACCCAGGTGCCCCAAGATTTTATTTTTAAGTAACCTCTACACCCAATGTGGGGCTCAAATGCATAACCCTGAGACGAAGAGTTGCATGCTCCATTGAGCCAGCCAGACACCCTAAGTCCCTAAATGAAATGTTTTAAACAAAACCAAACTGGTGTCAATGGAAATAACCTGGTTTTAACTATCTCATTAACTCAAATCTGCTATTTTATTTTTTTTAAGGAAATTATAAATTATAATATCCTGTGACAGGGGCGCCTGGGTAGTTCACTTGGTTAAGCATCTGCCTTTGGCTCAGGTCATGATCTTGGGGTTCTGGAATTGAGCCCCACGTCAGGCTCCCTTGAGCCCCTTGAGCCCCTTATCATCTCCCTCTCCCTCTGTTCCTCCCCCCGGCTTGTGCTCTCTCTCTCAAATGAATAAGAAATCTTTAAAAAAATATCCTGTGACATAACACCTTTACTTTTAACAAAATACACTTGTGAATGGATAAGCCTTTGAAATAAAGAGCAATCTGTATGAGTGAGATGTCAACCATCAGACATAATCCAATAATATAGTTCAATGGCTCAGAAGCCCTCGCTAGAGAGAGTCTGAGTTCAAATCCCTTCTGGGCCACTTAGGGAACTCTTTGTAGGTTGAATTACTTGCAAATTACTTCACAAAACTTCAACTCCTTCATAGATTGATGTGAAGATTAGATAAAATAACCAGATAAAGGTGCTTATCACACTGCTTGGAACACAGTAATCATTGGTAAATGATTCCCTAAAGGAAGGTTCCCACATTGCTTATCATACTTGAATTTTTTTCATGTCAAATATTCTGATTCTTATTTTTTTGGCTCAAATGCCAACAATTCCATGAAGACTCTCCAAACTCCTCAAAAACACGTTGCCTTCTTCTCAGTATTCCCATGAAATACTAAGTATGAAAATGACAACGCACAGGGTTGTTTTGGGTTTTTTCATACAACACACTGTCTGCATGCAATTGTTTAATTAATGTAATTTGCAACACACTATTGTGTATTTAATTTACTCTCTAACCTAGTTTTTCCAAATTTTTATTCTCCATTTTTCCAATTCTTAAGAACTTCAGAGAAAGCATGCTCAAATTTATTTTGTCCTCCCCACCCCACACCACATTGTAGTCAATGGAAGGCATAGCATTCAATACTTTTATTTTTCAATAAATAGTTTTAAATCAATTATATGTGAAAGTTCCCTCAGGATCTATATGTATTAAAAAACAGACCCTTGTCATTTATGCTCCTAGTTCCTAGGTCATATGGCCTCCATTATATTTTCTTCATTTAGGGATGTGCAGATGGTATAAAGTCCACTTTTTAGAGCAAATTCATTTTGTATATCTGAAATTTCCCATTCAAGGTAGTCCTAAAAAAAAACCTGAGATCTGATTTAATCACAATTCTGACAGTAAGCAGAACATATATTTAAATTAGCTAACAGCTTCCTACCTGTCATCCCCGTAGAGAAAGACAAAACAAAAAAAACAACCTACGCTCTTAAAACAGTATTTCAGGGGCACTTGGGTGGCTCAGTTGATGAAGCGTCTGCCTTCGGGGCTCCATGCTCAGTAGGGAGTCTGCTTGTCCCTCTCCTTCTGCCTGCCACTTCCCCTGCTTGTGTGCTCTCTTGTCAAATAAATAAAATCTTTTAAAAAACCCCAATATTTCTGTAACGAGAACATAAGAATATTGAATCCTAATTAAAGAGAGACAGAACACTGTAACACCAATTTTATCCAGTGTAAGAAAAATTTTAAGCTTTATTTTGATAAACATTTCAGATTCCCTCATATCACAGCATATCAATAAGCAAAATGTACATATACTGATTTTATACCTCATGTCAAGTCCCAAATTCCCAATCCTAGGTAAGCAAGTTGCAAAATACAAGTGCCGATAATTTAACTATAGGTAGTATTTTTAACAAAAATAAGTGTTCAGCACTTTAAGTGAAATGAGGCTTTAATCAAAAAGAGACTTAATTCCACAGGGTGTCTTTTTTTCAACAGTAATTAGTTCAATCAAGTCTGTGATTCCAAGCTCGAGTGACAGTGTTATGTTTGAAGCAGACAAGAAAAGGCAATCAACTCTATAGTGGTATATTACAATATGTGCTATATTTTTGGACAAACTCTAACTGCATTCAATTTTTAGGACTTGTTTTGGAGTCTAACGAAACAAGAATTAGAGGGAAGAGACATTATGATACTGGTGGTCTTTGATCAACTTCCCACACTAACTGAATCACCACCAGCAGACTTCCTTCAGCTACAACTTTGATTAAGGAACACACAAATTTTACCCAAAGAAAATTCTGTACTTCCAGTTTTAGAAAGCAGACAGTTCTATGAAGAAGCGACCATTTAAATATCTGAGTACACACACTTAAGTTTTTACAACTTCATGCCTTAAGTTTTGATTTCAGAAGTATCATTCCATGGACCCAGCATCAGATATTTACACGTGTTTTATACAATATAATTTTAGAAACCATAAGTTGCACAAAATAATCATAACATTGTTATCAAATTCAAGTTTCCAGTGATCTTAAAAAAGACAAATTATAACTGTTTTTGCTCAGCTGAGATATCCAGTTATGGTTATTATCTAGAACATCCTAAATTTATGTGAAAAAAGTAATCAAAGAAAATCTGTAACTTTGATAATTTTCAACTTTTAAAATGCATAGCTAAAAATAAATAAAAGGGCTCCTCTGGCAGTGAGTAACTGAGTCAAGGAGCTTCACAAACCCTAAGCCACTCTTGGAAGCCATTTCAGGTTTTACATAATTTCCAGTCTTAATACCACTATTTGAATTCAGATAAAAGACATGACCTTTGGAAGTCCTCGGCATCAGAAATGGCACTTTTGGACAAGAATCACAACTAGAGGCTGGAGGAAAAAATGGATCTTAGCACAATTTCTCTCAAAGTATGGGGAATCTCATGTAATCCATGTACAACAGAAGCAGTAGTTCAGAAATCTTGGGAAGCTCCAATTTCTTTAGCTATTTTTCTTTTACTAAACAATCTGAAGTAAGCATGATATTTACTTTTAAGAACAAAGGAAAACACAAAACAAGAAAAAGGCAGGATGTAGCATTTTAGTAGGAGTCGGGAGTCACACAAAGTTCTTTTCCTCCCTTGGCTTTGGGCACATTGTCTCGCCTTTTTGTTCTCCACTTTGTTACAAAAAAACAAAACCAAATCTCTGTCCAAAGCAGTCAGACTTGAGAACACTGTAGGGTTTGCATGTGATTTTTTTTCTAATTTCCCATCCTAGATCCTCCCTGAAATCTAAATAAATATTTCAATGAAAACTTTTCTCCCGTCTGAGCCACTATATATAATTTATCGGGAAAGTGGGGGAAGGCAGCTAAAAATCACTGGTCGCTGCCAGCTTCCTCAGTCTGTCCTGTTTGGGTGGTTTTCTTTTAATCATTTTAATTTTTTTAGTATGATAAGGACAAAAACTGTGGCTGGAAATTCACACAGTTCAGGAATATGTGGAAAGAAAATTTACCACAGTCCTTAAGATTCATGTAAATGCTCCCAAATCAAGTATTAGAAAGCCGCTAATTAGCAGTGAAAATTATTAGCCACTCAAATTACAATGGCAATGTTTGCTGAGCTGCTTTTATGAAAGCGTCCCCTTGTATTCTATAAGGACCCAAGTATTTGAGTCCACAAACTAGCCACTTGCAGAAGGAATTCTTTTGACCAAAATTTACCCTAAAACCGATGTTCTCAGTTCCTTTCTTTTCCCGAAATTGTTCGATCACATTTTAAGTTGGGGAAGTGTATGAAGCAGGGTATTTTGTATGGCACTGTACTCTTTAAGAGGACCTAACATTTTAGTGAACTGGGAAACCTCACAACATACTTAAACTCTACGTATTTATAGATACGATTTCTCCGGGCTGCATAATATAGACTGGAAGAAAGTGTGTTTTGACCCAAAAGGATACCCTGAAATGCTGTAGTGTGACAATATATTCATTAGAGAGCATAATTTAAAAGGAAAGTGTATGTTTTAATAATTCCAATGTTCTGTTATTTGGGCTTAATTTTAACTTTTTTTTCTTTTTCCTTTTGATTCTGCATTTCTATTTGAGAGGGCGTCTTTTATTTTTAAGCTGTGTTTAAAACTATAAGGAATATGCTAATGCAACGTAATATAAATATAAATAATGTAGAAGCAATATATACGCATACATAGACACAGCGCCATGGGCATCAGACCACTGACGTTGTACTTTCAGGGTTCACACGAATAAGTCTGGATGCATTCCTCAGGTCCTGGAGTTGCTTGGCGGGTTTCCCCACACCTTCTTCAAACCTTTTCTCCACCACAGGGAGGACGGTCTCATAGAGAAAGGATGCATTCTGTCTGATAAAAGCCTTTTTCTCCGGATCCTGCTCACACCGAAGGCTGTAATCCACATGCTGCACGGCAACCAAAATGATTTCCACCAGGCTCTCCAAAAGTACCATGTGCAGCTCTGGGAAATACAGCTTCAGGGCTTCTTCCAAGAAGCCCATGGTCTGTTTGGTGAAGGCAACCACGGTGTAACTCAGGTTCACCCAGCAGTCATCCCCGGTGTACTGCTCAAAGTTTCGGACCCCACAAGTCTTCATCTCCTCTTTGAGCTTGCCCAGGGCCTCTGGGGTCATCAAGTTCATCCTCCTCCACATCTCCTCAGAGTTGCGATGCTTAGTGGCTTCGATGATGATTTCTTTGTAACTGTGCAAGGCCCCTTGGATGTCTTTCACCAGAAGGGCATGGATGATGAAGGTGAGGTCGAGTCCGATGTCACCCAGTTGCTGACAATGCTCCTTTGCCACTTTCACACACTCAGCCGCGGTAGAGAGGCTCTCCTTACTATCAAACACCTGCTTGCTAAAAGCATCCACGAACATGCCCATGGCCGACCTCGCCCAGACCACAAAGGCAGAGTAGCAGCCGCTGTCAGTGCCCGCGAAATCCGTCTCAAATTCCCGGGCAGTCTCAAGAAGGCTGGTGAAGAAGACATGGCACAGCTTATGAATGTAGAGTAAGGTGGCGCCTTCGATGCGAAGCTGACGAATTGCAGTGTGCACAGCTGCTGCCCTGTTTCTCAAAAACAGCTCACAAGCCTTTGTGCACTGGCCAAGCCGGATTAGTTGAGAAACTGCCCTTCGAGTAGCCTTGGGACCACCTCTCAGGGAACGATCTGGGGAGAGCTCAAACATGAGCACCTCGGTGAGCTGCCGGACCCGCTCATCCACTTTGGCCCTTAGTTCTTTTACAGGAGGTGGACTGGGCTTATCCTCCAGGTAATTGTTCAACTTATCCAGCAGGTCAACGGCTCCTTCAAAGTCCCTCTGGGCAATACAGACATCCAGGTCTTCAGGCAACTCCTGGATCCATTCCATTGAGAGATCCACCTTCTCTTCTTCTACCTCAGGAATAGCTGGTTCGTCGTCTTCTTCATCCTCAAATGGGTTACTGGCCTTGGAAGTCACCTGGGGCGGTCCTCGAGGGGCCGCGGCCTCCTCCTGCTCCCTTCGTCTTTTTTCACTGAGGGCCCTCTTGGTTTCCTCCAGCACTTCCAGCCACTCTCGTTTGATTTTAGCATTTTCCGCCTGAAAAATACGGCTCTCGGGAAACATTAGCAGCTTGAACATGTCCTTCATGGGCGGGTTGTCCTTGACATTGACCACGGCCAAACCATCCAGGGGATAGAGGGCGTTGTAGCGATACATCCCCCGCCGCTGTGGCAGCCAGGTGGCCACCAGCAAACAGTCGTTCATGAGAAAGCCGTGCACCCGCTGCAGTTGGGCCATGTGGTCAGCCTCGTATTCCACCAGGTCCCCGTTGTACACCAGGTACTGACCCGGCGTCTCCAGCAGATGCCTGCAGCCTTCCACCTTCTCGAGCAGGGTGGTAAGAGTGCGCTGCTTCCCTTCCTCGCCCTGGCCCGAACTGTCGCGGGAGGCACCCCCGGGAGTGGGAAAAAAGCCAGTCTGGCCCCGCAGGTGGTCTCGGCCCCCCGCGCCACCTCCCCCTTCCTCCCCTCCGGAGGCCGCAGCAGCGCCAGCGGCGGCGGCAGCCGGCAGCAGGGTAAGCGGGATGCTCTCCAGGCTGCTCTTCTGCTCGGTCAGCAGATGGCTGAGCTGATACATCTCGCTCTCCAGGTAGGAGATCTCGCGGGCCGTCTCTATGAACTGCCGGTAGTTCTGGTAGACGTTGCGCTTCAGGTTCTGCGCCGTCTCCTCCGCCAGCGCCTGGATGCGCTGCCGGTGCTCCTGCAGGTCCCGGTCCCCGTCCGACTGCTGCGAGAGCTGCTTCACGTACAGCCGCGCCTCAAAGCCCCCCGATTCCAGCTGCCGCCGCAGGCGGGTCGCCCCACTGTCCGACATCGCCATCGCCATTTCCGTCCGAGTCTCACGCAGTCACTGTCACTATCGCCGCCGCCGGTGCCGCCGCTGTCGAGACCCACCCAAGCCCCGCGAGCTCCAGGGCTGAGGAAGCAGGATGGAAGAGAGACGAGTACGCCTGCGCCCGGGTCTGAGCTTCAGACACCGCGCCTGCGCAGGGGCCGGGCGCAGACACCGCGCCTGCGCAGGAACGCCCGCCGCCTAGGGCTCATGCGCCGGGGCTATTGCGGAAGCGAGTGGAGGGCGAGGCAGAGGGACGTGGGTACTGCGCATGGGCTGAGCGTGACGTTGGTGTTTGAAGTTAGCGGCGAAGCGTAAGGCGGTAACCAGTATCCTGAAACCTCCCTGGAGTCCAAGCCGTGGGAACCCACGTTTTGAGCCCACTAGGAGGTGTCATGCCGAATTCTCTTTTTTAAGCCCCAGAATCTTGGCTTCGGCGTTTGGGGCAAACTCAGTTCTCGTTCTAGAGCCGGTTATTCCTGAGTTCTCGCGAGACCGGTGGGCCGGCCCGAGAGCAGCCCGAGAGCCGCCGGAGAGCCGGTATCTCCTAGGAGCTCGACCAGGCCCTCGGAGCTTCGGAGACGTGGGGCCAGCTTAACGCCGGCGGATACCGCCTGCGATCCCGGCCGTGATGGATGAGGATCTGGTGCTGGCACTACGGCTTCAGGAGGAGTGGAACTTGCAGGGTTCGGAGCGCGACCGGGCCCAGGCGCCCCTGTCGCTGGTGGACGCGTCCTGGGAGTTGGTGGACCCAACCCCGGATTTGCAGGCCCTGTTTGTGCAGTTCAACGATCGGTTCTTCTGGGGCCAGCTGGAGGCCGTCGAGGTGAAGTGGAGCATGCGAATGACCCTGTGAGTCCCGAGCCCCGCTGGGGAAACGAGGGCGGCTGGCAGCTCCCCTGCAGACCCCGGCCCTGGGCTTTTCTTCTTTCTCCGCCCCGATGGGCCCGGGGGAGTGAAACGCGGGGGTCTTGTTTTGGACCAGCAGCTCCTCTCGGTGTATCTCTCTCTTCCCTACTCTGTCTCTCTCCCGCTCGAGCAACTTTAAGAAACCGTGTGTCCCGTCCCGGTAACAGTTTGATTTGTAAAGGACACAGTGAGAGAAAAGGATGTGTCTTTGGATCTCCTCTGATTTGAAAATAAATTAACACATTTCTGACCCAGGAGGGAGAAGCAACCAGTCAGCCCCTAAGAAAGAATGCCGAGGAGTCAGCGAAGCCTCCCAAGGATGTGTGTTGTCCTCTTCTATGCTCCTTGAGATATCACCACTTACTAGTGAGCTCAGGTGTTAGAAGGGGCATGGGGTTGACGTTTCCATATTTCTGGACCCAAAGGATCTTCGGGGATGCCTCTAAAAGGATGTACACTAAGGTTGAGAAATCCCGGTTTTAAATAACCTGTTCCTGCACATGAACGGAGTTAACAAGTTTAAGATGGGGTTGTATGCCACGGTGCTTGTTTTTGAAGGGATACAAAACAGCCTAAAGTAAGACAGATTAAGATATGACACGAAACTGTGTTTAAAGAACAAATCTTCATAAAGGCTTTGATTACAGTTTTAGAGATGTGCTAATGGAGATCTGGCTGTTAACACAAACCGATTATAGTTTGTAGGGAGGAGACTGGGAGCAGCAGAACAGGATTGTCCTCTTCGGGCTCTTGCAGCCTGCCTGGCTAGGGCAAGGGATGCACTACTGTTGACAAATCTCTCTCACTGGGGTGAAATGCAAATATCTCCTAACAAAGAAGGTACACTAGTGTGAACTGCCCAAGAATGTATAAGGATTTACTCTTTCATCTGTATTTCTCTTTTGTGTATATTAGGTGAATGATGCTTTTGTGGTGGTTGTTTTCCAGGTGTGCTGGGATATGCAGCTACGAAGGGAGGGGTGGAATGTGTTCCATCCGTCTCAGTGAACCTCTTTTAAAGTTGAGACCGAGAAAGGATCTCGTAGAGGTATTGTTTGCATAAACTTGATTCTTAGCTGAGTAATTAAAAATGCTTATTACTGATTTAGACTGCTGTGAGTTAACCTGTAATGTAAAAAAAAGAAAACCTGTTTTTTGTCATTGCAAACTTTAACTGCAGGGCAACTGTTAATGATTACCTTATATTTTTATAGTTCTTCACAGTTAAAGGCTTTCAGGTATATTATCTAATTTGATCTTCACAACAATCCTGTTTTTGTACAATGTGTGTTGTCCTCCTTTTTATAAATGAGGATGTTAAGGTTCAGAGAGGGTAAGTAACTGGTTGAAGTTACATACTTAGGAGCAGACAAAAAATTAGGACCCATATCTTCCTACTGAGGCACACAAATTTTGATAGTTCAGCCACCATGGTGCTGCCCTCCCAGACTATCTACCTGAGCTGGTATAACCACCAGCGTGGGCGAGGGCACGCTTCACTAGCAAAATGGAGCGGTGGGAGTTCCCAGATTATGGTTAGTTGAGTCTAGAAGATGCCTGAAATTCCCCAAGATGCACCCAGTGTGACTGGTCTTGCCCCAGTTATGTCACTTGAAACGTATGCATGAAAGAGGGTAGGGTGGTAGAGATTGGATGGGAAATATGTTAAAACATGCTTGGAAATATGAAAGATGGTGTTTTTAAGGATAGTGAAAGGTAATGGGTTTCAGAACAATGTGAATATACTTCACATTCCCGAACTGTACACTTAAAAATAGTTAAGATGGTAAATTTTATGTTACATGCTTTTTACCAATAATTAGAAAAAAAGTAAATGGTTACTAAGTGTAAAATGGTACAGCAGAAATAATAAAAAAAAGGAATAAAGGAACAAAACCCTGCAAAAAAAAAAAAAAGGCATAAACACAATATCAGTAATTATATTAAATGTAAATGGACTAAGCACTAATTAAAGACATGAGATGACATACTAGATGAAAAGAGATGTGCTTAAGATAATGACACACATGCATTAAATGTAGAAGGTTGGAAAAAAGTATATCATCCAAACAATAACAGAAAACTGTTGTATCAGACTAAAGATTTTAAGGGAAGAAGTTTTACTAAAAAAAAAAAAGGTTAACATTTTAGAACGATAAAATAATCTATTAAATAAAAACATGATTTGATCCTAAAAGTAATAATATAACTTTAAATTACATGAAGCATAAATTAGTAGAAGCAAATCCACAATCATAGTTGCAGATGTTAACACAAGTCTCTTGGTAACACAATGAATAAGCAGGGAAAAAAAGTAGCATAAAAATTTTGACCAAATCAACCTTATGAGGAGCTCTAATTAGAACAGTATTTGCTTAATGAATATTTATTATGTAAATGATTAAACACACGAACAATTTTTTTTTTAAAGGTAATGGGCGAGAAGAGAATGGGAAATGTGTGGTAATGCTATCAAGTGAGCATTTGCTGTTGGCAGAAAGTTACAATATCAAATCGGGGTAAGAAGGACCAAGGAGGAACAGTGTGACTCTGGTCTATACATAGAGTATGACCTAAATTATAATGAAGAAGATTCAGAAAAGGAAAAGACTTTGGTTGAGGACAAAGAAGAAAAGCTTCATGCACGTGTATTTTGTGACTACTGACATCACCACTCCTACCACTCACTCTTTATTGAGCATGTATTGTGTGCCATATTTTGGACTAGATTAACTAGTGTTAATCTAGTTAATAGTTAATCTAGTGTGTATAGCCCTGCAAGATCAGGATATGCCCATTTTAGGGATGAGGAGCACGTTGTAACTTGTCCAAGGTCTTGTGCATAATAAATAAGAAATCCTTGGTTTAGGCTCTAGTTTCCCTGGCTCTAAAGCTCTTGTCCTATTCCCTGTACCATTTGGCCTCATTACTACCACTTTATAATTGTTACTCCTGCTAATTAAAACATGGAAGTGAGCCTTATGGGACAGACTGGATTCTGACAAGTAGAGATGGTAGAGGAAGACTACTCTTGGCACAAGGAATGGGCATGCTGTGAACAAAAGTGAGGCATGAAACTCAGGGCGTATTGAGGACCAGAAGTAGTTCCTTTTGGCCAGAGAACAGTGGTGGGAAGTAGAGGTGTTTTGGGACCGTGTTGAGTAGAGCCTTGAATCTAGCCTAAGTGTGGAAAATGGTAGATATATAAAAATAGAAATTGTTTAGTATGGTGCCATGTGCCATTTTCAAGGTATTTAAATTGAATCCAAAATTAGGAGCCTAAATTTATTTCTCCTTTATAAGAATAGTTACTGATCAAGGCGCCTGGGTGGCTCAGTTGGTTAAGCGTCTGCTTTCAGCTCAGGTCGTGATCCCGGGGTCCTGGGATCGGGCCTCGTATCAGGCTCCCTGCTCAGCAGGAAGTCTTCTTCTCCCTCTCCCTCTGCCTGCAGCTCCCCCTGCTTGTGCTCTCTCTCTGTGTGTGTCTTAAATAAATAAATAAAATCTTAAAAAAAAAAAGAATAGTTACTGATCATTACTTTAGAATGTTGGAAAACATTTGAGATGTAGAATGCCCTTTGAGTTTGAGTCCCAAAAAAGTGGCATTTACTTGAAGAGATTAAATTCATTTTCAGAGATGGAGTTGATAATTTTATTTTATTTTATTTTTTTAAATATTTTATTTATTTATTTGGCAGAGAGAGACACAGCGAGAGAGGGAACACAAGCAGGGGGAGAGGGAGAAGCAGGCTTCCTGCCGAGCAGGGAGCCCGATGTGGGGCTTGATCCCAGGACGCTGGGATCATGACCTGAGCTGAAGGCAGACGCCTAACGACTGAGCCACCCACGCGCCCCCGGAGTTGATAATTTTAAAAGGGAGGTTTTTGTAATGACCAAGTTAAAATGTTTGATTCACCCATTTTTCTGTTCAGCATAATTTGATAAGACTGTGGTTCATTAATGGCAGTCTAGTTCTTCTGATGGAAATTCTTTGTAAAAAAAATTATGAACAAGGTTTGCTCTTGAAGACCTTTATGACTTTCACTTTTTTTTAAGCATATATATTTTTTAAGATTTTATTTATTTATTTGAGAAAGAGAGAGAGGGAGGGCACAAAGGGCAAGTGAGAGGGAGAAGCAGGCTCCCTGCTGAGCAGAGAGCCAGACACAGGGCTCGATCCGAAGACCCTGAGATCATGACCTGAGCCGAAAGCAGACGGTTAACCAACTAAGCCACCCAGGCGCCCCGTGACTTTCACTTTTTAAAAAATGTATTCATATTTCTTTAGGATACATTATTAAATAGCAGCCTTAAACTTTCGTGAATTTTGCACCTACACTTCTGCATCCTTGGTGTGGAAATGAGCAGTAGGCTGTTGTTTTAATTCAAAGAAGATTTATGTAAATTCAGATGAAATTTGGGCCAATCACAGGATTTACCATCAAATGCTATTCACTAGAGCAGTAGGTTTTATTGTTTGTTTTGAAATTTTACATGATTCAAAAATCCCAAAACTATAGAAAGCTATACACACAGAAATGTTGTCCTACCCCATCCCTCTCTATGCTGAACTTCCCGACTACTATAGGATACTGTTATTAGTTTCTTTTTTGTTTCATTTTTCTGTTTTGCAAATTTTTTTTTTTAAAGATTTATTTATTTGAGAGAGAGAGTGAGCATGAGCCTCCGGGAGGGGTGAGGGAGAGGGAGACAGGACCTCAGGCAGACTCTGCGCTGGAGTGTGGAGCCAGATACGGGGCTCAATCTCACAACCCTGAGATCGTGACCTGAGCTGAAACCAAGAGTCAGACGCTTAACCAACTGTGCCACCCAGGTGCCCCTGTTTTGCAAATATTTATGTCCATTCTTATTCCCTCTCCCAGTCACCTAACATACTTCTTATACAAAATACTGTGTACGTTCTTCTATACTTTGTCCTTTCCATTTAAACAGTATACCCTGTAGGTTTCTCCAAATGATTTCATAGAGATCTTTTTCATTCTTTTTTAAGTCTGTATAGAATTCCGTGATGTGGATTTTCCCTAGTTCCTTCAGCCAGGCCCCTATTGCTAAACACTTACTTCCAGTGTTAACCTTATAAACAGTGCCACAATGAAAATACCTGGTACACATGACCTTTCTTATTAGTCTCGGGATTGCTGGGTCAGAGGATAAATGCATTTGTAATTTTGTGAGATGTTACCAAATTCTCCTCTGTGAGGGTGTGTACCATTTTTCAGTCCCATCAGAGATAGATGGGAATGTTGTTTTCCTTAGCTTTACTAATTGTGTCAAACTTCAGGAGTTTTACTAATCTAGATAAGCAGGAGTGGCCTACTGGTGTAGCATTAGTTTGTATTTGTTTTTATAAATGAAGTGCACATTATTTTTCATGTTTATGGTTTATCCTAATTTTTTATCATTTTAAAATTTGGTTTCTATAGCATTGACAGAGACTTTATATCTCTTTTTCTGTGAACCCATCTATGACCTTTGCCCACTGAAAAATTGGGTTATTGGTCATCTTGTGTTGACTTTCGTAGCTCTTCATGTTTTAAGAATTAGTAGCCTGAGAGATGCATTGCACATATATCATTCTGAATTGGTCTTTTCAGTCACTGTGTTTTCTCCCCCACACAGAATTTTAAAGTTTTTATGTAGTTGAGTTCATTGATCTTTCCTTTTGGGTTTTGACGAAGAGTTAAAAATGCTTTTCTTGGAACAGAGAGTTCTTAACCTGGGATTTGCAGAGCTTCGGAGCATATATGCAAAGTTTTGTGAATGTATGTGTACGTAATTTTTCTAGAAAGACAGTTCATGACTTCTATCAGTTTCTGAAAGGAGCCCGTGATCCAAACAAAGTTAAGACCCCCAGGTAGAGTGAGAAAATGCATTTTTATTTTCAAAAGCACCCTAACAAATTAATTTGTTTTCTGTTTCAGACCCTCTTGCATGAAATGATACATGCCTATTTATTTGTCACTAATAATGATAAAGACCGGGAGGGGCACGGCCCAGAGTTTTGTAAACATATGCATCGCATCAATCGCCTGACTGGAGCCAATATAACGGTATATGATTTAAATAATAAATAAATATAACATTTACTAATTTAAGTAATTAGTTTACTAAATATTAAACAAGTATAACGTTTATGATTTTTAGTAGTTTATTCAGTAAACCTTGGGATTTAACTAAAAATAGACAACAGGTAGGAATAAATACTGTCTTTGAGGATTTTCCACAGTGAGTGGGAAGACAGGCGAAGAGACGCTGACTGGCTCGTCTCGGGCTGGGCCTCACCGCGGCCCCCCAAGGCCTCTGCGCATAGCTAGGGCGACACTGGATGCAGAAGTGGCTGCAGGCCTGCACTACCTCAGGGTCATTACAGCTGTCCCTTAGCTGCTTTTCCTTGTGATCGTCTCCTCCTTCGATCGTTCCTGAATGGGCTGCCATTTCATGGGTCGTTGCCATCACCAGAAGTCTTCCTGGATTCATATTTCTGCGTGATACTGTAGGAAGCAGAGCCTGCGGTCAAAAAACCCAGGAGTCTGATGCCGGGGTCCCGATGCTGGCTCCACGGATGGCGAACGGTGGGGCCTCACGCAGGAGGAGGCCGTGAGGGCAGTAAGGATACTTACCTGCGGGTCCTTGAGGATTAAAGGAGAAAATACACACAAAACACTGTAGCCCGGTTTGAGTACAAGTTAAAATACTAGGTGTTTTTATTATTACGGATTCATTTTATCAGGTGACCGTACTGTTCCTTTTCTCCTGCCTCTCACAGCCCCCAGCTTGTCTGCCTTCTGAGGGAACTTTGCAGCCCCTGTGCCGCTCCTCACACATCCTCTCCCTCACATGCGCCACTTCCTCTGTGCTCTGTCACATGCCCTGCGTCTTTGTGGCGGGCCAGGACTGCTCCGTCCTTTGAATGTCCTCAGCAGCTCTTTGACCTTTTACAATATTTTATTCTACTTTCCCACCTCTGCACACAGGGCGGCTCTTAGCTTTGTACATCGTTGTATAAGATGTGTGATGCAGCACCCCCACTAGGGCTTAATGGGTATTGCATTGGATTGAACTAAATAGAATATTCGTTCCTGCCTTTAAAAGGCAGTAAAGGCCAGTGTGGTGGAAAATGGAAAGTGCTCACCTTCTGTATATTTTTTTCTAGCTGTTGGCTTTAATTTTCCAGAGAGCTCATGTATTATCAAACAGAGTTACTTCAACATAAGAAAGTGGCCTGCATTAACAAAAGAATTGTGGAGTTGCTGGTACAAAAGGCTTTTAGTTTCCTCATTAGCGTTTTCACTTTAAGCAAAGTCCTGGTATACTTCCTATTGTTCAGTTGGAAGAGGATATATTCTTTTATCTTGCACGTCTGTGTGTTTTCATTTAGGAGAGGTTTTACCGAGTGGACACCCCTTGCTTTTACAGGTTACATCCTGTTATAACAAACTCCACAGGGCATCCAGTTGCACAGTTTTATTTTAGTGACGACATCGTTAAAGAAGTCACATCCCCAGGCTGTAGGAGTTACAGGAATTTGAAGCAAAACAGATCCAATGCCCTGGCTGTTTGGCCAGTGAATTAAGTGAAGAATTCTCAACATAAGGGAGAAGGCAGGTGTTCCGTACCTCTTTGTCCCCAAACCCCCGCCCTCCAGGGTCTTGTGCACCGAACATAACGTGTACTGTTGGCATGCTTGGCAAGTCAGAGAGGTGTTTTGCTTAGGATGGAGAGCCAGTATAAAACCTAGCTGTAGAGTTGTAGAAGGCTTTACATTCTTTCCCTTGGGGAAATTGTTAGAAAGTTAAAGGTCTTTGGTTAAAAAAAAAAAATCTCACCTATGGATGCTCCTTATCTTGTACAGTAGTAATGTTCTACGAGAAGACAGAAGAAAAAGGTACGAGGAGTTATTTAGGATTATCGGTTTTTCAGTGGTGCCCTGCTATCCTCAGGGCCACCAAGGTGGGAGGGCTAACTTTCCTCTCATCCAGACCGCTTTCATCTGTAAGGAAGGTTCCTTCTAGAGGGTGAAACTAAAGGATCCTGTGTAAGGACTGAAAAGCACATTTGCAGAGAATTTTCTTTGAATCAGTGAATGAAGCTTTTCATTAAGTCGGGCAGCAAATACTGACTGAGCACCTTCACTGAGCCGGAGCCTGTATTAGCTGCTAGGGACACAAAGATGAAAACAGTTGAAATCTGGGGAGCTTTTCGCCTTAAGCAGATAAAATGATGCCCCGTAAGGCTCATTACAGACACGAGCAAAGAGCTTCGAGAATGTGGAGTGGGTGTCGCAGAGGCTGCATCAGGCAAGAGGCTTGTGTAGGTGAGGTGGGGCATTTATAGGAGATCGTCCAGGACCCTTTAGGAGTGTGACCTGTGGGGGAAAATACCAGTTGAGCAGTGGGAACAATTCGGCATTATATAAAACTGTGTCTTTATCATAATTTTTGATTATTTTAAAATTTGGTTTCTAAAGCTTTTAGCATTGATAGGGGCTTTTATGGGTTAAAAAATTTTTTTTTGTCTTCTAATCTCCCACCTTTCTGTCTTTAGACAGTTCATGAAGTGTTAGCTGCTGCTAGCCCATTAAAAGGAGCTTTTGCACAGAAGCTAAATCTAGTCGCTGTCTTGCCCAAAGCGTCACCGCAGAAAGCTCTCAGAAACCGGAGAGTTCCAACAGTGGAAGGCCGCTTACCAGTTTTCTTACACTGGTTGGCTCGCCCCCTTAACGCTGAGCGCTCTCTCCCGCCCAGGTGTGCCACACTTTCCACGACGAGGTGGACGAGTACCGGCGACACTGGTGGCGTTGCAGCGGCCCGTGCAGGGACAGGAAGCCCTACTATGGCTACATCAAGCGCGCCACCAACCGGGCGCCCTCTGCTCACGACTACTGGTGGGCCGAGCACCAGAAGACCTGCGGCGGCACTTATATCAAAATCAAGGAGCCAGAGAACTACTCCAGAAAGGGCAGAGGAAAGACAGGACTGGGGAAGCCGCCAACAGCCCCAGAAAATAAAGGTAACTTGCTGTCCATGCTTCCCCCTTGGCTGGGACCGCGGTTCACCACGTGAAGCCAGAGCTGGCCTCGAGCACTGCTGTTAGGATGGGCTTAATGAGGATTCTTTCTCCTAGAGATATTTGTAAGCGTGGCCTTAGAAAAAAATCCCCCTGTTTATGAAGTGATGGTAGAAAAATGTACTTTGCTCGATGTAGATGTGAGTTAAAGTAGAAATAGTTTCCACGGATAATATTGGCGGGTAAAGTCCCTTTCCCTGTCTTGACTTGATGAGTCATTGGGAAACAGAAGGCAAAATGATTGTCACAATAAAAACAATAATTCAAATAACAATGCCCGGAATTAGTCCTGACCCCAGCCCTTCCTATCAGTTGGATTCTAGCCGAGTGACTTCTGCTGTTGATGTATGTATTTTCATTGGGAGAAGAATGGGAAGAGGATATGACATGTATGTGCTGGTACTTCATCTTCAAGATTTATCCCTTTGCTATGAAGTTCAGAGTAACTGCCTTTTGAAGAGGGAACCAGGTCACTAAAGTTAATGCTTCTTCCCTTGGGAATTTGTTGGTTGGATCCAGAAACATAATAAGCAACTCTTCCCAAATCCAAAATGTTAAGTGAGTGGAGAAGCTAGAGAAGAATTTACGTAGAGAGATTATATATCCTCATTCTGTGGGAGTAGGAGAAAAGGTAAGAATGTGGGAGCAGACTTTTCCCTCTGGAACTAAACTTCAAGAATGCTAAGTGATTTTCAGGGCACCTGGGTGGCTCAGTCAGTTAAGCGTCTGCCTTCGGCTCAGGTCATGATCCCAGGGTCCTGGGATCGAGCCCCACGTCGGGCTCCCTGCTCAGCAGGGAGTCTGCTTCTCCCTTCCCCTCTTCGCCTGCTTGTGTTCCTGCTCTCGCTCGCTCTCTCTGTCAGATAAATAAATAAAATCTTTTAAAAAAAAGAATGCTAAGTGATTTTCAAGGTAAAAGTTCCTTTGCTGGTAGTGTTTGGATGATAGAACTCCTTATCTGAATAGGAGAAGATGTTTTTTATCCTTTGTGTCCTCTCCATCCCAGAGCCCCCTGACCGCTGCAGATCGTCCTTCTCCTATTAATAGGTCATTAGCTTAACATTTGTTGCTGTATTAATTTCGAGTCAAGAAAACCTTTGCTTCTTTTGCAGAGAAACCCAACAGAGGTGAGACCCAACTGTTAATCCCTTTCAGCGGGAAAGGGTATGTTCTCGGAGAAACGAGCAATTCACCTTCATCTGGGAAGTTTGTCACTCCATATGCTATTAATAAAACCCAAGATCTTTTAAGTCAAGACCATTCAGCAAAAGCTCTCAGACCTAATTCTAAAATTGAGGTGAAATTGGAACAGAATGGTTCGAGTAAAAAAACTCCTCTAGTGTCCCCTGTTCTCACTACCAGTCACCAAAATGTCTTAAGCAACTACTTTCCTAGAGTCTCAGTTGCCAGCCAGAAGGCCTTCCGAAGTGTGAACGGATCTCCAACGAAAAGCCTAGCAGCTGGTGACATCGCTAAAAACTCAGTCTCTTCTGGTTCTCAAAGAAGGGTCACCTCTTCGAAGAAATCCCTGAGAAATTCTTTAAAAGCACCGGAATCAACGTCTGTGACTGCACCCCAGGATGTGAGTGGGCCTGAAGAGACATTCCCAACTAAACGACCCAGGCTAGAAGACAAGACTGTTCTTGACAGTTATTTTATCAAGAAAGAGCAAGTACAAAGTGGTGGAAATGCTCCAAAGTGGAGTCCCCATCCTACAGCTGCGACTCCGAACCCCAGCAGCTCAGCCAGAATGGTTGATTGTCCCGTCTGTCAGAATGAGGTTGTGGAGTCTCAGATTAATGAGCACTTGGACTTGTGCCTTGTAGGGGATAGCATCGAAGTCAAAAGTTGAAAAAGTCTTGGAAAAACAAACGGGTGTCACACGCCACCTGTATTACCCACGTATAGGGTGTCAGCCACTCAGGAAGTTCGGTGAATACTAAGATTTGTAGGTTAATGATCTAGTTTTGTTTGATATATACATATATGAGATTGTAGTGGGAAATATTCTGTGTTGAAAGGGGCTATATTTTCACTCTTGCCTTGCGTATCCTGTAGCCCAGAGTTTATTCTGCGTGTTTACATGTATAATTTTTAGATACTATTGTTCTCTCTTGCTCTTAAAGGTATTTGAATCTGTTAATCTTTTTATTTATATACTTTCCTCAAAATATTCAGTGAGGAATCCTGTCAGGTATTTGGCTAAACTGAATATTTATTAATATTAAAACTCAGTCCCAGAACTGAAGTTAATATTCAGAACGTCAGACACATTGACCAAAAATACAATCTGGAGGACAAAGTATATCAGTTGTTTTAGGGTACTCACCGTTTTTGGTTTTTTGGTTTCTTTTTTTAATCTTAGGAGGAAATGCATTTTCTGTATTTTAAAGAATTTTATTTTCTGTCATCACTAAAAAGGTGGCAGCAGGTTTTAGGTTAAAGTACAGAAGGAATATAGTAAAATAAAAATTTTAGACTATTACTCCTGTAATCCTGTAGGCCAGAGTTGAGCAGTTTTCTCAAAATATAGCCAAATGAGTGGGTCAAGTGCTTGAGTAACTGGCATAAGTAACATCAGGGAGTTGCCTAGTTTATGTTAACAGTGGAACATTATCTGGAAACAGTATTACGAACCTTAAGCCAAAGTTGTAACTGTTATAATAAAAAGGACTACCACTTGTGCATTTTAAAAAGTATAATTCTTTTTAAAAACATCCCTTTCCATGTTATAGCAAAGAGACAAAAGTACTTTTATCGTAAGTTTACTTTCTCATGCCTGTACCTCTAGCATGTTGGCTTTTTTCCAAGAGTTTAGTTCACAAGTTTTCTTTTTTCTGACCTTTGTTGCAACATGACCCACACACCTGAGGGGCCAGCTCCGAAGTGTGAACTTGGACTTGGACATCGTGCTCTCCTGGGCGGCGGCTGCCCAGGTCAGGGAGGGAACGTTGCGGCTCCCGCAGGAGGCGGCCACGTGGGTGCCTCTTCACGGGCCCCAGCCACAACCTCCAGACGTAACCACTGTTTACATCTCGTCCCCAGGGCTTGCTTGAGCTTGTCTTTGAACTTCATAAAGCCTTACCCTCGTTGCCACGTTAGAAGTTCCCTCTGTTTCATCGCTCTGCAGTGTCTGTCTGAATATGCCAGTTTATGCAAGCATTCTAGTATTACCGGACATGGGAATTAGTCCCAATCTGCGGCTGGCTCTTATGAATAATGCTGCTAAGAACATTCTTACTCATTGCCGTTGGGCAGATACCCAGGACTGGAGGTGCCGGGGCACAGGGTGTTTGCAGGTTTGGCTTCAGTAAATACTGGCGGCGATGTAGGAGACTTCCAGTTGTTCAACTGTCTTCACACTATTATCAGTCCTTTTCGTTGGCTCATCTGGTTGAGTGTTTACAAGTTTTGATATTTAAGTATGAAGTTGAAAAATAGTATTTTAATAAATATTTATAGATAAATGACTTAAAATGTGTATTATGTTGAATATATGCAATTATATACTTTCACAGAGGATCATTTTCTCTTAATTCAGTTTAGCAAATTATGTGCAGGTAAACAGTTTTTGAGCCAAAACTGTATGAGGTTCTGGGGCAAAGAAGTAAATAAGATAGTCCATGTCCTCAGGCTTTATAACTGGGTAGTGAGACAAGAACAGATTACTTTGAACACAGGAAGTGCACTTGACTGGTTTCTGCTGGGAGCTGTGGGGACTTCAGGACGATCAGCACAGCCAGGACGTCAGGGGATGTTTCCTGGAGGAAACACCTTCCAAGCTGGATCTTCTAGGGTGCGTCAGGGTAGCCCGGTAAGAAAGGATGGAAAGGGCCTTGCAGAATGAGGGAGCACAAGAAAGGTGTTGGAGCTAGACCAGCACATTCTACTGCGGGAACTAAGCCATTCCAAATGAACAGAGTAAGATGTGAGGGGTAAAATGGCAGAAGGACTGCAGACAGATCTAGCTAGGTGGAATTTTGAGGGTGGTGTTATGTCCACTTTATGTTTGGTTTGTGTGGTCCCTGGTAACACATCTGTTGATTCAGGTGGAGGCGGTGCTCTGGAGGGGAGGGGCAGGTGGGGAGAGGGGTTGGAAAGGTTTGTAAGCCAGTCAAGAACATTTGAGAAGTGTTTTGACGGATTCTCTGGGGGCAACATAAATGGGAGGAAGAAGGGCAGTGGCAGGGCTGGAGAGAGGGTGGGTTGAGAAAGAGCTAGGTGGTAAAATCAAGAGTTGGTCAGTTGTTTCTTTGGGGGGGGAGGGGCAGAGAAAGGGAGAGAATCTTCAGCAGGCTCTGCGCTGAGAACATGACCTCTCACAACCCTGAGATCATGACCCAAGCTGGAAATCAAGTCAGTCGCTCAACCGAATGAACCACCCGGGCGCCCCTTGAGTTGGTCAGTTTTAAGGGATGATGACAACATGTTAGGTGGCAAGAAAAGGGAAGTTAATTTTAAATTTGGAATTATATAGCTTTCACTTCATGTTAAAGCTTTTGAGAAAACTTGCACCAAAAGAATTCTGCTACCCCCAACTCTGAATCACTTACATCAGAGAATTGTTTTCTGTTTTGTTGGTTTAGTTTTTTACCCATTAAAGTCCACGCCCTGCCCTAATAACAGCTGGTGTATCTGGGTCAACCTTTAAATGCTATCACCCTTCATTCTGGAGAGATGGGGTGGGGGAGAAGGGTAGTAAACTTTATAAAAACTCAAGTCAGGGCTATCCATTATCACCTAATTTTCAGTTTGGAAAGTTCTGTCTTGCTTTTTAGACTACATAAATGTGTATCTAAAGTGGAAAATACAACAAAACACTCATATTGTCCCATGTCCTAAAGCACTGAGCTTGTTTTTTTCAAAGCTTACAGGATTTTTTTTAAACATTTTATTTACTTGACAGTGAGTGAGTGAGCACAAGCAGGGGGAGTGGCAGACAGAGGGAGAGGGAGAAGCAGGCTCCCCGCTGAGCAGGGAGCCGGATGCGGGGCTCGATCCCAGGACCCGGTGATCATGACCTGAGCCGAAGGCAGACGCTGAGCCGACTGAGCCACCCAGGGGCCCCTACAGGATTTATTTTTTATTATTATGTCCAGTTAGCCAACATACAGTCCATCATTAGTTTTTGATGTAGTGTTCAACGATTCATTAGTTGCATGTAACAGCCAGTGCTACCGGATTTTGTTTTTAAAGATTTATTTATTTGAGAGAGCAAGAGGGCACGAGCGGGATGGGCAGACGGAGAGAATCTCAAGCAGACTGTGCTGAGCGCGGAGCCCGACACAGGGCACGACCCTGAGATTAAGACCTGAGCGGAAACCAAGTGTCAGACTGGGCCATCCAGGCACCCCGCAAAGCTTACAGGATTTTTAAGTAAATTTCACTGTCAAAGTGAAACAGCTAACTGTATCTTCCTGCAAATTTAGTGCCTCCCTGGGATCCTGCACCTGGGTACATGCAGGACCTCTCATCAGGCTGCTCGGAACAAAGGTGAGCTCTTCGTAGTTTGTTCATTCTCACTGAGGGCCACGGTTTCCTGTAACCCTGTGTCTCGCTTTTTTTAGCAATTTGTTGTAGTTGTTGACTAGCAGCATATGCACCACTGAAGTGAAACTCTAATATGACAATTATTATTACAGATTAAATTGCCTTGGGAGTTAAAAGGACGCCATGTGGAGATTAGCGCTGGCTTTGTTTTTTCTAACATTCCACCAGAAGGTTATAGGATACATACTTCATCATCACATATCTTTTGAAATGAAAAGACTGCTCTTCTTGGGTGAATCTGGAGCCAGATCATTATTAATTATTAATTACAATGTTGTGCACTGTAATACAGAAACAAGCGGCTGCTGGCTCCCTTCCCTACTGGAGCCAAACTTGCCAAAAGATTTACCCTCTTGTTTACCGAACACCAGGGGGCGCTCTTGGTAAGTTAAACTCGGGAGGAAAAAAACGAAGCCGAGCCCAAACCAAATGGATGAGAAACTTGCCAACAACTGGAACAATAATTGCCAGTTCTGATTCGTAGAAAGGAAAGGATAGGTTATGATCTCAAGTCCTGCGCGAAGAGACACAGCAGGCCAAGAATGTGTGCTTGTTCAAACAAACAAGGACTGATGTACAGGGCACCCTAACCTCCCTAGCCTTGTTTTCATTTCACCTCTCACTCAACACGCTGACTTCACAGTTGTCTGCAAGAAAGCAAGCCAGTAACCCACACATAGGGCAAAACCGGGCAGTTCATAACAGGAAGCCTTCCAGACAAGGCAACACCTATACTTTCCTACTATTTCTGAAATTATAGTGCTCTTCCTTTGAGTATGTCTGAGACGACGCACTTCGCTCTCATTCGCCTACATTAGTCTGAAGGCTTCCTAGGACACAAATACTGTCCCTTGCCCCTACATCAGAATTTGTCTAACAGAACAAAGAGGAGCCTCTTAGATTCTTGGTGTTAAGTGAATGAAATGGCTAGGCATTTTCAAGTTCCATTTTTATGTGCTTTCTCAATAATAACCCCGTAAATGCCGACTCTTCTCCATACTTCTCTGAAGAATCCAAGGTTGTGTATTTTCAAGCTAGTACACTCTTAAGACCCAAATCATTCCAGGTTATAAGCATTCCCTGCAAACTAAATATATGAAAATCTGCATCTATATGAAAGAAACGGGAGGGTATTTATATTTTTTTACATTAGATTCCTCACAGGGTTCTTTTATGCATTTGTATACATTTAAAATAATTCAATAGAGGGGCACCTGACTGGCTGACAGAGGGAGAGAGGAAGAAGGAGAAGCAGGCTTCCCACTGAGCAGGGAGCCTGAGGTGGGACTCAATCCCAGGACCCTGGAATCATGACCTGAGCCAAAGGCAGACGCTTAACCGACTGAGCCACCCAGGCGCCCCAGTAATGCATTTATGAAGATGGACCCACCCACACTTGTTCAGTTCCTCTTGACACCAGATATTCAATAGCCACCTCCACAGGATCCACAAGGGGAGGTTGGAGTCCATCTTCTTAGCATGTCTGTGAGTCCTCCATGTTGTGTACTGGCCGACTGTCCATGCTCATTTCACCATGTGAGCACTCCTCAATGCATACACACTTGTGTGTACCCACTCTACTTTCTCTTTTAACTTTGGTTATGGACTCTGGGCTGCTTTTCTACTTTCTTCCAATGCCCTTCACTGTATTTTCAGTCGAAATCTATTCTTCCTTGGCCACCTTATAATTTAATCTTGAGATAATTTTGTCTTTTTAAATTTTTTACAGCTTGTTGAAGGTTTTCTTTTTGTTTCATTTTTGTTCTGACATTTGGAAAGATTTCTTAAAGATTTTGTTTGAAAGAGAGAGTGTGAGCGTGTGCACATGCAGCAGGGGAAGGGGCAGAGGGAGAAGCAGACTCCCTGCTGAGCAGGGAGCCCGCGGGGCTCGATCCCAGGACCCTGGGATCATGACCTGAGCCAAAGGCAGACGCTTAACCAACTGAGCCACCCATGTGTCCCTGATATTTTGAGTTTTTAAGTTCCAGTGTTAAGTTTAATTTCTGCAAAGTCCTGTTTAAGGATATTTGATTCAGGCTAGTTCTTGTTGCAGTTCTCTTCTGCCTTATCGTTGAGGGGAGACTTTTCATCAGCTGTAAACGATTCTCATTTTGTTTTCTAATGGCAGTGTTTATAGATGTTGTCTTCCTTTTTCTGCTCATTTGAAAGGCATTCTTTTCTTGACTTGCAGAAACAGTTGGTTCTATCCAGGCAGAGAGGAGGGGTTTGCGTGGCTTACTGGAGTTGATTCACTAGTGTTCTGTTGGTACAGGGAAATGCGGTATTCCCCCGAGAGAACACTTTTATTTTGAGCTGGGAGGGGTTGTTCTCTTCTGATTCTGTGATTTTTTCCATCCCTGTGAGACCCTTGCTTCCTTCTTGCACTTTACCATCAAGTCTCCAGGAGACCTCTACCCCTTCTCCCAGAAACGGTACCTTCCCCAAACAGCCACCTTCAATCTCGTGAACTTTCAAACTTCTTCCTCTTGATGACCCAGTGGTCAGTGCTCTGCTGAACCAGGGTCAGATTTATCAAAACAGATCTTCCTCGACTTACAACTGAATGAACCCATGGTAAGCTGAAGATGCCCTTAATACACTAACCTACCGAACATCACAGCTCAGCCCAGCTGACCTTGAGCGTGCTCAGAACACGGAGGTTGGCCTACAGTTGGGCAAAGTCATCTAACACATAGCCTGTTTAATAATAAAGTGATGCACAGCTCATGTAATCGCCTGGATACTGCACTGGAAGTGAAAAGCAAGAGTGGCGGTCAGGGCACAGAACGGTGGGAAGTGGGTCGGTTGTTGACCCTCGTGGTCACGTGCCTGCCTCAGAGCTGAGGCCACTGCCGTCACCCAGCATCACGAGCGAGTATGTACCACGTGATCCATGGCCTGGTAAAAGATCCGAACTCAAAATTCCAAGTACAGTTTCTACTGAGTGCGTATTGCTTTTGCACCATTGTAAAGTTGAAAAATCGTTGAGTCAGCCATCGTCAGTCAGAGACTGTCTATATTTCCATCACTTGTGGTGGGGTCTTCCCCCCCCCCCCCCCCCCCGCTGTGTACTGCCACCACCAGGCCTGTTTCCCTGGTCCCTTTATCTTATAGTTTCCACCTGACTCTGCCTTCACGTGGGTCCTGATGCTGGCCTCGGAGGCTTAGTTCTCTGCTTTCCTGCAGGTTGAACTTCTGTGTCTCACGGTTATGCTTCGGGCATGCGTTCTAGGTGACTTACTCGGTTCTCCTTGTCTGCATGTATTGGGAAGATTACGAAAGAGATTCAGATTTAGGCGGCTGCCGATATTTCTTGGAAAACCAGAAGCTCAAGTACCTCCCCTTAGACACGAACACCCAGCAAGAATAACCAGACGTGTGAGCAAAACCTCTAATATGAAAGAGAAAAATTAAAATGAACACAAAGCAAGGTTAAATACTGTATCTATTAAGCAGAACTGGTTCTTATATACTAAAAAAAAAAAAAAAAAAAAAATTAGAACAAAAGAGAGCTCCTGAAAATTAAAACCTGATAATAGACATGAAACCCTCGCTGGCAAAACTGGAAAAGAGACATAAAAAAACGTAAAGGACAGACACACAGTAACTAAGAGCAAGAGGCACAACCCAGTAGATGCAGTGTCTGGACCATGGGAGGTCCAGAAAGAGCAAGAGAATGGAGGGGGGACATAATTAATGTAATCGTTTAAGAAAATGTCCCCACACGTAGGGCATGAATTTACAGACCACATGCCTACCACACTAAAGAACACTGGAAAACTACAGAGTTCCAGGGACAGACAGTAACTCCACGAGCTTCCACAGAGAAAAAGCAGGCTTCATCTAAAGAGTCAGGCATAGGAATGGCTTTAGATTTCTTACCCTGAGCACAAATTTTAACTCTTAAGTGACTCTTCAGGTTTAGTTGCCTAATTAGTTCTCAGTAACATAATCACATTGCCACACGTTGGACTTCCCGGGTGAAAGCTTATTTGCTAACTGGCTCCCCACATGAAAGATAAGAATGTAGGGCCCTGTCCAGCCCCCCAGCCCGTCCCCACCCCCCCAAGTGGACAGCACACTTCCCATCCCCCATCTTCCTCATATAATTCCGCTGTAACTTAGATCAGGTTGATACTTCAGACTACTGGTGGTATTCAGAGCTGGGACGCAGAGTAAATAGTGATGACTTTTCGTCCACAATTTGCTTGTATCCTCATGTCCTGATTTTCCTACTTTTCCTGTGGCTTCTAGCCCTTAGCAGTCTGGAGCAGTTGTCTCCCTGCCTGCCTGCTAGGCAGCCGTCTTCCTGAGGTCTCCTTTCCCCATTGTTCTGGAGACCCCCTCCACCACTCTGCTGGGTCTCCTGTTTCCTGGATCCCTTATCTTCCCCTTTCTCGGCTGACTTCCTCAATCTGGGGGAGCATGTCCTTCACATGCCTTCCTGCGAAAGGGTATGTGGGTGGTAAATTTTTCAAGACCTGTGTCTTTGTTTTACCCTCACACTCCATTGGTAACTTGCCCGAGCTTAGCACTCTCGTTTGGAAAGCATTTTCCTTCAGCATTTAAAGGCATTGCATGCACCTCACTGGCTCTAGGTAGGCCCTTCATGTCATTTGTCCAATGGTTTATCCTTGGGCACTTGCCGTATTTCAGGTGAAATTTACTTGCTGGTGATAAGGAAAAGAATCTGCATTAAAACCAACAGCAGAATGGGGGGAATGGATTCCTGACCTTGGATGTCCAAAGAACGATCCTGAAGCGGTAGAGTCTGGGCATCTCCTCGTGAGTGTTTGTAAGTGAACTGAAAACCTCCAGTCCACGAGGACATGATTAACCATATGGTGTAAATATTTACCACTGTGGTCTATGGCCACCACAGAGTCCTCACGCTTGGGCCATGCGCACCTCGGAAATAATCTGTACTTCATTTAGGTCTCACACGGCTCGGCAGGTGTTTGTTTTCAGATGAGAAAGGCTCCAATGGTCACATAATTAAGTGACTGGGCCAGAACTAAACAGAGATTTGTCAGTCCTGTGCTCTTTTTACAACACGACCTAATTTAATTAGTCTTCATCTCTGACTTATTTGCCCTCTCCTTTAATCCACCCCGCTATATTTCAGTACATTTTCCCAAATGCCCCACGATAGGCTAGAACATAACAAAACCACCACACTAAAGTTCTTTAGCTAAGAGATAAATGAACATGTACACTGATCTCACATTACAAGAGCGCTTATATTTTAGTCTCTGACCATGACCACACGAATTAAACTTTTGTGCATACACACACAGGACACCTGTGACAATTACAGATCTATGCCTAATGCCCCTTCCTGTTTGCTGCAGAGGGGTGACACAGATATACTCAACAGCACTGGTGTTAGAGTAATTTTTAAAAATTCTATTGAAAGGGCAAGAATCCAAATGTTGAGAATCTAAACAAAGAGCTCATGGATCCCGTGAACAGGCTAATTACCCCTGGGATGTTTCTAAAATTGTTAGACTCCTATGGTGACTGTTCTCTCTCTCTCCCTTGTTATCATTTATAAAAAGCAATACCAAACGTTCTGGACTAAGCCAGAGATGTGTGATAGAAAAGCACTTTATCTGATGGAAGGGCCCATTAAGAAAGTCAGTGTATGATAAAGGATTAAAAAAAAAAAAAAAAGACAGCTGGAAATAACAACCATAAGTTTTTCAAGATCATTTATACATCTTTTTAATTAGATTAGCTTTACAAGCAACTTGAGAGCTCTTTCATAATGAAACACTGCTTTTCAAATTACATGACTTTACCGTCTGTGTATGAATCCTGAAATTCTTTGCCTGCTGTTGATAAAGGTCTGTGTTTTACAGCTGGTTAATGTGTTGAATGAAAAACAGCATTAGAAGCTTTATCTTTAACCAGGATTAAACACATATAGGCCATGAGTAGTTTTAAATTTTGTTTTAAATAGAGTCCTGCTTGGTGACAAGTTAACAGTCCCACTAACATGAAACGAACAGATTTTAAATGGATACTAAAGAAATGGCTATCCTGGATTTCCTGATCCTTTCACAATCATCTCCAAGAAATTTGTTACAATTTTCTGAAAAATACAAATTTTAAGACCTGCCTGGAAAGCACACGCACAGACAGTAGAATCTGACACTTTGCACAACTGCAGAGATACACATGTGAATGACACAGGGGTTCCCAGAAGGAAAGGCTGTTGCAGTCCCACCTTGACAATCACACGAACCGCCCCCCCAACAGAACACAATTTCTACTAGACCTAAAAACGACAGCGCTTTCGAGTGGGGGCCCAGCGCAGCACGCCGCACCGCAGACCAGAGGGCAGAGACACCTTGCACCCCCAGGTCCGGCCGGCAGAGGCACTGACTAGAGAGAGGTTTACATTGCATTGTCTGGAACACAGAAGAGGAAGGAGAACAAAACCGAGCACGGGCAGGAAAGACAACAATAAACTCGAATTTTCTCCCGCAAGTTCTCCTAGGTGAGTTCACGATACTGAATCTTTCATCCCGCCCTAAGTCCACGCTGTCGGTTTCACTAAACAATTTTTTTTTCATGTTTTACATGAACAATAGCAATCTTTTAATAAAAATTACTGAGCTTTCCACAGAAAAGGTCTCTAATTGAATACAAACTATACAGATGCTAGAACTGTCATGAGTTGAAATATACAGAAGTATTTCTGTACACACATTGTGGCAAAGATCAAGGACAGAGACAGAAAACTGAAGTGGGCAAGGTCTAGACCCATAATTCATGCTAAACATGGAGACCACCCTTTGGGCTCTGCTAGAGATCAGCCCAGGAAAACAAAGTCCTAGACATCCTTCCCAGTTCATACATCAAAAAACAGAAGTCTGGGAGGCCTTGTGTGATAGTGTAATAGTCCCTCTTTTTTCTGAAAAGTAAAAGAAAAGTCACAAAACAGAATAGAATAATAAAGCTACCTGGTTTTCCACTTGTTTTGTATTTTTAAGCTAAACATCCAGCTTTCAGTACTGACAAAGAGGCGAGCATCGCGCCTGAGGAATGCCTGCCCTGGCTCGGGTCCGAGGATTCGCTAACATTCGGTCTATACTAACGCGGCTCAGCCCCGGCGCTCAGTCTCCCCCTGAAGCTAGCCAACAGAAGCCAGGTTCTCCACTGCAGACCATGTGCGTCACAGGAGTAGGAAGAAAACGTAACAGCAAAATTGGAAGTACGATCAACTTGACAGGAAGCAAAAGGACAAGTCTTAGGAAGGGGATGTGGTCACCTTCTACATCTACAGGATATACCTGAAAGCATGAGAGAGCCCTTTGTCTTGGGAACTTGATGCTGAGGACAAACTCAAGTTCATTTAGTGCCAGTCACTTTAGTCTTTTAAAAATACTAACTTAAAAGAATAAAACCTGGGTATTTTTTTCTTATAAAACATGAACCAAAAGTTACTGGTAGTAAACGGTGATGGTTTTACTGTTAATGTTTCGTTATGAACAATGTCAAAAACACGACAGCAGCAATCTTTAAGAGCTCAAATTAGTGTAAAAGACAGGACTACAAAACAATCTGAGTTTTAAGTTGGCGATTAAAGTGCTCCTTTTCTTATGGTAAGTAAAAAGGAAATGAAAGTAATCATCAGTCACTGGCAACAATCATGATAAGAGGTCTTTTTTAGGGCAAAATTTAATAGTACGAAGAAGTTTACAAAAATAGATTGATGCTATTTGGGGGAGTAATACTGTAATTTTTTGTCAATTCAGTTTTGATGTATTGTACCTGATCATACAAAAATTACTTCAAATTCAAACTTACTATATAAAAAAGGGAGAGATGAAATGAACTCATCTAGATGACAGATCTGGCAAAATATAAGAATGAAAAACTTCTACCTAGGGCACTTATTTCACGTCCAGATGTCAACCCCATTTTCTGCTGGTAGCTTATATTCTTCCCATGAGCAATCACAGGTTTGGAGTCAATCATGCAGTACAAAGTCACACAGTCAAAATCTTCTTTCTGATGCAACACGACAAAGTTGTTTGTTTCCTTATAAAAATGCCAACTGGTTGTCTATTTTTCTTTATCCCATTTATTCGTATTCACAAGTTAACAAAGAGCTTGCAATTATTGTAGGTGAAGTGGGGTATTGCTGGATCAAAGGCTCTATAAGACGTCTTTACTGATGGAATCAGAAGGCTTATTGAGTTCAACCCTCACACCTTTTTCACCTGCAAGGGAAAAAAAAAACATTCATTCATTCATTCATTAAGCACCACAGAGCATCTGTTATTCTGATACTGCTTCCCACTGAGCTCCTAACAGTGTGCACAATGCCTCAGCTTTGCAAACATACATCATCTGAAAACTACTGTACTCGCTACCCCACAGCATTGTTATAATGAACGCGTTACTCTGAACTGGTAAACCTTTAAAGGGAAAAGCCATTCTCTACAGAGATAATTTTATCTCCTTTTACTTGAAAAGCAATTTGAATTGCTATAAAATAGCAGTGTGTTCAGCGTCACTGAAAGCACCCCACTAGGGTTCTGCCACAAATAATAACTTTAAAAATACACAGAAAAAGCAATGCACATCCAATTTTGTAATTTTACAAAAGGCTGATGTGGGATTATCAATGGCTCATGAAAATACAGCGAATCAGTCATGTGAGCACTGAGCAGACTTTTGGAGCTGTAAGGTAGGGTTAAAGAAAAGAGGGAAGTGGTCCATCCGATGGAAAACTAAGACCCCCTACTCTCAGGAGACAGTTCGGGGTGGGAATTGGGGATGGGTGGGGCTGGCATCCTGAAGGATCTTCAGATTCGGTTCAAGTGTGTTGATTTATGGACACCACTGGCTGGCAGGGACGGGCTCGACACGCCTGTCTGACTTTTGGTTTCGGCATTTCAATTCATCTTCTTTGTATTCATTTTCTTCATGTCCACATTCAACGTGGAAGACCCGGATATTCTTTAGAGCATGTACATTTAAAAAGGGAAGGGTATTTATTGACTTCCTTCTAACAGGAGAATGAGAGGAAGCCAGATGGCAGTTAAGTTGGGCAAGTTGGGCAGCCGGTGACTGGAAAGGGTAATCACAGAAAAACTCAGCTTGTATTTGAATCATTTGCTCAGGCTTCTTGCCTCAAACTTTCCTCATCTTTGGACAATGTTGTTCGTTAAAGAGAACAATGAAGATGACTTGAGAGAAGTCCTCTTTTACATAAGGGAATTAAGGAATCTGACAAAAACAAGGAGCAAGTCTTTGTGGAGTTAATAAAGACCGTGTTTGCGCTCACGGCCAGCACCGCGGGACTGCGGGGCACCTGCCTTGCGGGATACCCTGGCCCCAAATAACGTTTACCTGTTAGATATTTTACTTTAGCTCGTGCTCTCTCATCTGCATCAAAATACCAAACAGTTATTGCGTACCTAAAAGAAAATTTAGAATAGGGTAAGAATGATCACACTGGGGAAAAAATAGTGGTATGCTCTTGCAATGGTCTATTAAAACGTGTAATGCCAAACAATGCCTCGACTGGATGTGTCAGAGGATAACTGAGCGCAGTAACAACCCACCTCTCCAGGAACCTCGACGCTCAAGAGTGCAGCAGAGAACCAGGAATAGCCAAAATGGATGTTGCAAAGTTGAGGAGTTTTTAGGGTTTTCTTAATACCTACTTAACCGGCTTGCTTATCTGTTTTGCGACCCCACAGCAGATCAGAAACAGACAGGAAGAAAGGAAAAGAACGGCCCTGGCAGAAAAAGCACAGTATCACTAGCACAAGTTCTCAAAGAAGAGAAGAGAAGCAGAAGAGGACCCGAGGCCGGGGCCCTGTGGCGAACGGGAGGGCTCACAGTTCCAACAGCTTCTGAGGACATCACTGTAGGACAGCAAAGACCAACAGTGGAGGTTTGTAATTTTATAACCTGGTGTCATCAAGAAAGAGTTAAATTATGCTTAGAGTTTTGGGGATTTTTATCAAAATAATTACACTGTGTTTGACATTTAAAGTTTATTTAGCTAAACTTTATTCCTCTGAAAATTTCACTTATTTGGAACAGTTCGTTCCACAAATAAAGGAAGACTCTCTGGTTTATTAAATACTACAAAGCACACAGTTACAATCCTGGTCCCAATAATGGGGGAAGTGTACATACACCATAGGAAGTAAAAACACACTATACATGGGAATTTCCTTAGTAGAACACAACAGTTAGTTAAAGTATCTTGCAGATTCTGGCCAGTGTTCCCTGGGGCCGGGGCGGGGGGGTGGGCAACACTGGTCGAATGAAGAGCCCGTACAATGTGACAGACCTGAATCAGGAAGGAGTCAAAGGCAGAGTAGAGTCAGAGCCTGGAAGTCTGGACAAATGGGGAAAGTGAGGCCCACAGATCACTCAGCTGCTGAGTGATGACACTGAGGTCAAAGTCTGGCCTCCTGACTTCCAGATTCTGCTCCTTCCATGTAGCCTCTTCTAATTTCCCAGGTGGCCTTGGGAATGGGAAAGGGGCACAGATAGATAATTTTCTCTCTTTTGCCCATGCCCCAAACTTTCAGTTACTTAGTAATTAAAGTCTTGAACTTGAACAACCTTGACCTTTCTCCCAGAGCTTCCCTAACACTGTCATAACTCCCTGCTTCTGGTCATTCTGGGCCCGGCTGAGCTCCCCTCTTCACTGTGAAACCTGGCCCATCTATTCCATCTGTTCCAATTAACACCATTTTCTCCCTCCTCTGAGTCTTGTAGTATCTATCCTCCACAGTTGTCTGGCATTTACTACCTAAAAATGTTCATTATTTATTTATTTAGAAATGATACAAGCAGACCATACTCAAGATTCCATAAAAGGGAAGGTCTATGAAGCAGGTTCTAGGTCAAAAAGGGTTTTAAAGAAACAGCAGGGGCAGAGATGGGCACTGGGATGCCGGGAAGAGAGATGGGGGATTTAGGATGGCACATCGTGTGATGGGACAGGATCCCCCCCCCGGTGTCCATTCATGGCTTCCTAGGATCTCTAGTCACAAACTACTCAGCTTCCTGCCCACTATGTGAATTAGGGTTAAAGGCAACATAGCTCAGGAAGAAGCAAGTGATAAAGGAGTGCCTGGCTAGCTTAGGTGGTAGAGCATGCGACTCTTCATCTTGGGGGTCACGAGTTTGAGCCCCATGTTGGGTGGAAGGAAGGAAGAAAAAACGAAAGAAAGTAAAGGAAAGGAAGAAAATAAGGAAAAGAACAGAACCAAGAAAAAAGAGAGGTGACAATAAAGTCTTTGGAATTCGAACCTCCCCGGGGCTGGCCCGTGCCTCATACCACCAGGAAAAGCCAGCTCTTCTCCCGGGGTGAGTATGGCTAAGCCTCTTCTCACCAGACCTAACAACTGCAGGCCCATAACTCACTAGCACAAGATTCAAAGTCCCTTCTATAATGAAAAATAGGTATTTACAAAATAGTGCAATTTTTCTACAAATATTTATAACAATGTCTGCAACATCTTCTAGTTTAAGAGTCTTAACATTTCAATGTATAAAGTGTCAAAAAGTATAATAAGGCTCCTAGATGCTTATTATTAAAGCTAACGCATTATTTTTCTAACATTAACTCCCCCACGTGGCAACCTTTCTTTTTCCCTCTTCATTTCTACTCTCCAGGTGCCTCGTTTTTCTGCTTTATTTAATTTTCCTACATTATCCCTTTCATTTTCTTCCCTCACTGCCTTTGAAAAGCTGTCCTTTTCTTTCTCTGTTGAATGTTTCTGTCCCCCAAGTGAATCCACTCACAGAATCAGAACGGATTATAGTCAGAGACGCACAAAATAATGAGACAGGCTGGAGGAAGGAGAGGACCTGTACTTCCATTTCTTACCCCAAATGGAAGTGGTTATGCAAAGTCACAAACTTTTAGCGCTAACTGGGAATAAATCATAAATAAAATTATTCAAATTAAAATAGTTATGACTGAAGCGTTATGATAAAGGTAACTAAAGAACAGGAAGATACTCACTAGAAAACTCTCAAGTATATCCTACCTATCCCCCTCCTCTCCTACCATAGTCTTTACCAATTTTTTCTTAAAAGGAATACTACACCTTGTAGAATATGCTGGTTGTACTTCATGAGGGTTGCGACGGTCAGACCAGAAAAACAGCAGTCTATCAAATTTGGGTTCAATGTCAGCAAACTGGGCTTTGCCTTCTGGAAAAATTCGAAGTATACCTCCACTTACCTATGGAAAAGAGCCAAATATGTGAGTATGAGAGCAAGAACGCTACAAAATGAAATTTAGGGAGGAAAAAAAGACCATTTCAGAATCAAAATTCTTAGTTGGATTATTCACAAATGTATCTCAAATAACAAGGTATGAAGAGGAGTTGAGATTCCAAGCACATGCACTGATACAAGGAAAAATTCGTTTCTTGTTTTAGGGATTTCTGTAACTACTGATGAAACAGAAGTATTATCTGAATTCAAAAGGCTTAAAATGACACTTAGAACCAAGTTGTAAAAACTAGTACATGTTTCTTATTTAGGGATACTTATGATGTGCTTAATTAGCCTATTCTTTAAAAATGTGTCCGTTTCAAATCATCTTGACTAAATTACTCTAAATGGTGATGTCAAATAAACGGTTTATTGTATTTTAAGGTTCAACAGTAATTAGTAAGACAGTCACAAGTTTAATGCCTCTTACTTAAAGAATTCAACTAGGGACGCCTGGGTGGCTCAGTCAGTTAAAAGTCTGCCTTTGGGGCGCCTGGGTGGCTCAGTTGGTTAAGCGACTGCCTTCAGCTCAGGTCATGAACCTGGAGTCCCAGGATCGAGTCCCGCATCGGGCTCCCTGCTCGGCAGGGAGTCTGCTTCTCCCTCTGACCCTCCCCCCTCTCATGCTTTAAAAAAAAAAAAAAAAAAAAGTCTGCCTTTGGCTCAGGTCATGATCCCAGGGTCCTGGGATCGAGTCCCCATGGAGCAGGGAGCCTGTTTCTCCCTCTGCCTCTGACTCTCTCTCTCTCTCTCATGAATAAATAAGATCTTTAAAAAAAAAAAATAATGAATTCAACTTCATCAGTACAAAGTGTCATCATTTATTGTCACCACCATCATCACTGTGGTCGTTACTAGAGATTATAGCTCTCCCTTTCCAGACTGCGCCTGACACATTGAAGGCTACAGCCTGTTTACAGAACTGGATTCCATCCAGAAAGAATAATTACTATTTACCCCAATACACATCCATCTCTATTGGGGATTAGATAGACTCACCTATTCATTCTAATACAGACTGAGTATTCTGGGACCGGAGGTGGACCCCGGGTACAGAGTAGGGAATAACATACAACGATGTGGGCCTCGTGGTATTTACAATCTGGGGGGAGTTAAAGCGAGGCCAAACCCACCCACAACTGAGTAGCCCTTCACCCTTGAAGAACTAAGCTCCTAAGCAGGTAGATGCTTAAATTGAAAGGAACTTTAATACTTAATCAAGACATCATGGAAGCTGAGCCTAGAATCTGTAGTTAGGCAAGGTGTTTATCAGGCTCATCCTTAAGTTAAATTCAAGCTACTTGTACCCTTGCCCACCTTCCTCAGGTTCTGTTCAGATTGATTCCCACGGCACTCATGCAAACATCTAAAGAATCTCTAGACTGTGAGCAAGAACACATCCTTTTCTTCCCCCTGACCTCTGACTGGAGTCACTGGGAATATCACAGGTGATCTGCTGGAAATGTTTAAAAAGAGATAATTAAAGCTTCTAATCTTCCTCTGGGAAACATTCCCTGACCCCTGAATTAGGTGGCCACCCAGGCGGTCCCACAGCAATCTGTCCTGCCTGCACTGGGCCTAACCAGTTGTCACTGTTAATCTATTGATCTGTACCTTCCACTAGATCCCAGGCTCTATGAAGGCTATTTCTATTTCTGCTCTATCTCCAGCACCCAGAACGATGTCTGGCACACTGCACATATTCAGTGCAATCTTGCAAAGAACTTTTCAGTTCTACATAAAAAAATACTAATAAGGACTTTTTTCAGCTTATGCACTAATTTAAAAACTATATATTAATGACCCTGGCTAGGTCAGATCAAAATTAAAAGATCAGCCTAGAAAGAACCTAACAAAATACAGAAGTTAGGAGTTGCTCAAACATATTTCTAGCTTTCAAGATACTCACAAAATTGGGAAAAAATAAATTTTTAGAGCACCTGGGTGGCTCAGTCGTTAAGCGTCTGCCTTTGGCTCAGGTCATGATCCCAGGGTCCTGGGATCGAGCCCCACATCGGGCTCCCTGCTCCGCGGGAAGCCTGCTTCTCCCTCTCCCACTCTCCCTGCTTGTGTTCCCCCTCTCGCTATGTCTCTCTCTATCAAATAAATAAAATCTTTAAAAAATAAATAAATAAATAAATTTTTAAGTTTTAACCAAAATTATACTAATCTGTTTTGTGCATTAGGCTCAAGGCAAATGACCAGATTTATGTCTCTATTTTAAACTTTGAAAGCTATAACGGAAAAACCATGCTTGTTAACAGAATGCCTTGAAATTTACTTAATCTACTTAGCAGTAAAACTTACCTCCCTTTTGAACTCGGACAGAGGAGAATCTTTAAATCAGTATGACACAGGAAGAGCATGATGAGCATATCCTAAGTTTTAGGACAGGACTAGGTTTTTACATATTTAAGACTTAGTGGTTTTCATTTCTGTGTATAGGTTTGTGTGGCGGGGAAGTGTTTTTTTTTTTTTTAAGATTTTATTTATTTATTTGACAGAGAGAGAGATAGCGAGAGAGGGAACACAAGCAAGGGGAGTGGGAGAGGGAGAAGCAGACTTCCCGCGGAGCAGGGAGCCCGATGCGGGGCTCGATCCCAGGACCCCGGGGTCGTGACCTGAGCCGAGGGCAGACGCTTAACGACTGAGCCACCCAGGCACCCCGCGGGGAAGTGTTTTAAAGGTTATTTGGTTTTTAAAAATTGCCCTGGCTACACAGGTGTGTTCATGCTGTGAAAATCCACAGGGCTATACATTGTGTTCACTTTTCTATCTGAATATTTTGCTTCAATAAAAGTAAATAAGGATTTCTAAAAATCAACCAAAAATTAGTTTAGACAACCTCCAAAGCAATAAGAAAGCATGACATACTTCTGAACTTTCAATCATTTAAACTCAAGTGAAACTCAGGCCAATATTAAAGAAATAAATATTTAAAACAAGAGAAAATTAAATGTATTGTACACTCTAATTGGTTTTACAGGATTTGTCAGTATTGATAAACTTCCAGTTTTTTTCCATAATCAGGAAAAGAAGGAATCCTGCCTCCAATATTCGATTAAATAACCGAATGCCAGATAAGATCTCTGCAACAGGAATAAGTAGGAAATAATCCACAATAGTTGTTTATATATAATCTCTCTTAAAAGCCATTATAAAGCAATTATTCGCAGAGGAGTTTTTTTTTTTATTAAAGCTATTAAAAGGTGTATATTTTAATGAAATACATTTTGGTAACAGTTAAATTCTGGGGGGGCACCTGGCTGGCTCAGTCGGTGGAGCATGCGACTCTTGATCTCGGAGTCGTGAGTTCGAGCCCCACGTTGGGCGTAGAGCTTACTTAAAAAACAAAACAAAACAAAACAACAACAAATAAAAAAAGTTAAATTTTGGATGCATGCCCCAATATCTGAAAATAAGGGAATCCACTTTTTGAGATAATATTATTATGTTTCACTTTACAAAGATCCACTCCTAATACCCAAAACTGAAACAAATCTAAGAAATTTTTAACTATTCCATGTGTTAAAGTAAAGACAGTCTCCCTAAGAGGAGTATGAGTCTTAATAGCTATGGGGGAAAAGATAAATGGTCAATTAAGTTGCATACCTTGGCATCCCAGTCTTTATTAAGATAATATATACACGTCACACATCTTCCATCTCCATTTGGATTATCAACATGACGTACATAACCCGTTCCATTGCCTGGATAACAAGCAACCATGGCCTGTAATAATAATGATGATGATTTTAAAAGTCTATACATAGATGAATAAAAAAGGCAAAACAGCATATAAAAGAAATCTCTGATTTTTGTCTACTCCTACACTTAAATTCTTCTAAATAAAAATCATATTTTGTAGATAAGAAGAGGCAAAGATAGCCTATGTTGACACTTATAAAGAATACAAGGGTAGGTTGGTGAATAATCCAAGGCCTGGTGAGGTCTGCCTAATGGTGAAGGGAAGAACCCACATGGGAGAATCAGAGGCCAGAAGGATTGCAGGACACACTTTCAGGATCTTTATTCACACTGATGATCAAGATCAAGTGAGTTTTTGTTCTGCTCCATGGGAGGCTCTGTCCTTCCTGAGCTTCCTGCAGACAGAACACCTGCATTACTATCTGACAGCCAAATACCTCATCTGACACTGTCTCTGAATTTAGAAGGTCAACTTCAAATATTCACTCACTTAATTTCCATGATTAAAAAAAAAGGCTTACATGACAAATTAGCATGTGACTAATTCCTCTTCAAACCAGAAAATAATTTTTTGCTCACATTATAACAAGATGTAGTTCAGAAGATTGTTTGGTATTAAGCATGAAGGTGCAAGAGAGGTCCAAAATAAAAAGCACCGGAAGAACACACGTGTTCTAGAACTGTAGTACATACTAACCGACTGAAACTCTAGAGTGATTTCACAGAAAAAAACCTCAGGAATTATGAAGAAAACAAAAACAAAGATGATCAAGGTTACCACTTATTCCTGAAATCTTTTATTTCTCCAATTTCTTCATGTATTGAAGTCAACAGGTCAGTATTAATGTCAGTGAATCAGTATAAAGCTATCAAACAGTAATGAGATTACATCATTATTTAAGATAAAAGGCAAATGCTAATTTTTAAAATTCATATTCAACTGATTAGTGAATAAGTAACTCAGTATTCCACCTCTGAGAGACTAGGCAGCATTTTAAACCTGAAAGCTTAAAAAAAAAAAAAATCACATTTTCCTAGACACCCTGGACCTACTGTTTTTTCAGAAGCAGAATTTTTGGTGAATATTCATATGTCTCTGTTTTTCCTGATTCCAGATAGACTTAAATGCTTTCTTTTGGGACTTGAGGCTGTTAATAACAGGCAGAATAGCACGGGTTTAGTGGATTTAATAATGCTCAATAAAAGATAAACAATTTCCTTGTCACTAGCTGCTAATGTAAGGCACATGCAACAGACCTTGAACAGGAACGATAAGAAGATACCAGTTTAACAGAGCAATTAACCCACCTATAATTAATAAAGACAATTATTGTAAATTACATGATACAGTCTTATCCACAAAAAGAATGAAAAACAAAAAAACCCAAAAACCCAAAAACCAAAAAACCCAACCTGAACTCTTCTCTAAAGTGGTCTCATCTCGAAAAAGTTCACTCAGGCATCTCCAACTATCTGGTAACCTCAGAATCTCTTGTGCAAAGAACAAAGGGGAAAATCTTTCTTTGTTCATCCACCCCACTCCACCCCACCCCATCCCATCCATCCCATAGCAAACACCTCCTGAGCACCAACTATGTATCTGAAAGGCCTTGGTGGGAAGAGAGGGGGGCAGTGACTACAATGATGAACAAAACAGAGTCCCTTGCTTTCATTTATTAGGGAACCAAGCATGGTGAAATAACCCATAAACAAACATGTATAATACACTGTTAGGTAGTTATCTTTTCATAAAGTTGAAGGATATAGAAAACAACAGGATGATTTCTAGAACAGTGGTCAAGGAAGACCTATGTGAGGGGCTCACACTGAGCAGGGACTTCAGTGAAGGGAGTGGCAGGTTGTGCAAGTATCTGTGGGGTCAGCATTTCCGGCTGAGGGAAAATGAGAGCAAAGGCAGAAGTGGGTGGGCCAAGTGGTAAAGCACCGCAGGCCAGCTGGACTGAATGAGCAAGGGCAAACCACTGGAGGGCTCAGCAAGCCCTGGTCAGGACTTCGGATACTGTTTTAAAAGTGACAGGAAGCCAACGGAGATCAATGATCAATGGAGATCAATGATCAATGTTTTAAGAAAGTAAGTTTCAACTCTGTATGAATAAAAACTAACAAGTGCAATAACCTCCGTATCACCCACTACCTAGTATTTTTTGGATGTTGACTATTTGCCACACACTATTTTAAGTAATTTGTGTGTACTAACTCATCTGGCACAACCACATGAGGTAAAAAGTATCATCATCCTCATCTTCATTTAACTGTTAAGGAAACTGAGGCCCTGGGGGCGCCTGGGTGGCTCAGTTGGTTAAGCGTCTGCCTTCGGCTCAGGTCATGATCTCAGGGTTCTGGGATCGCCCTGCTTCGGGCTCCCTGATCGGGGAGAGGGGAGCCCGTTTCTCCCTCTCCCTCTGCCCCTCCCCCTACCCGTGCTCTCTCTCGCTCTGTCTCAAATAAATAAATTAAACCTTAAAAAAAAAAAAAAAAAAGGAAACCGAGGCCCAGAAAGGCTCATTAACGTTCTCAATGTCTATGACTGTAGAGGCAGGTAGGAATGCAGGCAATGTAGTTTCAGAACCCACATAACCGCTACTCCAGACTGTGGGCAGGACGGAGAGAGAGAAAGGGGCTGGCTGGCTACTGCAGTTTCTAGGAGAGTAACACAAAGGAGGCCTGCCCAGGGCGGCAAAGTGGGGAGAATTCTGAAGGCAGAAAACCAACGTGACCCGCTCATGGATCGGAAGCGGAGAGTAAGAAGAGTCAAGGACGACTCTGAGGTTTTCTCCCTATGGAATGGAATGGATGGGGTTAATGCTTTCCAAACATGGAAAGACGAGGTGAAGGAGTGGTTTTAATAACACGCATCATGGAGGAAAGGAGTTTCTCAGCAATGGTCGTGAGGAGCCAGACACCCCAGAACAGAACAAAACTGCAGACATCAGGATTATGCCTCAACATGGGATCTGTCTGTATCAGTCACCTTGGGTGACATGGTGGTACCCAGGGTGGCGACTGGTGGAGGGATGCAGTGAAATGAGAAGAGCCCAAACAAGCAGATTCTGCCCCAACCTTCAACTAGGGGCAGCATTTAACTGCAAGCTGGTACATAACTGTGAGGGAAGCAAGACAGGAGTAAGAGTCCCAGAAGATGGCCAGACAAGCCCCTCCAGCCATACAAGGACAGACTACAGGAGAAGGACAGAGCCTAAGCACACCCAGAAAAGACAGGCTATCACAGAAAATCTAGAACCAGGGGGCCACACTCCTAGAGTTCTGGGGAAAGAGAAACCCTGTAGGAAACCTGCAAAGGTTTGGAAGGGTCATGAATTTATTCAAGTAATGCATGGCCCAATAATGACACAGTGACACTGCATTTAGTAACTGATGCATGTACCGAGACTCCTCTCCATTGGGACTATAGCAAACATAAAAAAGGTATTTCTCCAGGTATGGGGATTAAGGAGTGCATTTGTCGTGATGAGCACCGGGTGATGTATGGAAGTGCTGAAACTAAGGTAACCCTGTATGTTAACTAACTGAAATTAAAATCAAAACTTAAAAAAAAAAAGGGGGGGACATTTCTCTAAGTCTCATGAAATGTGGCAGCGATGAAGTTTACAACCAGTATTCACATTTAAACAGTTATCCTTAGCTATGATCTGCATCATCAAAATTTTAAAGTTCCTTAAATGTAACACAGCTTTTCCAGTTTTGAAATAATATTCATGCTCTACTTCTTAATTGGTAATTTTGTTTTCCTGGTGCATTTTATATATATTTGTGTAAAGAAGACTCTGATGTTGCTGTTCTTGTTTTGCTTGCTTTTAATATGCAACTAACATACTCTTATTCACAATACTTTAGTAAATTCAGTTTATTTTCTATTAACTCCTTGGTAAAGCAACTAATAACCTCATTCTTTACTCATAAGGTGCTGCTTGAGCATCTTGCTAGTTTAGATGTCACTGACAGCATTAAAAAATATTTATGGCATTAACAGGAACTTAAAAACTTTTTTAAAAAGAATGGAAAAAACTATTTATGGCATACCTACCATATCACCCTACAACAAGGGCTGCTATGGTATCAGTCTGAAAGGACTTAACTGCAAAGAAAAGAAAAAAGTGGGCACACACAAAACAAATGATGAACTGAGTAGTATAAAAAATAAAAAGAATTAGAAAAAAAAGGAAGTTTTCGTGTGGGATAAAATAAAATAAAGGGACGAGGCTTTGAGCTACATATAATACCTAAGGTTATCTTTAAAGAACAGATGTGATTTGATAAAGGTGAAGGGAAGAAAAGCAAAGTGTCTGAAGATTACAAATACAGCAAACAGTTAAGTGACAGTGGGGTAGCTTTTAAGAAGGCAGCTTCTTTATTCTAGGATTTATATGGAAGATATTATAAAGCACACTGCTTTGGTCTGCATGTGTGTACCCCCAGATTCATTTGTTGAAATCCTAACCCCTAAAGATGATGGCAACAGGAGGAGCCTCTGGGAGGTGCTAAGGTAATAAGGTAATGAGGCGCTAAGGTAATGAGGTAAGGTAATGTGGAGCCCTGAGGAATGGGATTAGTGTCTTATAAAAGAGGCTCTGGAGGGATCCCTGCCCTTCTAACCATGGGAAGACACAGTGGGAAGTCGATGGCCACGAGCCAGGAAGAAGGCCCTCACCAGAAGGCATGGAGACCTTGACCTTGGACTTTTCAGCCTCCAGGACTGTGATAATTTCTGTGGTTTGTAAGCTACCCAATCTGGGGTTTTTTGTTGTTGTTTTAATAGCAGCCCAAATGGACTAAGCCACATCTATAAAAGATAAAACTGTTCCAACAGATTTACATTAGATGTACCAGTTCTAAGGATAAGGAAATGCATTAATGTCTATCAAGAAAAATTGAAATGAGACTTATTAGGGATTAAAGTGATACTCCCTGGCTGTCCTTCTGTCCTTTCCCAGAAGAAGCAACACCAGAAATGACTCTGCACTCCTCTAAGGTTTGGGGTAGAGGACAGCAGAAGAATCTAGGCATTTGTCTGAAAAAGAAACAATACAATTGCTCCTTTATAATTCTGAGGTATGTTCCTAATCTGCCATCTCTTTGAGATGCCAGCTTTAAATATTTCAATTTCCCACTGGGAAGAGCCTATTTAAACATAAGCAAAACAATTAAATACTATTTTTTCCTTTTTGATATGAAAATATACATGATTGAGGATGTTCTTAAGATAAGAAACACCATAAATTTGTTTTTCACTCTGAGAATAAAAGGAAGGAAGAGGTTTGTGATACCTCTTTGGAATCTGAAGACATTTATTTCTGGCATTGGAAGACTTGTATTCAGTATGAAGTTGAATCAGGAAACTTTTAAAAAAATTTTTTCCTTTTTGAACAGAATTATGTTAAAACATTGATTCAAAGCTAAGAGAACCAAAATTTTATGGGCTATCAAAGTACTATTTTCCCTGAATGAGGGGAACCGGTGTACTATCTGAAAATTTATCCTATTAAAATGTACTGCCTAGGGGCGCCTGGGTAGCTCAGTCAGTCAAGGGTCTGACTCTTGATCTCAGCGCAGGTCTTGATCTCACAGTCCTGAGTTCAAGCCCCGCCACCCCACCCCACCACATAGGGCTCCATGCTGGGTGTGGAGCCTACTTAAAAAAAAAAAAAAAAGTACTGCCTAAGTGTACACCGTACTTGGCCCTTTGTGGATGTTGACAGTGAACATTTAGTAAGAACTTACTGCAAGCCAGTCATTTGTACTTCACAACAAATTTATGAGGTAGGTACAATTAATCTCTCCATTAGAGTTTAGAAAACTGAACTACGGTGAGAATAAAAATCTTGCCAAAGGTCAGAGAGACTCTAAGTGGTGGAGGTGGGATGCAAACTGAAGCAGTCTAGAGAGAAAACTCACTCACTGTACTCCTCCTCAATTTCTGGCTCCAGTAAGGCTTGTATTCAGTCTAGAGTTCAGATGAAATTGGTAACACGGGCTCCTACGTGATTCCCCAGCTGCTATAATGCCACATGCATAATGCTCAATTCTCAAACGCACAGATGTAGTACATATGGTGTTTTCCAACTCTATACCTTACCTTTTAAGTCTCTTTCCCAACCATCCTGAAAGCACACCCACCCACCACCATCGCTACCTCTGGGGTTACATACCATCCCACTCAAATATGGAGAAAAATAGGTCACCAAAAGAACTGAACTAAGAACAGGTTGGTATTTATTGTAAGAATAACCTAATTTTAAAACTGCAGACTTCAATTATACCTGTTTAGGTAAGTCTCATTTCCAAAAAAATACAATTAAAAACTTTATAAAAAGTCATGAATTTTGTTCATTGCATTAATTAGCATGGGGAGGGTAATGGAGGAGGGCAATCTACATGCATTAAAAATTTTAAATCTCGGGGCGCCTGGGTGGCTCAGTCGTTAAGCGTCTGCCTTCGGCTCAGGTCATGATCCCAGGGTCCTGGGATCGAGCCCCGCATCGGGCTCCCTGCTCAGCGGGAAGCCTGTTTCTCCCTCTCCCTCTCCCCCTGCTTGTGATCCTGCTCTCGCTGTGTCTCTCTCTGTCAAATAAATAAATAAAACCTTAAAAAAATTTTTTTTTAAATCTCTAGGGGCGCCTGGGTGATTCAGTTGGTTAAGCAACTGCCTTTGGCTCAGGTCATGATCCCGGAGTCCCTGCTCAGCAGGGAGTCTGCTTCTCCCTCTGACCCTCCCTCCTCTCATGCTCTCTCTCAATAAATAAGTAAAATCTTTAAAAAAATTTTTTTTAAATCTCTTGACTTAGTTGCTAAACTTTAATGTTGTAAATAAGTATCTCACCATAAATACCCTCAGACTGTGTGTTTTGGGAGGTATATTTTTCAAATCCATGTCATGGCAAAAATGAAACTCGAACTGAGAAACAGGATTCAGGAATAAGAACAAGGACAGTTTCTCTTGTTTCAGGCCTCTAGTCCACGTGGGGCAACAAAGCCCATTCAGAAGATCAGCAGGGACTGAAAACAAACTAATTCCAAGTGGAAAGAGAAGAATGGAAAAGGAGGCCCTGAGAAAGTACCATGACAGATCATGGCAGAGTTTATGGAAGAAGCTGCATCTGAACTAAGCTGAAAAGAAATATATAAGTTAGAGAGAGGGTATTTCAAACAGAATGAAGTATGTAAGGGAAGTTTTAAACACGAGAAAATACAGAACAATTGGTGCCAAGGAATATTCAGACTCGCTAAAGCACAGAGTTCTTGAGAAGGGGGAAGAAAACTGAAAAGGTGAGGGGGCCAGCCTGTGGAGACAGCCGAGGGCCTTCTTACCCTACAGGGAGAGAGAGGAAAGCCAGCATTTTGGGGCAAGGGAGCAAGAGGATCAGAACTGTGCGTCAGACACATGACAAGTTGAACGTAAGATGGCTTTGGGAAAGGGGGCAGGAAAAAACAAGACACCGAAAAGACCAGTCAGAACACAAGTGCTACAGACAAAGAAAGGAAGCAGTCTGATGTACAGGAGGGGCTTTGGGAAGGGTGGGGAAAGAGGGAGCAGGGGCTGAGTGGAATGGGGAGGGGTCGTGACCATGAGACAAGGGAGGGGATTTGGTAAGTGCTTTCACAGACAGGAGAGGGGGGACATGGCTGAACCAAAGATGGCTTACAAGTTTGTGTGTCGTTGAGAGTAACAGACCATTAATAGAAGCAGGGAGCACGGGCCTGGGAGAGGCCAGTTCATTTTTTGGACATACTGAGTTTGCCATGCTGGTGGGCCATCCAGGTGAGATGTTCAAAAGGCAGCTGGAAATGTGAGTCTGGAACTCCAAAAAGAGGTCATGGCTGGAGATGCAGACTTAGGAGCCACCTTCACATGGGATAGCTGAAGCCATGTGGCTGCCAGAGATTGCCAAGGAAGAGAGTGTAGGGAGAGAAGAAGAGAACAGAGGACAGATTCTTATGGAATAAACTCACTTAGAATAAAAATTCATTAAACTTTGCTTTCCTGATCACAGCAAAAACAGTTAAATAACCAGGCAAAAGCTGACTAATTGTAAATGATAAATACATACTACAAAACTACAGGACTTATAAGGGCATTTAGGTTGTTTCCATAAAATGTTTTAAGAAGCTTCTTGCCATTACAAACAATATTGTGATCGACAACAGTTCTGGAGCTCTGTCACTGTAAACATCCTCAGTACCTCCCTAAAATTAAATTCCTACAAGTGAAATTATAAGTCTTTAAAATTTTTTTATCGCCACAATGTTCTCTGGAATATTTCTATTAGCTTATACTCCCTCCACCTCCGTAGGAGTCTACACATCCTCCCACTCATTTGCCAATCCTGGCTACTGAATTTTATTCTTTTAAAAACTGCTCAATCTGATAGGTAAAAATTTATATTATTATTTTAGTTACATCTCAATTTGTGAAAGCAGTTTCCGTATTTTTATTGGCCATTTAATTCTTTTTAACTGCTTACTCACATCCTTTACTTGCTTTCCTCTTGGGTTGTTCATTCTTTTTCTAACGATTTTTAAGCTCCTTAGCTACTAGCCTTCTGTCCGGTGACATGACAGCAATTTCAACATTTTTACTATGCTCCTACAGAATATTTTAATACAATGTAGTTATTATTTGTGCAGGAAGGCAGAATATAACCATATTAATTATTAATATAAACTGAAGTTTTAAAAAGTCCAAGAGACTTTCTGACTATATTCATAGGAATGTGAAAAATGCAGGAAAAACCCAAAGATAATAAATAGCATTGTTCCAAATTACTCCCCAAGTGGCTCAGGAATGATGGACTGTTTAACACCACACACACTACTTTCCTTACTGGGCCCTCATTCTAGCCCAAGAGAAATGAACTTGCATATACATTTGAAAATCAACTTAAGGGCGATGCTCCCAACAGGCAGTGTGATCTACAGACATATAATGATGCCTTACTCACTATCCATTTCCCTTTTAGGAATTGCAGTTATACTTTATAAATTAGGAAGCCATCTGGTAAAGAAGTTTCTATTTGAGCTGTCTAGCCCTGCTGTCAGAACAGAGACCTATAATTTGCTAACCTCGGCTGCAATCTCACCAGCTATGCACAAACCTTCCCCGGGCTCCTAAGCAGGGCTCTGTATTTACACCACTCACCCACAAGGCCCCCCCTCACCCCCACCAACCACAAACTTGAGGAGGAGGACAGAGCAACCTCTCTCCCGTGAGGAGGTTGGGGATCCCAGGCAGGCCTCAGCTTGATCCCCACCCAGGGAGTGGCGTGATTTCATTTGAGCCCGTGCAAGATGTCACTGGTAAGACACATACTCAGACAGCTATGGTAAACCTGTTATGTTATTAATATAACTCCCTGGCAGAGTATGCAATTTAACATTAAAAGAAAAATAAAAACAGAACAAACAAAACACTCAGCTGTTTCATATTACAAACATCTGCTTCAGCACTTCCCTAGGCCTACTGAGCAGGCACTGCACTCGGCAGGGGGATACATGGATGAAAAGTTCAATACCTGTTTCAGTTCCAGAGTCCAGAAGAGAGGTGTGATTTTAAACTATTCTGTACATTATTTCAGCATAGAGTGTAATGCATATTTATCTTAAATGGACTGGAGGGCACGGATTAGAGGTTCCTGATACTCCTCCTGGAGCACGGAGTTAACATCTGCAAAACCCCTACTGGATATGCACAATCACTGGTTAGTGTTGAAGCTGCTAATAAAAAAATCTCACTCCAGGGGCATCTGGGTGACTCAGCTGGTTAAGCGTTGGCCTTTGGCTCAGGTCATGATCCTGACGTCCTGGGATCAACCCCTCGTCTGGCTGGGAGTCTGCTTCTCCCTCTCCCCCTGACCCGTCCCCCTGCTCATGCTCTCGCTCACACTCTCAAATGAATAAAAAAAAAAAAAATCTAAAACAAACAAAAAAACCTCACTCCGGTAAGTCCAGTCTTCTCTTCTCTCCTCAAATCCAGAGGGTACGGTAATTCGCATAAAAGATATGAGAAATGACTATAGTAGTAGAAAAGAATCATGTTCAGGATATGTGGTTTGGCTACAGGTATCATAAAGGGGACCACTGTTCCTCCATGAGCACACATATGAATCTAACAAACCTGTGGCGTATATTCTTTGGAAATGGACCCTAGGCCTCGGGATTCCTGCTGGTTCTGTGATTAGTTCCCTGTAAGGGAATTTTGTTGTCTGATCCCAACTAGGTTAAACTGAATCCTACAACCAGATTAGCACTTCTGCCTGGAATAAAACTCTCATAAAAGGTACCTGCCAGAGTTCCTAAAAGGATGGAGAGGAGGGACTTTATGCAGTTTAGAAAATAGTTTGTAAGACTGTTTTTGCGCTTGCTGACTAATAAATTTCTGTATGTGTGGCAGAGCTCTGTCTGAGTTTTGCTTTCATAGTAATGTGCCTTTTGGATGTTAGGTTTTGGGGGAGTAGATCTATCATGCTCACTTATCTGTAGCTTGCAAACATGAGCAGTATCTCTTAAAAGAACCTAATACTCAAATAACTGAATTGGCTCAAGTTGGGTCACAACAAGGAAAGTCATGCAAAAGCATCCAGGACAGTGTGATATACACAACAGTCTTACACAAGGTACCCAGACAGCAAAGATGATGAATGCTCTCCTAGGAACGGGTGTCAGAAAAGACCATGCGAGGACGCCTGAGTGGCTCAGTCAGTGAAGCGTCTGCCTTCAGCTCAGGTCATGATCCCAGGGTCCTGGGATCGAGCCCCGGATCAGGCTCCTTGCTTGGCGGGGAGCCTGCTTCTCCCTCTGCTGCTCCCCCTGCTTGTTCTCTCTCTCTCTCTGACAAATAAATAAATAAAATCTTAAAAGAAAAAAAGACAAAAGAAAAGACTATGCGGGCAAAGTGACCAATGAGCAGAATTTTGAAGGATAAAAATACAAGTTTTCCAGAGTAGTGGGAGACTCCCAGTAAAGGGAACAGAGTATTTGCAAAAAGCAAGAACAAATATGGCACCTTGAGAGAAATGCAAATGGGTAAACAATGTTGGGAGAGGAAGTGCTCAGTGCAGAGCAGCTGGAGATGGGGCAGGAAAGACAGGCAGGGGCGGGGCAGAGAGGCTCTTACTGGCTTGCTGAGGAGCTTTGTTTTATAAGTCAGTATAGCCAAATGTGTTCAGTAAGAATCATTTGGCGTACTTCTTATATCATGTTAGAAGATCAACACTGTGGGGGAAAACAACAGGAATGGAGAATACAATGCTGGGGCATAATTATCAATAGGGTTGTCAGGTCAACCTCATTGAGAAGCTGACATCTGAGAAAATGTTAAGAGATGAGGAAGTGAATGTTCCATGCACACTTTGTGCCTGACATGTCTGAGGAAAAGGAGGGTCAGTGTGGCCGGAAAGGAGAGCAAAGCAGGGGAGATTGGAAGATGAGATCAGAGAGGCAAGGGGTGGGGACAGGGACCACTGTAAAGACGAAGCAGGAGGGGAAGTCACTGGCGGGTTTTGAGTAGTCTGGCTGCCATGTAGAGCAAGGATCGGCAAACTACAGCCAACTGTCCTTGGAAGTAACGTTTTATTGGAACACTCCTTCGTTTACATTTTGTATGGCTGTTGTCATGTTACAACAGCACATCTGAGTGGCCATGATAGAGGCAGTGCGGTCCAGAAAGCCTAAAATGTTTACCATTTGGCCCTTGGCAGAAAATGTTTGCTGACCCCTGGTGCAGAAAATGGACTGAAGGCTAGCAGGAGTGGAAGACTATTTAGAAGGCTATTACACTAAATCAGGTGAGGGACAATGACTGCTTGGGCCACGGTGGTAAGAAGTGATTGGATGAATAAGCAGATTTCCAGAAAGACTGGCATGGAGTATGAGAGGATGACTCTAAGACTCTAAGATTCTGGCTTGAGAAGCTGGAAAAATGTAATTACTGTAAACAGATGAAGACAACAGGTGGCACAGCCTGAGGATGGGGGGATGTGGGAGATCAGGGATTCAGTTCTGAACATGTTCAGTTAGGGTATGTGTAAGGCACAGTTTTAGGAAGACAGTCCCTGCTCTTAAAGAACTTATATTCCAGTGGGACAGAGAGGAAAACTAATGATATTTCAACACAGCCAACAATGAAAATGACCAGGCCAGGCACGGAGTATTATTCCATTGCAGGGGAAGTTGGGGTCAGAGAAAGCTTCTTGAAAAATGGGTCTTGGGGCGCCTGGGTGGCTCAGTTGGATAAGCGACTGCCTTCGGCTCAGGTCATGATCCTGGAGTCCCTGGATCGAGTCCCGCATCGGGCCCCCTGCTCGGCAGGGAGTCTGCTTCTCCCTCTGACCCTCCCCCTCTCATGTGCTCTCTCTCTCATTCTCTCTTTCTCAAATAAATAAACAAAATCTTTAAAAAAAAAAAAAAAAAAAGAAAAATGGGTCTTGAAAGAAGAATGTGAATTAGCCAGACAATAGAGGTCAGGGAGAATGTTCCAGGAAAAGAAAAAGTCACAAAGACAACAGAGAGCACAGTGTGTGTGCATATGCCATGTCCTGTGTGTAAACTATAAGCAAGGGGGAACCCAAAGCACCAGGCAAGGGGTGTGACAGATGAGGCAGGACATATCCAAGGCCACTCCCCGGAAGGTTAGTGTTCCTTGATGATTAACTTGGACTTTATCTTATGGGTACTAGGGAGCCACTGAGGAGTTTTGAGCAGGGAAGTGACATTACCAACTCTTAAAGTTTTCATTCACTTGGGCAGGTGATTGTGAGGCACATTTCTGAAGCACAGCTATGAAGTCATGAGTCTGCTTTTTTTTTTTTTTTTAAGATTTTATTTATTTATTTGAGAGAGAGAGAAAGAGAGCATGATGGGGGGAGGGTCTGAGGGAGAAGCAGACTCCCTGCCGAGCAGGGAGCCCTATGCGTGACTCCAGGATCATGACCTGAGGCAGTCATTTAACCAACTGAGCCACCCAGGCGCCCATCAGTCTGCTTTTCGTATTGGAGCTGGTAAACCACAGCTATTTCCTTTTGTGGGGTACTCTTCAAAGGAATGCTTGTGTTTTGTTCTTAATTTGCTATTCTTGATGCAGAATCAATGCAACAACAAAAAGCTGATTTTTAAAAAAATTCCCAGGGGTGCCTGGGTGGCTCAGTCGTTAAGCATCTGCCTCGGGCTCAGGTCATGATCCCAGGGTCCTGGGATCGAGCCCCGCATCAGGCTCCCTGCTCAGCGGGGAGTCTGCTTCTCCCTCTCCCACTCCCCCTGCTTGTGTTCCTGCTCTCACTGTCTCTCTGTCAAATAAATAAATAAAATCTTTAAAAAAATAAATAAATAAAAATTTCCCAAAATGAACGAATGCACTCAAATGAAGTACCTGAAAGTGTCAACTTCGTCCTAGCCTTACTGCTTTGGAGAGATAGTCCATAATTGCTAAAATGCTTATTTCAGTTTAAGACTTAAATGGGCAGAGAATCAGGACTCTTTCTTAGCTGAAAAGACTGCTCATTAAAAACATATAAATCAGACCCTTAAGAAGTTTTTCCATAATAATAACAATAACAGTAACAACAACAACAGCATAACTCCCTTTGTAGGCAGATAACCAAACACCTTTTTTTTTTTTTTTTTTAAGATTTTATTTATTTATTTGACAAAGAGAGACACAGCGACAGAGGGAACACAAGCAGGGAGAAGCAGGCTTCCCGCTGAGCAGAGAGCCCGACGTGGGGCTAGATCCCAGGACGCCAGGATCACGACCTGAGCCGAAGGCAGACGCTTAACGACTGAGCCACCAGGCGGCCCATAACCAAACACCTCTGAAAAGTGTTTGTGGTGTGACCGACAGAGGTTCCAGTCACAGCCTTTGTATTTTTACAGAACTTGAGTTTACAGAACTTGCATATGAGGCATCTCATGTCAGTCCTGCCACACCTCCACGAGTGATGCGGGAAAGTCGCAGTGCCGAAGGGCTTACTCCGACGAGCCTTCATACCACTGCACAGAAGTATAGTTACTGTAAGCACCAGATCTGGTCCCAGAAAATAATGATGGCCCTGTTTCAAATAACATTAACCTCTACTCTGCTTTTATCACTTTGAACAAGTTTAATGTTCTTTGCTTTTTGCATCATTCTTAGAAAAGTTCCTGAATTTCTTATAAATCGCCCTACCTAGACACCCTTGTAATATTTTCTGGGTTTCCCCCATCAGATTTTGGACTCCTATAGAACATGAAGCAGATCTTACTAATCTGTGCCAAACACAGGTGCTCAGATCTCTACTGAGTAAATCAATTAATGATTAAGGGTAGAGAGAAAGGAGAGAATAACTTGAACAACTTTGATACGATCTATTGATCATTTTTTCTTCTGGATCTGCTCTGCCAAGTGTCTTTCTCAGCAGTGCCTCGGGTGAGCATCTAAAGACCTTCGTGAAAAGACATCATCTGCACTTTAATACAAAATACAAGCTGAGTTTTACCATCTTACGCTAAAAGTTGACAGAAGTATTACTAGGTTATGAGAAATAAATCTGAAGTTCAACAACCTTCCATTTGCACAGGATGACAAAAATAACACACATACACTATGTACGTATGTGCATGTGTGTACGCATACACAAAGAAGCATAGTTACTAAGTTATGCCAACAGACTGGTTTTCATTCAGGACCATAAGGCTTTATTTTCGGTCTTGGCACAGCTTATTTTTAGGAATGGTCAAGTAGGGGAGTGCTTGGCTGGCTCAGTCAGAGGAACATGGGACTCAATCTCGAGTCATGAGTTTGAGCCCCACGTGGGGTGTAGGGATTACTTAAATAAATAAAATTTTAAAACCCCCAAAACAAAAAAACTTAAAAAAAAAAAAAGGAATGTTCAGGTAGGTGCATGTGGCTGGCTCAGTCAGTAGAGCCTGTGACTCTTGATCTCAGGGTTGTCAGTTCAAGCCCCACGCTGGGTATAGAGCCTACTTTAAAAAAGAATGTTTAAGTATACCTAGTGAATGGTTTAGGAGAAGAGTCTAAGTAGAATACAAGATTTCCATAACAAGCATTAAGAAGTTAAGTTCTCTAAGCCTTCACACCTACTGACTTTCAGGCATAGTGCCAGGAACCAGCAACCTCCAGTGTTTCTCTCAAAGCCTCGTTCCCAGTGGCCACGAGAACAAGCATCTGGGCCACTCTGCTGCTTCTCCCTGCTCTTCAGAGCCACCTGCTTCTTTGACCCACAGTTTTCTGCTGGCCTAGGCTCAGTCTTTATGTCACAGTGTTTACGGAATCCTCTTAATAACTCATCTACCCTGCTCATCTGATCAACATTACGTGTCAGTCTACTATAGGCGAAGTTCTACAGACTGTCATTCAGTATTATGTCTAAAGGTGCTGGGGTTTTTTTATTATTATGTTCAGTTAGCCAGCATTTAGTACATCATTAGTTTTTGATGTAGTGTTCAATGATTCATTAGTTGTGTATAACACCCAGTGCTCATCACAACACATGCCCTCCTTAATACCCATTACTGGGCTACCCCATCCCCCCACCCCGCCCCCCTCTGAAACCCTCAGTTTGGTTCCCGCAGTCCAGAGTCTCTCACGGTTTGTCTCCCTCTCTGATTTCCCCCCCTTCAGTTTTCCCTCCCTTCCCCTGTGGTCCTCCATGTTATTCCTTATGTTCCACATATGAGTGAAACCATATGATAATTGTCTTTCTCTGCTTGATTTATTTCACTTAGCATAATCAATGTGCTGTTTATAAAAGAGGAAGTTGTGTTTTGGTTCTAGGTGGGGCCCAGTGACTCTAACCAAATTGACTCATGGGCCCTAAGATAAAAACTGAGGACCATTGCTATAAGGATTGGAATTTGAAGAGAATGTTGCAAGAAGTCTTAAGGTGAAGTATTAAAGGTGAGGCTCCACTTTTGCATATAATTTGAGAGAATTTTAAGTAAATTAATTATGAAGAACCAACCAGATACATTTAAAAGAGTCTTGAAGAAAAATCCTCCCGTATTTGATTGATAAGATGGTGAGATGTGAGTTGTGCAATCTAATAGTTCGCTTCTTTTTGAATCCACCTGTAGGCCTGTGCCAGCCTGGGAGGAGAGTCTACTTTCTTTAGCCTCTAGCCAATTAATCTACATTTTTATCAATGATTTTGAATGAAGAGACAGAGGGATTTATCAGTGTAACTTTTCTGAATAGGAGAAGTTTAGATAAGTGCACTTCACAGGAAAACCACCACCAAGGTATTACTACGTGCTTTTACTTAACTCTCAGAATCCCTGCGAGACAGGTATTATGCTCATCATGTGGAGTAAACTATGCAAGGGGTAAGATGGTTTGGAGAAAAGATATCTTAAAACAAAACAAAAAACCTAGGAGTTCTGGTTGACCATAAATTTAAACTAGCCACTGTGTCGCTAAAAAGCTACGGCCACATTAAGCTACATTAAACAGTTTGACTAGATTCTGTACTACTCAGGCCCTATTCATTTCTGGGGATACATTAGAGTATTTTTTTTTTAAATGGCCGAAGTGGTGAGGGCAATGTCTAGTAAGGAACAGTGGCAGGATGTGAATAGGTTCAGCCTGGAGAAGACACATTCCCAGTAGACCATAATCTCCAGAATACAGGGACCGAGTCAGATAAAAATAGTACCACATTTTACGTAGAGCTTTCCAGTTTGCAAAACGGCTTTTACCTTCCCCAAAGGCCACACAAAATAAAGGAAGCACACTGAGATTAAGAAGACTGGGATCTGAAGCCAATTGCCTGCACTCAAACTCCAACTTTGCCCCTTCCTGGCTGGGTCACTCTGGACAAATTATTTAACTTTTCTGTGCCTGATTTCCCTTGTCCGTAAAGTGAAAATAACAACGGTATACCTGCATTGCTGATGAACTAGTACACAAAAAAGTGCTTAAAAACACTGCCTGTGCAGCAGGTTAATGGCAGCTATGACCGACAGCTACAGGGCGCTGGGTAAGTCCCAAGCCTCCAGAGCCGTGTCCTCATTCGAAAAATTAGGATTATCACCATCTACTTACAGGGCTATGAGTTAAATAAGACAAAAAAGGGAAGTGTTCTGTAAATCTTAATTGCTTTTCTCTTTCATAAACACCTTCATCATAATCTCTAAGAGAGCCTTACGCCAGGCACTACGCTAAGCATAATCTTTGTTATCTCATTTAATCCTCCCCACAACTATATAAAATGCCTACTTCTACCAGCCTCGCTTTACAGACAAGGAAACAGGCTTAGGATGGCTAGTTTACATGAGGCCGCAGATCTAAGTGGTCAGCAAGATTGAGAACCCAGGTCTTTTGGACTCTGTAGCCCACTTTAGAGCCTCCATGCTATATGGCTTTTCATACACATTCCTGCATTTACACATCTTGGCAGCTAACAACATGAATGTTTCCTTAATCAAATAAATGAATGTTAGCGGTCTTCAACGTGGTACAACTGCTACAAGGAAAGAGGAGCTGTGGCAAAGCCTCTGTCCCTGCTCCATGCACCTGCCACAAAGCACAGGGAGATCTATCACATTGTCTGGGCCAGGTTTCTTTATTTCTAAGATAAGGAACCTGGACTATACAGTCTTTCAATCTGGTTTGAAGACCATAATGGTTCCATCTGGCAACACTTTTTAAAAAATATTTAATTAATTAATTTATTTGAGAGAGAGAGAACACAAGTGGGGGAAGGGGCAGAGGGAGAGGGAGAAGCAGGTTCCCTGCTGAACAGGGAGCCTGATGTGGGGCTTGATCCCTGGACTCCAGAATCATGACCTGAGTGGAGGGCAGATGCTTAACTAAGCCATCCAGGTGCCCCCCTTCTGGCAACACTTCTGACAAAGCATTCTAAAAACTCTAGAATTTCAAAACTGGAAGAGACCTTAAAGGTCTGGCCCAAACTCTTTAGACATGGGAATCCCCAAGGACAAAAATCTGGGTTTCCCAATCGATTTCCAAACCTACATTGCTTCTTTTGTAATGACACTGAGTAGACATTTCAAACAGGATTAAAGGAAATATAACTGGCATCACAAAGTCCAAAAATAATGGTGCCAAAGTTAAACAGTAGTAACTTTTATATTCTAAAAACTCACTTTATTAGTCACTACAAAACACCAGGTTTTATTGCTTAAAATAGCACGTCAAAGACACATTAAGCTATTATTTTCTAATTTTGTGAATATCAAATTCTAATAAACAAACATGGTAACCTCAGAATAAATTATTTTGATAATAAAAGCCTTGCGGTAGCACTAATTAGCTTTAAAAAAATTTTTTTTTAATTTAAAAGATTTTATTTATTTATTTGATAGCAAGAGGGACAGCAACACAAGCAGGGGGAGTGGGAGAGGGAGAAGCAGGCTTCCTGCTGAGCAGGGAGCCTGACGTGGGGCTTGATCCCAGGACTCTGGGATCATGACCTGAGCCGAAGGCAGACGCTTAAAGATTGAGCCACCCAGGTGCCCCTAAAAAATTTTTTTGAGAGAGAGTGGAAGAGTGGGGCGGCAGGGAGGACAGCAAGAGAGGGAAAAAAAGAGAATCTCAAGCCGACTCCCCGCTGAGTGGGAAGCCCGTGCGGGGGTTCATCCCACAACCCTGAGCCTAAATCAAGAGTCTGATGCTTGGGGCACCTGGGTGGCTCAGTCGTTAAGCGTCTGCCTTGGGCTCAGGTCATGATCCCAGGGTCCCGGAACTGAGCCCCGCATCGGGCACCCTGCTCCGCGGGAAGCCTGCTTCTCCCTCTCCCACTCCCCCTGTTTGTGTTCCCTCTTTCGCTGTGTCTCTCTCTGTCAAATAAATAAATAAAATCTTAAAAAAAAAAAAAGAGTCTGATGCTTAACCGACTGAGCCACCCAGGCACCCTAGCTTCTTTTTTTATTTTTTGAAAGCATTTATAGAACTACTGGGTAAGATTTTGAAACTATTGTTATGAAGGCTAAACAAACCGAGAATAACTAAAAATTATCATAATTTCTGGAGACACACTAAAATGCAAAAATTCAACTGTAATTTTATATATTCAAGGACGGTATAAAGTCTTAAAAAAAGAGTACCAGGGCTAAATATAAAAAGTCACTATAACACGAAACTATAAAACACAAAACATTTCAAAACAGAAAGAATAAGAATTTTAAAAAAAAACAAGCAATTTCGACTCTAACACTTAAGGTAAATGTTATTTAAGTCATATAAATTATTTATTATGCATATTAAACAGACCAAATGGTGGCCTAGATCTGTCTGATTCACTATGCTCTCACTCACCATAAATCCGTAACTTTAATGTACAAAATGTGAAAATACAATGAGAAAACTACAAATGTTATGGTGCTACGGACAGGGTAAAACAACATACAGTACAATGATCACGTATAGCAAGGCTTAGAGTTGGCCAGCATGGATTCAATCTCAGCTCCACTACTTATAATCTCTCTGTGGGCATAGCAACAGTATACACCCCAAAGGGATATTATGAGGATTAAAAATAGAATGCATTTTGCACCTGGAACCCAGTAAACATCCAATAAATGTGAGCTATTCGCATCACTGCCAGTCTGCCCCTCAAACACTGATGACACAGGAGGATGTCCTCTCTGCCCATGTGCTAACATTTGCCTTTGTTTTCCCAGTACCCACTGCCCCTCGTCCTTGGGCAACCCTGACCTGTGGTTCTCAATCCTGTTTGGGTGAGATTCACTCTCTACCCTCTGGGGTGAGTGTATCAAGCCTGGTCAGAGACTAGTTCAGAAATGGGCACATGACCCAAGCCAATTGGAACCAATGGGATACAACTCCAGGATTTTATCTGGAGCCCTTGGTAAAGAGAGGCTCTCTTCCTATGTACATCTCTAGGATGTAAATCTAAAACTACTGGGGCCAACTTGCTGTCACATGAAGAAAGCTTGCAAGAGAATAACAGAAAAGAAGAGCCGAGAGAGCAAGTTTTGATGGTATTATTTGCACCCTTGGTTCCAACTGTGTCAGAGGGTTGATCATTAGGATCTACAGTTACAGGGACCAATCTTTTTTGGTTTGCTCAAGCCTAGAGATTTTTCATTTTGTTGTTGACATTTGCATCTGAGATCTAACACATCTGGTACCAGTCACCACCCAGACTAAGCTGGTGACCAAGGATGTAGTAGAGCTCTGCCATGAAGGGCATGGATGTGAAATCAGCAACATCTGGTTTCTAACCCTGGTTCTACCACTCACTAAACACGTGAACCATGGGCAGTTTGTTTAAGCCTACCTCTTCATCTGTGAAGTGGTTTGATACCTGCCTCAAAGGGTTCCTAAAAGGGATACCTGGCTGGCTCAGTCAGAAGAGCATGCTACTCTTGATCTCCAGGGTTGTGGGTTCAAGCCCCACGTTGGATATAGACATTACTTAAAAATAAAATAAATAAATAGGGGCACCTGGGTAGCTCAGTCGGTTGAGCATCTGGCTCTTGGTTTCAGCTCAGGTCATGATCTCAGGATCCTGGGATCAAGCCCTGCGTGGGGCTCTGCGCTCAGTGGGGAGTCTACTTGCACATTCTCTCCCTCTTCCTCTGTCCCTCCCCCTGCTCTCTGAAATAAATGAATAAATCTTTAAATAAATAAATAAACTTAAAAAAAAATAAAACGGGTTGCAGAGAGGATAAATGTGACAATGCCTATAAACTGCTCAGTCTTCCACCTGACAGGGATTAACACTCAATTAGTAGAAGCTATTAATGTATCATTGATCTCAGATGGATCTTCATATCTGACCTGAGTTCCACATCTATATTTCCAGTGGTTTAGCCATTTCCACCTACATAGTCCCCCATCCTCAAATTTAACATTGCCAAATCTCATCTTAACCTATCTCCACGCTGCCCCATTACTCCCCCGCCTCAAAAAAAAACTCTCATTAGAGATCAATTCTTCACCAATGAATGAGAATGTGTTCCTAGGATCCTAGGAGTCACTCTAGACTGATCTTCCTTCCCTGTTAGCCAATCCATCACTGAGTCCCGCTAAATCTCTGTAGCCTGACAGGAAAGAATGTTCCTCTTCCTGGTGGTAAGAATAAGGGCAGGACCCCTCCCACTCCAGGATGTGTGACTTTCTCATTGGCTTTTCAAGGAGACCTCCCATCCTCTTACCCCTCCTTCTCATCTTTCTCCTTTTGGCTTCATCTCTTTCCAGATCCAGGACAGATGTCTTACCAGCCCTCTTTATGTTTTCCTTCACCTCACCCTGCAAACTTAAATGAATCCAATCTTTGTAGCTATACCCGTTACTGAGCACCACTGCAGGCTGTCTCAGCCATTATTTCAGCCCCAATTTTTAATTCACTAATGGAGATGTTCCCTATTTATCTGAGGTAATTAAGGCAACCAGGAAGGAACTTCCTCAGCGTCTTACTCCCAATGCATCTAAATGTAAAAGCCCCATCATCTCATTTCTGTTAATCAGAATGGCTGGTGTGTACAAGATACACAGTGTGGTGATGGAATAAATAAAGGAGGTGTCCTTTCTCCTAGGTAGGGCTAATCCTGCCTCCTACAGTGCTTCTGGAATGTTAACATGCATACAAACCACCCGAGGATCTTATTAAAAATCCATATTCTGATTCAGGAGGTTTGAAGCTAGGGCCTGAGATTCTGCATTTCTCCCAACAAAACAATGCTGCTGGTTTGAAGCAACATTTAGAAAAGCAGGCTCTATAGTCCCTCCTGTTCCATCTCCTCAGAGACCTTTTACTCCAAGTCAACATCTTTACCCCTGTATCTTCACATCTACTTCTCTGTCAGCTGCTCCTTGCCCCAGCACTGAACATACCTGTCTCTTTTACTTTAGAACAAACCCTCCTTTGCTCCTCTATTAGCTGCCATCCAATGTTTTCAACTGCTTGGCTCCACAGCTTCTATGAAGTACAGTTTATGTCTGTGGTTCTCAGACTATCTTGGTGCACAGAGTAATTAATGTCTCAGCAATTTTTTTCATGACACTTCTAAGCCATAAGAAATACCTATTAGTTTTCTTGATTAAGCAGTACGCACCAAACCACTTGGCAGGTATGAAAGTCCTAATAATTTTGTACCTTGGCGGCCCTGTGTAACTTTTCCAACCCTGGAATCAGATTGGACACAACAGCCTCATTTCCTGCTTCACGGTTATTTTTAGGTGGTACTTACATTTTTTTTATCAGAACAAGTACTAAAAACCCAGGTTCCAAAGGTATGACATCAAGGAAAGGAATACAGTGATTTAATACTGTACCATCCAAGAAATGTTGCCGTATTTCCCTTGAAATTTAAAAAATATTCCAAGGCACTCTTTGTGAGTCTGCTGCAGTGCCCTGGGGGGCCCTCGATGCACAATTAGGGACCTGTGGTCTAGACAGTCCGCAGAATAACAGCACTGCCGCTGCTGGGGAGGTGGCTGGAAATGCATAAGCTGAAGTCTTACCCCAGACTCACTGACTCAAGACCACTTTCCCAAGATCTCTGAGTGACTAAGACAGCACTACAGTTTGAGAAGGCTGGTCTGGCCCTCCCTGCCAGCTCTCACTTCCACCATTCCTGCTCAACTCACTGCTTTCTGACAGTTCACAACTCCAGTAAAACTGCCATGGGCAAAGTCTCAAATTACACCCTCCCCCCTTTTTAATAAAAGCAATACATGTCTTCCAGTTCCAATGCTAATGAAGCCCCTTTTGCTGTGTTTGACATTACCGATCTTCCTCTTGTACCTCTATTCTTCCTTGGTTTCTTCTCCTTCCAATACTACCTGCCCCCCCCCTTCTCCACCAATGAAGTATTGTTTCCCCTAAGGCTTCTGTGATTAGCATTACTTTTGCTGTGTAAAACTCTTCCCTCAGAGGCTGCACTGGATCCTGTGGTTTTAGCTACTATCCATATGCCATCCACCACATTCCAGACGGCTCTCTGGAGTCTTCGACCTCCAAAACCAACTTCTCCTTGTGTGTACAGTACACAGGCAAAGTAAGCTCAACTATGCCAAAACACCTTACTTGCCTGTCTTCCCCAGCCTTCAGGTGGCTCTTCTTCATATACCCTTTCCTTTCCCTTCTCCATGTCCCTTCCCCGACACAATCAATCAAACCAAACATCCTTGCTTTGTCTCCGATCTGTCTGAATCTCTCCATCTTTGTTACCTCTATCTTAAAAGAGGTCCTTATCTTTTGCTTGGATTCCTGTAACAGCCTCCTAACTCGTCTCCTTGCCTCCAGGATGGCCGGGTCCTGCCTGCTCTAAACCTTCCTCTGTGCCCCACCCAAGTTAGCTGTCTAAAATTAAAATCTGGTGTCACTGCCTTCCTCTCAATCCTTCAACGGCTCCAATGCCTAGCAGCAATTTTCAGCTTTTCCAACAAACCACAGTAAGTTGCAGATACAGATCTAAGAAGCTCACCACAAACAAGATACTTTTTGCAAGGCTCAGTTTCATCTTAAATAGTCCTTTCAATTTTCCATTCTAGGCCATGGGTAGCTACTTATGTTATTAAAAGAATCTTCTAAATTACTTACCAATTAAAACTACTTAACTTTTTCCACATGATAATGGAGTAAAACTGACACTCAAGGAAGATACACTGGTTACCTGTGGTTTCAAAATATCCTATGGCACAATGCCACTAGGCCAGGGGTTGGCAAACTACGGTCTGCAAGGCAAATCTGGCCCCTCAGTTTTTGTAAATAAAATTTTACTGGAACACAGCCAAGTTCAGTCATTGATGTATCATCTAGGGCTCTTTTCAAAGTACAACAGCAGGGGGGCGCCTGGGTGGCTCAGTCGTTAAGTGTCTGCCTTTGGCTCAGGTCATGATCCTGGGGTCCTGGGATCAAGCCCCACGTCAGGCTCCCTGCTCAGCGGGAAGCCTGCTTCTCCCTCTCCCTGTTTGTGTTCCCTCTCTCGCTGTGTCTCTGTCAAATAAATAAAATCTTAAAAAAAAAAAAGTACAACAGCAGAGCTGAGAGGTGCAACAGAGACCATGTGGCCCACAAAGCCTAAAATACTTACTATCTGGCCCTTTGGGAAAGTCTACAGATCCCTGCATTTGACCATGATGACTGTTAAGACTAGGACTGTGTTTTACTTATATATGTCCCAGCACAGGTCTAGAAAAAGTACTAAAAATATTTAACTTAAAGAATTAGAATATTGCCAGGAAGATTTCCAAGGCCCCATAAGGGATGCGCCCATGAAGCTGATGCAGAATGCCTCCAAGCCCCAAGGAAGACATACAGGGCCAGAGATGTTCCTTCGTCACCGAGTGAACTCTGAAAGGCTGAGATGAGACAGGGAAAATAGTATCCTACTCTATGGAGCTCAAAACATGTTCTGAAGAAATTGACAGGCTCATCAGACCTAAAGCCGCCTTCCCAAAGAACTTCCATATAGCACCATATCACTAACACGTGTGTCTGGTGGCATCTAAGAGTTAGGAGCTATCACTCAGAGCAGCTGCTATGAGAACTAGTCTTTCTGGAGCCTGTGCAATTGCATCACATTTTTCTTCTCCAAATGGTGGGAAGCAGAACACTTAAAACCAAAATATTTTAGTGAAGGGTAAGAAAGTGGGGCACTAGGAAGACTGTCCTACCTTGCAATCAATTATTAAAAAAGAAAACCATTTGAAGAAATACTGTATAGAGTGGTCATTAGGGAGGGAGGGAGGGAGGGGGAAAAAAAAAAAGAAGGATACACAGAGTGCTTACTCTAGGATCTTGATCAACAAAAGAACCATGAGATGCCCTAATACACCATGGCATGTCCTAATCAATTGGTTAAGTGTCTGCCTTTGGCTCAGGTCATGATCTCACAAGTCCTGGGATTGAGCCCCGCATCGGGCCCCCCGCTCAGCAGGGCGTCTGCTTGTCCCTCTCCCTCTGCCCCCCCAACCCATGTGCATGCGCGCACGCTCTAATTAATAAATAAAATCTTTAAAAAAATAAGATAAAGAATGCATGATGAGGAGTACAGAAAAATAAAGCGAAATCAAGGCCACATAATGGCAGATCTTACATACTCTGCACTAAGGAATTCAGGCTCCATTTTTCAAGCTACTGAATGCCTGAAGTCATGTAAGCAAGCACAGATAATAATCTGAGCTGTCATTTAGGACAGGAATCAGCAAACTCTGGCCTGTGGGCCAAATCTAGCCCACCACCTGTTTTCTAAGTTTCATTGAAGTACAGCCACACTCACTTACACACCGTCTAAGGCTGCTTTCCCATTACAACAGCAGAGCTTGAGTAGTCGCAACAAAGACTACATGGGCCACAAAGCCTAAAATACCTATTTAGCCCTTTGGGGGGAAAATCTGCTGATCTCCCACTTTAGGAACAGGACTCCGAGAAGGGAAAAATGAATGTAAAAAATAGATTAGGAAGGACAAGGAATAATGGAGGTGGGGAGATGACATTCGTGGCTACTGGGAAAAACAAGGTAATGCAGGTCTAAATACAGTAGTGAGGACTGCAGGTCAAACACAGCTTGCACCTCGGTGTGGGTGAGAATGGAACCTACACTGGGAGGAACCAGAGCCAGAACAGGAGCACAAATCAACTCAAGGCTTAGTAGTACTGTGATGTGGAGGACGTCAAGACCATGGATTTTAAAATGGGACACGGGATAAAGTTTCAGAGGGAAGATGACAGAGGATTAGTTGAGATCAGATATGAAACCTCTAAAATATCACTAAGACCTACAGGAAGCACACCTTCACGGTGCGAGAAGGAAATCCAACTAGACAAACAGCATTAAGGGGCCACAGTTATGTGATGAAACCTGAAGAAAACTGGGTGAGCGCAAGGGGATGAGACAAGCTGGAGATGGCAGCGGGACAGCAGGGCCCATTTACTCTGCAACCACACGCACAGACCCTGTACTGGGCCCTGGGTTCGCTCTCTTCCTCCCAGCAATCCCGTGGTACAGGAATCACCCCAGTTTTACAGATCAGAAACCTGAGCTTGGAAAGGATTCAGGTTAAGTTCTGAGGTCTCACGGCTAATATGTGGCAGGGGTGCAAGTGAAACCCGGGTCTACCTGAATGCTTGGAAGGCCCGCATCATATTACCAGGGAGGTTAAGGAATAAATACATGATGAACAAGTAAAAGCAGACGGTATCACCTACTTGTAGAAGCCATGGGGGAAAAGGTGAGAGAATATCAATTTATGAGATTAATACAACCAAGAAAATGTAAACCAGTCGTTTTCACTAATAACAACTTTTTTCTTTGCCAAGCTTTTCGCTGTTAAGAGGTGTTTAGAATATTCAACAAATGTCTTTGGGTATCTGATATATCAGACATCGCATTTCTAAGATCCCTTATCGATTAAAAGTATGCTCTCTACCAGTTTTCCAAGACCCAAATGTGAATTAGAAGCTCCATGAAGTTCTAAAAAATTGTCTGGCCTTCCCCCTGGATCAAAATCTCTGATTCAGAAGCTCTACAGAGGGCCCCTGACACTAGTGTGATTCTGATGTGAAGCTTACATGCCTGGAGGACGCTAGGCACACACTGCCTTTTTGAAGACAGGATCGTGGTTAAGAGTCTGAGGTTAATATGAACTTACTATTTGATCGATACTCTTTATGATTTACATTGAAAAAGCCAGCTCAAAGAACTGTATACTATATTTGTATACTCTCAAAAGAATGTTCCTTTAAGTGAATGGTTGGTATTTTTCTTGACTATGAATTTGTCTGTGTTGAAATTAAACAACATTCCAATGGTGCATTTCTGAAATTATTTCAGTTAGGAAGGAGAAAGACTCATTTGATAAATTCTTGGCTTCTCCCCAACTTTTTTAAAATTAAGAAATTTCTGTCATGCACGGAGCAAGATCAAGTAGGAGACCTGAAAATAAATACAGCACCCTCAAAACATGCATAAATAGAACCCTCCTTCACGTGTCTTAACCAGGGCAAGCTCTGCAATCACACTATCCTGATTTGGGCCCTGGCTCTGTGACTTCCTAGTTGTGTGATCTGAAACAAGTTTAAAAACAACAACAACCTTTCTGTACCTCAGTTTCCTCAACCAAAAAATGAGGAAAATAAGTACCTACACCTTAATATGGTTGTTGGGAGAATTAAACAAGATAATCTGGGTAGAAAGAGTACTTACAATTGTGGTTGTACATAAGCATTCAGTAATGTTGGCCATGTAAGTATATAAAAATCTTCTCTAACCCAGTAGTTCTACTTCTGGAAATTTCTCTTATAAAAACTAGATATTTTCAAGGGTATCTAAGGCAGAATTACTTGTCATAGCAAAAAACCAGAAGGAACACAAACTTCTACCACAAGGAGCTAGTTAAATAATTTATGGTACAATCTTTTACTTAGCACAATGTTTCGGAGATTCATCCATGTTGTTGCCCCAAAGAGTACAGTTCATTTCATTCTATGGCTGAATAGGATCCCACTGCATCATGTATCACATCTTATCTAGTCACCACATGATGGAACGTTGGGTTGTTTCCTGTTTTTGACTATAATGAATAATTACTCAAGTCTTTGTGTGGACAGGTTTTTATTTCTTTTGGTAGATACAGAGGAGTGAATACTTAAGATACTTAGGGCCATATGATGAGTCTATATTTAACTTTTTGAGAAATGGCTGACCTGTTTTCCAAAGTGGCTGTACCATTTTACACTCCCACAAGTAATGAATGTATCAGTATATGAGGATTCCAGTTGTGCAACATCCTTACCAAAATTTGGTATTGCCAATATTTTAAATTTTAGCCATTTTAGTGTAGATACAGTGCTATCTCATTGTGCTTTTAATTTTCATATCCCTACCAACCAATAATGCTGAGAATCTTTTCATAGACTCTGGTCATTTATGTATCTTCTTTTGCGAAATATCTGTTCAAATTTTTTGCCTCTTTTAGGTTGTTTCACTTCTTATTTTTGAGTTGTAAGAAATAGTTATACCTTTCTCCCTTTCTTACTTGCCCACTCTGAGGGAAGCCAGCTGCCATATTGTGAAATTCTGTCATGTTTCCTACCCTATAAAAGGTCAAGGAAAGGAGAAAGTCCTCCATCTAACAGCCAATGAGGAACTATGGCTTTCAGTCCAACAGTCCGCAAGGAACTAGATCCTACCTACCACCAAGGAGGAAAAAAGAGAGACAGACACATTTATGGGAGAATGGAAAACACAGTGTGGTTTTCTCCACCAGTTCTTTGTTGCTACATAAGTGAGCCATCACTGACCTATCTATCTCCATGACTCTATCATCCAATGAATCACCCTGACCACTGAACTTTGCCTTTAAAAATATTTTCTAATAAAAGAAAACAGAAGCTAAGTGACAAAAACTTAAGAGCAAATTATAAAGAAGAAATAAATAGCCATAACAGCACAACCCAGAGAGGAAAAAAGAAATATCAAGACATTAACAGTGGTTACTTCTTTCCTCTTTTATCTCTGTATATGTAGATTATAATATAGGTTTATATCTAAAAAAATTTATATATTCCAGATACAAGTCTTTCGTCAGATACTTGTTTTGTAAATATTTTGTCCCCAAAGGATTTATCATCTCTTTTTAAGTGGTGCTTTTCTATAAGCAAAAGGCTTTAATGTTTAGAGTCCAATTTGTTAGTCTTTTTCTTTCATGGTTCATCTTTTTGTTTTGTCCTGAAAAATCGCTGCCCACCTCAAGGTGATCAAGATTTTCTCCTACGTTTTCTTTACAAATTTTTATGGCTTTAGGTCTTACATTTAAGTCAATGATCCATTCTGAACTTAGTTCTGTGTATGGAGTGAGGTAAGGGTCATGTTTATTTTTCCAGATAGATATCCACGTACTCCAACACCATTTATTAAAACAAAACAAAACAAAAAACTATCCTGCATTGAATTACCTTAGTATCTTTGTAAAAAAACAACAAAAAATATCAATTGATGTTTTAAATATGGGTCTATTTCTGGACTCTTAATCCTGTCCATCGACCTAGATGTCTACATCTATTTCTTATTTGGCTCATAGATGATTTAGGAATGTGTTGTTAAATTGCCATGGATGTGGGATTTGCAAGATTTCTATTATTTATTTACAATTTAATTCCACTGTGGTCCAAGAATATATTCTGAATGATTTCAATCCTTTCAAGTTTATCGATAGACGTGTTTTATGGCTAAGCATATGGTCGATTCCAGTGATGTCCCAGGTGTGCTTGCAAAGAATGTTTTACTCGGTCATTTTGAGGAGTGTTCAACAGATGTCAATTAGGTCAAGTTGGTCCACAGTGTTCAAGTCTTCTATACCCTTACTGATTTTCTTCTTCTTGGTTATAACAATGACTAGAAGGAAGTATTGAAATCTTCACCTGTAATTTTTAATTTGTCTATTGCTTTTCTATTCTGTCAGTTTTTGCTTCATATATTTCCAAGCGTTGTATTATTTTTATAATCAGAAACATATAAAGTCACAAACAAAGCAGGAACTGTTTTTCCATATATAAGATTTTTACAGTTCAGATATATATGCAATTCCCAAATTGAAAAGATAGCAATTGGGGCACCTGGGGGGCTTTCTTTTTTTTTTAGATTTTCTTTATTTATTTGTGTGAGAGCGCATGCACGAGCAGGAGGAAAGGCAGAGGGAGAAGCAGACTCCCCACTGAGCAGGGAGCCCAACATGGGGTTAGATCCCAGGACCCCGGGATCATGAGCTGAGCCAAAGGCAGGAGCCCCTAAGTGTCAGACTCTTGATTTTGGCTCAGGTCATGATCTCGGGGTCGAGATGGAACCCCATACTGAGCTCCACACTCAGGACGGAGTCTGCATGAAGATTCTCTCTCCCTCTCCCTCTGCCCCTCTCCCCACCCCCACACACTCACATGCGCGTCAGCATGCACTCTCTCCCTCTCAAATTAAAAATAGACAGCAATCACTAAAATTACCAAGTATTTAAGCTATATTAAATTATTAAACTATTGTATAATTCAAAGCAATCACTCTTCTATATAATACCTAGATAGATATATTTCTGTAAGAAAAATTCAGTTATGGATTCATGCAGTTTAACTGCACTTGCCCTTCCATTCCTTCTTTTTTCTTTCTTTTTCTTTTTTATAAGCAGGCTCCACGCCTAGCGTGGAGCTCAATGCACGGCTTGAACTCACCACCCCGAGATCAAGACCTGAGCTGAGATCAAGAGTCGGACACTTAACGGGTGGAGCCACCCATGCACCCTTATCATTACTTATTTTCATATAAGCTTAATTTTTTTTGTAAATGACTAAAATGATCTTATCCAGTGTCAACATAAAAAGAGCTACATATTATAATATGTAGAGCTGACTTCTCAAGGGTTTCATGTTTCCACCGTTAACAATGTTAAGAACAATCAACTTTAGAAAAAAAGTGTGGAACTTACAAGCAATTTCTTAAGGGCAACACAGACTTCTTAAAACGCATTTTTCACTATGAGCACAATTATCATGAGTCAAACTCAACAGCACAGACACCAAAGTAATTCTATGAATTGATGATCAACTACAAGATGATGATATATTAAAGGTAAAGGTAAAATTTCAGTCACAAAGCACAGCTGAAAAATAGCTAACCCCAAACACTGCCCATCATTTTAGGGAAGAATTAACTTTTAGGAATTTAAAAGCCTCCTATTAAGTTATAGACTATATGGCAAATAAAAGAAATACTAAGTAATACCAACAAATTATGAAACAATCTAATTTATGTGTACATCAATAAAAACTATAAAATAAGTATAAACTCATTTGTGTGAGATCTAATCCAATTGTTTTATAGGCACTAGCTTATTTATATGCATGACTAGCTTTTAAAATTAATGTCCAAGAGTTTCAATTTTTAAAATGCACCTTAAATAATTAAATTAATAATAAATAAAATATTCATTGCCATCTGACTTCATTTTGCTAAGACAATATGGGGGTGGTGAAGGGGGGTGAAAGCAGGGTAGGAGTGGGGAAGAGGGGGGCAAGAGAGAAATCCTTTGATCAAGGTATCCTGGTCTGTTATTTCATGACCCGTGGTGTAATACAACAATCTGAAATTCAGTGCAAGATGCCCTTATCAACTGACCATTTCTTTTTTCGCAGTGCCAAGGCTATGTGCCAACTGCTTAATCAACAACAGATTTGTTTTAATTAAAAACAGGGTTCTGCAAATGTTTTTGGGAAAACTGAACTGCTACCTGCAAAAGAATAAAACCGGACCACTTTCTTACACCATATACAAAAATAAACTCAAAATGGATTAAGGATCTAAATGTGACACCTGAAACCATAAAAATCCTAGAGGAGAGCACAGGCAGTAATTTCTCTGACACTGGCCATAGCAACATTTTTCTACATATGTCTCCTGAGGCAAGGGAAACAAAAGCAAAAATAAACTACTGGGACTACATCAAAATAAAAAGCTTCTGCACAGTGAAGGAAACAATCAACAAAACTAAAAGACAACCTACTGAATGGGAGAAGGTATTTGCAAATGACATATCTGATAAAGGGTTAGTATCTAAAATATGTAAAGAATTTATATAACTCAACACCAAACCCCCCCCCCAAATAATCCAATTAAAAAATTGGCAGAAGATGTGAATAGACACTTCTCCAAAGAAGGCATACAAATGGCCAACAGACATGTGAAAAGATGCCCAACATCATTCATCATCGGGGAAATGCAAAACAAAACTAAAATGAGATATAACATCATACCTGTCAGAATGGCTAAAATCAAAAACACAAGAAACAGCAAGTGTTGACAAGGATGCGCAGGAAAAGGAATCCTCATGCACTTTTGGTGGGAATGCAAGCTGGTGCAGCCACTATGGAAAACAGTATGGAGGTTCCTCAAAAAACTAAAAACAGAATTACCATATGATCCAGTAATTCCACTACTGGGTATTTACCCAAAGAATACCAAAGAAATTAATTCAAAAAGAGAAATGCAACCCTGGGGCGCCTGTGTGGCTCAGTTGGTTAAGTGTCTGCCTTAGGCTCAGGTCATGACCCCAGGGTCCTGGGATCCAGCCCTGCATCAGGCTCCCTGCTCAGCGGGGAGCCTGCTTCTCCCCTCTCCCTCTGTGATCTCTCTCACTCTTGCTGTCTCTCAAATAAATAAATACATTAAAAAAAAAGATACATGCACCCCTATGTTTACTGCAACATTATTTACAATAGCCAAATTATGGAAGCAGCCCAAGTGTCCATGGAGAGATAATGGATAAAAAAAAATGTGGTATATATGTATATGTGTGTGTGTATATATATATATATATATACACACACACACACACATACACAATAGAATATTCCTCAGCCATAAAAAGAATGAAATCTTGTCATTTGAAGGACATGGATGGAGCTAGAGAATGATGCTAAGTGATGTAAGTCAGTCGGAGAAGACAAATACCATATAATTTCACTCGTACGTGGAATTTAAGAAATAAAACAAACAAAAAGAGACAAATCCAAAAACTGTAGCTATAGAGAACAAACTGGTGGTCACCAGAGGGGGGTTAGTGGGGGGATGGGTGAAATAGATGAAGGGAATTTAAGAGTACATTTATCAGAAATAGATGAAGGGAATTTAAGGGTACATTTATCAGCAATTTAGAGAACTGTTGAATCATTATATTGTACACCTGAAACTAACAGAACACTGGATGTTAACTATACTGGAATTAAAATTAAAATGAAACAAACAAACAAACAAAAATAAGGTTCTGATATCCCATTAAAAACAGGTCAAGAATTCTGAATCTAAAACTGAACTTTAACTTGTGATGCTAATGTTAACCTACACAATGCACAGAGAACAAAGGTCTAGAGTTAAGGGCAGCCAAGCCAAATCCTAACAATTGGATAAGGCGGTGCTGAAAGCTAAAAGTATAATCACTTTAAAAAAAAAGCTTCTTACAGGGGTGCCTAGCTGGCTCAGTTGGTGTAGCATGCAACTCTTGATCTCAGGGTTGTGGGTTTGAGCCCCAAGTTGGGTACAGAGATTACTTAAAAATAAAATCTTAAGGGGCGCCTGGGTGGCTCAGCCGGTTAAGCATCTGCTTTCTGCTCAGGTCATGATCCCAGGGATCTGGGATGGAGCCCGGTGTCCGGTTCCCTGCTTGGTGGGGAGTATGCTTCTCCCTCTCCCTCTGCCCCTTCTCCCGCTCACGCGCTCTCTCTCTTGCTCACTCTCTCTCAAATAAATAAAAATCTTAAAAAAAAAAAAGTTAAAAAAAATTTTTTAAATAAATAAAAAGCTTCTTACAATAATCAATTATTCAATATTTCTCCTGCTAATTAGGTCAACATGATTCTCATTTCATAGATGAAAAGACTGACAGAGATGCTGAGTGACATGCTCAGTGCTCAGAGAGCCAGAGGACAAGAATCCAGAGCAGAGCAGGGCTAGCACAGCTATTCCCATTCCTGGCTTCTGTCAACAATCACCTCTTTTCCCCACTGTCCTCCCTTTCCCTAGACAATTCTAAGACAAAGAAAAGAAACACCTGCAAGAATCTTTAGAGTAAGTATACATTAGAGAAATACCTTACCGTTATTTTAAATGCTTCAGATCTAACAATTATAGGAACTATTTTTAATATAAATAAAACCAACCAATATGAATTCTAGTTTCATTTTTGTAAGAGTACCCCTACTCCTGGGCCGCTGGTACACTGTTACTAAGGTGTTTTGTTTTTGTTTTTGTTTTTGAGAGAGAGCACGCACATGCAAGCAGAGGAGCAAAGGGAGAGGAGAGAAAGACTCACAAGGAGACTCCCTACTGAGCGAGGAGCTGGACCTGGGACTTGATTTCACAACCCTGAGATCATGACCTGAGCCGAAATCAACAGTGGGGATGCTTAACCAACTGAGCCACCCAGGTGACCTAAGGTTTTTATTTTTAAAAAATTTAAATTAATCTTACTGAAATGCCACAAGTAAAAAACCAAAAGAGAAGCAAAACACAAACGAACATATGCAACGGGAGCAGGGAATAAGACAGCATAAAGAGAAGAGAAAAAAGAGAATCACAATCCAGTGTTAATCATTAGTGATAAAGGTTCTCAGTCTTTTGTGGCAGAACTGCACGCCTAGAATTCTAGAGCAAGGTTTAACCCAGCAAGATGTGCTTGGAGAGGTACTAAGGTCATGGTTTCCACCTTGGTTAACTTTGCTTTGTTTTATATCCAGATTGTATGAGGCAAACATCTTTCAGAAGTCCATACATACATACCACTAGTTTTAAGTTAAAATGTATATCCCTTTATCAGGGTTTCTATAACTTAAACTGACTACTACCATGGGGGGAAAAATCCAAAGCATAGTTATATAGGCATGGGGGAAGAAGAGCAACTGAATAAATAAAGAAACCTCACTCTACCATAACGAGATATTAAATGCTTAAAAATGTTTTTTGTTTTATTCTTTAGAACTTTTCTTGTAACGTGTTCTTAATGTAGGGTCTATGGATGGGCCTTTTTATAAGCAAAACATTATGTGTATGTTCTTTATTAGGGTGAGAAGGTACACAGCCTCCATTAGATTCCCAAAGGGGTCCAGAAGCAAAACAAAGTTATGAAGCACTAACTTATATCATTCCTTGAAAAAAAACTTTTAAGCTCTTGGTAAGGGATGCTATTTTATTATCATACATGACTTTTAGCCCAATTTTTCTTTACTCAAAAAATTTGATACAAAGTACTCTGGGTAACACGCACCCAAAACTACAACCATTCTTCTGCACATAAATTATCTGCAGTAAATATGAAATCTTAGGCTACTTTCCTTACCAACCCAAAAACCGTTCTCAGAGAATGAAAACATCTTAAGTTCCAAACTTCAGCAAAATTAGGAAGTGCAACTCTTTTTAAGCATACAAATGTCTGAGTGCATTTCAAGATCAAATTCAAATAACCATTACACTGTCCAGTTACTATCATCTGCACTACCAGTGCCCTCTTCGAACAGTTAAATCAACTGTTTCCCCCAAGCTGATTAAATGCCTGAATGCGGTTAATAGTCAAAGGTTTTCTGGTTATAAAGAAGTATTTCTCATCTTGTTTAACCCACGCCCTCTTTTGTTAAATATCACTCTTAAACCTCCTTTAATGTTATTTGAAATTCTGAATATAGTTCTAAAACCAAAATAAAACTGTGGTATGTTAGAAGTTTAAAATTTTGTTCTTGAAAATTTTTACTTTGTACATGAATCATGTGTATCAATGTTGAACTCTGTGTCAGCTTATTAGCCACAAGCTTCTCTCTTCTAGGTCATGCACAAGAGGATACAAGAGGTCACTTTCAACATCATGTCTATTATGTTGCTTTGTTGTGAAGTGACTCCTGTTCCTTGGGGAGTCTCATGCCACTGGTGGGGGCGAGGGAGGGAAGACACGCAGGCCCTTCCCCTTGAGATTCATGGACGTACAGGGTTCTACCACAATCTGTAACCTGATCAACTGACTTTGGGCCTAGGCAATGGCATGAGACTTCATTCCACCTTCACAGCAGACCTTTCTCCCCGTAACTGCAGTTAAAAATAGTTTAGGCCATATTGGCCTGGGTTACTTTTATCTGGAAAATAGGGACTAGAAACAGCACAGTAAGCACAGAAAGGAGAGTTCACCACAATAGGACAAAAAGCCTCACAGCCTTTCAAAAAGTGTAGTTTTAGAAATTAGATGGAAATAAGGGGAAGCAGGGTGAGGTACCGGGCAGGACAGTTGAGTCCCATTCATTAAGTATTAATATATGAATAATAAAAACCATGAACAACAACGAAAGGTGCTTTGTGTAAGACAAAATAGTATAAAACACTCCCCCTGCCCTATATAACTTTCTGGAGAAGATGCCTCAGGAATAAAAGGTATACAAAGTTTTTGAGAAAAAAGAATGGTGGAGGTACAGAGTTCAAGGCGATATTTAGGAATGGGAGTTAAGCTCGATCTTAAAAAATGTGTAAGATTTAAATTGCTGGAGCAGGGGTGTGGGAGTCATAAACCAGTCAAAGAACTCGCAGATGTGTTGGGAGGAGAATGGCAGCAAGAGGAAGAAAACGGTCCAGCAGAAATAGTGGTTGTTTTTCCCCAAGTGGAGTAGCAAATAAGAACAGATAGATGGTGTGGGCCTAAGCAGTTGCTGAGCATTAGGTGCATGAGAATCAAATTGTACCCTTATAAATAAAACTCAGGAAGGTTTTTGAGTAAGATTTTTATAAATGTTGGTAAATTTATACACGATGGATAGAAGTGGTACAGAGAAGAGTGAATTAAGGTAAAAATAATAAGACTGTGAAACAATTCAGGTATAAAGAGATCAAAATCTCAATCGGAGTAGTGCAGTGGAAATTCCAATGTAATATTTACTGGATGCCTGGTGCAAGGAGCATCATGCAACACGGATAAGACGGGTCCTATCCTCAAGTGCCTCACACTCAGTAGAGGAAACCCACCAATGTAGAAAGTGTTCTATCAATGATAAGAAGTGTCACAGCAATAGACAGGATAGAAGTGTAATTCTGCTTAGAGGCACTAGGGCAAGAATCAACTTAGAGAAACCTCCTTACCACCTTTCCACACAGAAAGCACCAGGGAAATGCACTGAGGCAGAAAGCAAATACAGGTTCAAGAAACCTGCAAGAAGGCTGCAGTGCCTGGAGGAGAAAGTATATGATGAGAAGTGGAAAAAAAAAATTTTTTTTTAAGTCTGTATAGCATACGAAGACTTCGGGGGAAACAAATATTTTCAAGCAGGACAATGATATGATCTGTGTTTTGGATATGTAACACCAGGACAGAATGGACTGGAAAGGAAAGAGACAAAAAGAAAAAGGCTTTTGTAATAACCTAGACAGAGAAGATGGGTTTCAACGGGAAAGTGTAAATGGGAACAGGAACAAGACACAGATAGGAAATAATTTTTAAATGAGTACAATTTCCATATTGATAAAAGAAGGTATGTTCTTCTAAAACATCATGCTCTTTTCAGACTTGGAGACTTTCAATGGACTTCCTCCACTGGAAACCGACTGAGGTGCTGGAAGTCTCAGTCTAAGTAACTGCCTCCAGGAGACCTTTCCTGGCTTGCAGACCAAATTCGGCCCCCTCTGACGTGCTCCCGTGGGATCCTGTCTGTCTCAGCAACACCCGCCACGCATAGGAATGCAGGCTCAAGGTTGTCTCCCGCTCCAGAATGGCAGAGAGCATCACCTTGGCTTGGGCGCTGACATGACCAGTTCCCAGCACTGGTCCTGGCATACGCTGCGCACTCAGTGAACACTTGTCAAAAAAAGTAAATGCAGTCCACAGATAGAGTCAATTTTAAACCTGTTCCATCCTCTCCCCACCAGAGAGCCCCTTCAATCCTCATCCCCTCTACCCCCTGCAGGAAACCGGGAGGGAACTTCAGTCTTGATCATGCTGAGTTTGCAGTACTTCCAGAACATGCAGGTGGAGCTATCCATTAGTCCTCTACAGACGCCAGGGTGAGGCACAGATCGAGGAGCTCCGACAAACCCTAATAGCTGAAGTCATGGCTCTTCCTCTCCTCATCCTCCTGCTGTTACTATTACAGTTACAGCTAATATTAAATGAGCACTAACTGATCATCTGCTGAGCATTTCTCATGCGTTATCCCATCTATCTTCAAACAAACCTTATTGAATTAGGTGCTATTAACTCCTCTTAATACCAATGAGGAAGCTGATGCTTTAATTGTTAGAAAATTTGCCTAAAATCAGAGCGCAATCAAGTAGCTAAACAAGGGTCTGAACACAGGCAAACTAACTTAAGAACCTGTGCTTCCCAAGCACGTCATGGTATCAGCCAGAGAGAAAAAGTGTTGACTAGAACAAAGAGAGAAGACAAAGCACAGACCGTTAAGAACAATAACATTTAAGGGGCAGACACTGCAAAGGAAGAAACAACTCAAGAAATGGCATTCACACCCCTTTGTAATTCCTTCCCCTTGAATGTGGAATCAATCTAGTGACTTGCTGCTAACAAAAGAATACAGTACAGGTGATGGATGTCTCTTCTGTGGTTGGATTGCAAAGGCCTGGGCCTTCAGTTGGCTTGAGATTCTTTCCCCTTCCCTCTTTGCTCCTCCCCCCACCACCTGCACGCTCTCTCTCTCAAATAAATAAAATTGTTTTTATTAGATTTTATTTACTTGAGAGAGTGAGAGCAGGGGTTGGGAGGGGAGGGCAGAGGGAGAGGGAGAAGCAGGCTCCCCTCTGAGCAGGGAGCCCAACACAGGGCTCAATCCCAGGACTCTGGGCCAGGTACCTCTCAAATAAATAAAATCTTAAAAAAAAAAAATAGTAATTTTTAAGGGGCACCTCGGTGGCTCAGTCAGTTAAGCATCTGACTGTTGATCTCAGCTCAGGTCTTGATCTCAGGGTCATGAGTTCAAGCTCCATGTTGGGTTCCATGCTGGGCATGGAGCCTACTTTAAAAAAAAAAAAGTAATTTTTAAGACATCTATTTCAGAGAAATAGTGCTAAGAAGTTAGTGGAAGACATAACAGAAGGTAACAAATGCCTGAAGCTAAAATGAAGGATACTTCTATGACAAAACTATAGACTCAGAACTTCTAGTTACCATTTATAGACGAGAGCTGAGTACCAACACTGAGAAAAAAATTCAGATGCATGGTCAATCTCTGAAGACTCCAAAATCCTGATTAGACCTTTTCAGTTAGTTGGCTAGATTTGATGTTTCCTATCTAAGTTTTATTATGCAAAATTCAGCCTTAAATAGAAGTTGTTTGAATTAAGTTGAGAATATAGATTCCTGGATTCTATAGTTCATGTTTGACTTTTCAGGTTTAAATTTATTTTTATTTAAGATTTTATTTATTTATTTGACAAGAGATAGAGCGCACACACAAACGGGAGCAAGAGAGGGAGAAGCAGGCTCCCCACTGAGCAGGGAGACCAATGCAGGGTTGGATCCCGGGACCCTGGGACAGTAACCTGAGCCGAAGGCAGACGCTCCACCGACTGAGCCACCCAGGCGCCCTCAGGTTTAAATTTTTTTGAGCCACCCAGGCGCCCTCAGGTTTAAATTTTTTTAAGATTATTTATTTTTTTATTTGTCAGAGAGAGAGAGACACACACAGAGTAAGCACAAGCAGGGGGAATGGCAGGCAGAGGGAGAAGCAGGCTCCCGGCTGAACAAGGAGCCCAATGTGGGACTCGATCCCAGGACCCCGGGATCATGACCTGAACTGAAGGCAGACGCTTAACGACTGAGCCACCCAGGTGTCCCTCAGGTTTAAATTTTTAAAAACCATTTCATACACAATAACCTAATGTTTATCCATACTTCTATCTAGAGTCAAGAGCGAGGCTTCCTATCCTTCAAAGTCCTGGATACAATATTCTAATTTTAACACTGTTAGTTGCCATTTGACAGTTAGTACTTTTATTTCTAATTCCAGTATCAGGCTCCAAAGCAAGGGGATGAGAACTCATATTTCTCTGGCATTTTTTCAGACCATTGAATATGGAGCCTAAGCTATCCTAAACTTATCCCCTCTTTTCATACTACTATAGGAAGCTATCACATCATCCTATGTACATGTCAATGAGATTATTTTTTTAATTTTTAAATTTTATTATTTTTATTATTATTACTATTATTTTTAAAGTAGCTCCAGGCTCAACATGAAGCCCAATGCTGGACTTGAACTCACAATCCTGAGATCAAAATCTGAGCTGAGATCAAGCGTCAGAGGCTTAACTGACTGAACCACCCAGGTGCCCCTCAATGGGATTATTTTTGGTATTTTATATTCCTTCTACCTCTTCTCAATTTTCTACAGTAGTTTTATTTTCAACAGCATATTTAAATGAAGGTGTCTTATTTCTGACTTTATTTCGACATCTAAATCTGTTTGTCTCTCACATGGAACCATTCAATTTTCTCCAATGTTTCCCTCAAATTTCAGAATCTGTGTAATTCTTTTTACAGGATTTGTATCTATAAGCCATCTTAAGTGAGCAATTCATGCAAGACAGCACAGCCACACTTGCTGGCAGTACCAGAAATGCTGTAGTAATTCTTGCAGGCAGCCCCCGTGGCAGGGCTGATGAGAGCACGGTGTGCGAAGAAGCCCCAAAGCCTCTGGAGAAGAAAGGATGTGCTGTAAGGCCAACCCAGTAGCAGCAAGCACAGCCAACCAAGGAATGTGCAAAGGAAGAGCAGAGAACCTTTTCCTGTAGCTTTGGCTGCAAAGTAAGTGTCAACCACCTGCTATAAATGGAAACTGAAAAAGTGGGACAAGAGAAGAAAGGCAGAAAAGTTAGGGCAAGACAAAATAATCATTATTTCTTTCTGACTGCCCAAGCCAAAAACCTTGGAGTCCTTCTTGACTCTTTCCTGTCTTTCAGACCTCACATCAAATCCATCAGCAAATCTCACTGACTCTACTTTTAAAATATGCCCAGAATGCAACTCATTTTCACCATGTCTGCAGTTACTCTCCATCGCCTAGGATAAAACCCACAGTTCTTGCCAAGGCTTACAAGGCAAAATCCGACCAGATGTGATCTTACTTCCTAACCCACCACTTCATGGGCCGCATCTCTTACCATGCTCCCTTCCTCACTCTCCTGTAACCACAGCCGCCTCCTTTCTTGCTGTTTTCCGAACCCATCTAGCACATTCCATGTCAGGACCATTGTATTTGCTATGTAGTATCTTCACTTGGGGTGTTCATCTTGCATGTATCCACATAACCCAGGTCCTCACTTCATTCAAGTGTCTACTTAAATATCATCTGAGTAATTGCTTCTCGGCCTTTTGGCTAAGATCAAGTGTAATATCATCTGAGTACTTTATCGATCCTAAGAGAGTAACCACTGTTCACTCTTTATTTTTTGCCTTAATATTTGCCACCTAATGTGTTATATATTTACTTATACATTTGTTTAGTGACTGTCTCTCCCCACTTCCCGCCTACCTCAAACAGAATTTAAGCCCCATGAGAATGAGGGCTCTTCAGTGTTGTCGTTGTTCAGGCATTCCTAGTTCCTAGAAGAGGCAAGTCCCCACTTCATATTTGGTGAATGAACAAATGAAGGAAAAGATTATCAAAACAGGACTCAGAGAATACAACAAGGGGAACCAAGAGTACATACATTTTGCTTTGGCAAAGAAATGGGGTTTGGAACATTGAATAAGGAAAATGAGGATTCCAAACTCATGAAAATTTTATAGTGGCCTCAATGAGCAAATAGAGGCTACAGATACTATCAGAGCTCTTTGGAAACAGAACTGTGAGTTGGTTCAGGGAAAATGTGATAATGAAGTACAAAACATTCCAATAAAGGTGGCAGAACAGTTCAGCATTTGGACTAGGAAATACAAGTGTGAAAACAACTATTTTAAGGGAAGGCTTTGGTTAACCATCTGTCAGTTTTCTGTTTGTTTGTTGTTTTATTTTTTTTAGAACAGAAACGTTTTAGCTGGAATAACAAAGACAAGCTATGAATATGCTTCATAAATGATATGAATGCCATCCCATAGTTACAGACAGTATTTCAAGTGCAGAAACAAGTGGGAAAGGAGGTAGAATGCAAGCACAACACAAAAAGGCAGGCATAGTAGTAAACTGCATCAGTGAAAACCAGCTAAGCATCTGGTCAAATGAAAGAAAGACTGAAACATTTGGTGTTACTTTAAAGGCCTAAAGCAAAAAATTAAATAAAAACGAAGCTGATAACATCTATCCAAAGGCATACCAGAAAGGCAGAGGCTTCAAAAAACATTGGGGAAGATGAACAAAGATAGATCTGCAGCCTGATAGTGGGGAAAAAAGGGGAAAGGAAAAGAGAGAATGAATGTGTAAATCAGAAATGCAGAAGGCCTGCTTCAGGAAAATGGCTTTAATGTTGGAGGAAAGAAAAGAAGGTGAATAAAGAACATCTAGGGAAATTAGGGAGGAATTAACTAAAGAAGGAAAATTTATTTATTTTTAATAAATAAATCTTTTCTTTTTTTAAGATTTTTAAAATTTATTTGTCAGAGAGAGAGAGAGCACGTGCGCACAAGCAGGGGGAGCAGCCACTCCCCGCGGAGCAGGGAGCCCGATGTGGGACTCAGTCCCAGGACCCTGGGATCACACCCTGAGCCAAAGGCAGGCACTTAACCCACTGAGCCAGCCAGGCGTCCCTAAAGGAGGAAAATTTAAACTAGAATGTCAGATAAGCCAAAGTGTACAATGACAGGAGTAAAAGGGAGAAGAAAAAGGAAGTTATATATGTTCAAGCAATTCTCAAAAATGGCAAAAAAATGTACCAAAATTAGTTAAGTAGGAAATGTCCTTTTACATGAGATGCAGCATTAAGTTGCATCAGTTTTGTCAGTAAGGAACTCTATGACCTTGAACAAATCACTTAACCTCTCTGGGACTTATTTTCTCTGTTTAAAAAGAAATATATGTGTTGGGGAGGGGAGTGGTCAGGTCAAAAATGGGTGATCATTCTCAGTCTCTTTTCCCTCTAGCTTGTAAGGGGGAAAAGACAGGAAAAGCACTAACTCTTACAGAAGGATTCAGAAAAATAGGAAAATTTTAAGATAAGTAGAGTAATAGTTGGGGCACCTGGGTGGCTCAGTCATTAAGTGTCTGCCTTCGGCTCAGGTTATGATCTCAGGGTCCTGGGATCGAGCCCCGCATTGGGCTCCCGGCTCAGTAGGGAGCCTGCTTCTCCCTCTCCCGCTCCCCCTGCTTGTGTTCCCTCTCTTGCTGTCTCTCTGTCAAATAAATAAATAAAACCTTAAGAAAAAAAAAAGTAGAGTAATAGTTAACAACAGTTTCACACTGGGCTTTACAATTTAGAAAGTGCTTTTACATGCATAATTATATGTACTCCTCACAGCAAGCCTACGAGGCAGAAAAGGCGACTATGATTTAACACCACTGTACAAACGGAGTCACTGAAGCTCAGAAATATTAAGCAATTGGCTCAAGGACACAGCAGCCGTGGCAGATCCAGGATCCCAGCCAGATGGGACAGCAGCAGAGTCCACCATCCTTCTATGTTCAGATGCCGTCCTCCCACATGACTAAGGTCTTGTGGGGTATTTTTGCAGCTTACTAGGTAACAGATGGGTGAAGTTATAAACATCCAAAACACACAAACGCTTTTAATTTAAAATAAAATTCTTTAATAGTTAAAGGAGTTACCTTGTATGTGAACTACATGTAAACTAATCCACTATACAAAATGTTTTCCTACAAAGTTGAACTTGGTTCAGTCACAACCTACGAAGACTGCTTTTTCAGTCCGCACATATCTCTTTTAAACTGTAAAGCACTATGAGAAACTGCAATGTTTTCGACCTTTTTACATATGGAATAACGGACTTTGATCTTTAAGACTGATAGAGCTATTAAAACATTAAACAAGCTGCTCCCCTTTGTACACGGTGGATGCCGAGATACAGAGAAACTGGCAGAAGTGGACTGAGAAGGAAGTTTCGTTTGTAACATCTAAAAGGACAGTCACCACATCTCTTCAGTAGTGATAATAAAGCCAACAGGATTTTCCTCATCCTATTCTTTGCTCTGAAAGCCATCATCAGCCAGAGCTGACTAACAGTGACAGTAACTAAAAATCTTAGGAATATAATCTGCTTCTTACTAGTCTCAACCCATTTTATCACTCCTCTTCTTTATGTTCATTTTAACTGAACAGAGTTAAATTTTGGATGAATTCCAAAAATATGTATATGATTCTGGTATTTCTATTCTAACAGGCAAACCGTTTCCTTCAGAGTAGCTGAGAAGCTCCAACTGAATAGTTCAGCATTTTCCCATGATCCCCGCTCATCTGCATTCCTTTTCTTCTCTCCCCAAGTAAAGCCACCTATGATTTCTTAGGGCCCACACGACACCACTGTTCACAAATCATGATTTCTTCCCACTGAACACCACTGCTGGCTGAAGGAAGGGTGTGAGAAAGGAAAAAGGATCAAAGGTCAGTTTAAGGGCAAAAGAGGGGAAAATCCTGAAAAAGGGACCAGAGAAAGTGGAAACTGAAGCTCAGTTCCATCAGCGTCCGCGTGCATTACTTCATCCTTCCCCTGCAGTTCCTCTTTTAAAGGAGCTGGACAAACAGTGGGCCAGATAAGCATGTCTGAAGTAGAAACTTGGGGATGGGCGCCTGGGTGGCTCAGATGGTTAAGCGTCTGCCTTCGGCTCAGGTCATGATCTCAGGGTCCTGGGATCGAGTCCCGCATCGGGTTCCCTGCTCAGTGCAGAGCCTGCTTCTCCCTCTCCCTCTACCACTCCCTCTGCTTGTGCTCTTCTGTCTATCTCTCTGCCAAATAAATAAATAAAATCTTTAAAAAAAAAAAAAAAAAAGAAACTTGGGGGAAATCAAAGCCTAACACTGAATGAGCCACAGCCAATTATACATCATCTGATTATCAGGCCCTCATACACACAAAGACCACTCAGAATAGATAATATAAATAAAAAAGGACATTTGAATCTTGGTCAGAAAACTTCAATTTAAGTCCTGGAATGCTGCATGATTTCCCACAAGTGCATTATTTCCTGAGGCTCACCTTTCTAAACTATGAACAGGAAAAATATATCAACAATCTACCTATTTTACAGTGTTGCTGTGAAAATCTAAGTGAGAAAAACACTACACATTTGTGGCAAGTAACTTTTTAAATTACTATAGTGTTGTAAAGAATAACAAAATTCTTAACTGAAGACCCTCTCTTCAATCCCATATAGTATAGTACCTATATTCTGCCTCTCTTAAAAGTTATAGAGAAATGAACATGATTCAAATGGGTAATTATAAAGTGGCTTTTCAGATACTGAAATAAACACTGTGTAGTCATCTACTAAAAAGTTTACAGAGGCCAACCATCAAGTACAGTTATTCACATACAAGCCTAATGCTATCGCCCTCAATAAAATGTATCAAATTTTAGTCCCAGCAGTATGCTAAGTAATCTACAGCTCATCTAATATCCTACCTATATGCAGTATAGTAGAAAAAGCCTGGGGCTTGGTATCTCAGTGACCTAAATTTGAATCCCATCGAGGTTAGCATACGTGGTAGTCCTTAGCCAAGTCTGACCTGATATTTCCTTAAACGTAAATTAGGAGTACTACTACCTACACTTCATAGGATTAAGATTATTGTGATCATGTCTGTATCGGGCCTACTCTGGTGCCTACCCCACTGTGGTTGCTCAATAAATGGTCGCTGCTTTCCCATTCCCCCAAAGCAAGATCTTTGGTTTTTTAAGGAATACTAAAATTACATGGTTAAACACAATTAACAAAACTCTCAACCAAATAGAATGAAAGGGATTCCCTAAAATCATTCACAGATTCTCAAACTCTGCGCTGAAAATGAATGTAAGCATAAGATCTATCTAAAGAATTTATAATCTGTCCTTTCCGGAGTGCCTGGGTGGCTCAGTCAGTTAAGCATCCGACTCCTGGTTTTGGCTCAGGTCATGATCTCAGGGTCATGGGATCAAGCCCTTCCTCAGGCTCCGCACTTAGCAGGGAGTCTGCTTGAGATTCTCTCCCTCTCTCTCTCTCTTTGCCCCTCCCCACCTGGTGCGTGCCAAACTCTTTCTCTCTCTCAAATAAACAAATAAATCTCTTAAAAAAAAAAAACCCTAAATAAAATATGTGCGCTAAAGTGATTTACAACCCCGACTACTGTTCCCTTCAGCCACTGGGATGCCTGATGAAGAGGTCGCTATTTTCTAACAACCTCCCCTTGAGAAGCAACTGCTCTAAGAGCTAGGCTGACTACTGTCCCCTCCCTGGGGACAGACGAAAACAGGCGGGACAGGAGAAGACTTAACTTGGAAAGCTAAATTAACTAAGGAAAGCATACCAAGGAAGATTTAGGACATTAACTTCTTCATGACTTCGCCTTAAGTTTATACCTCAACTAATGACTGGTCAGTCTGCATAGAGCTATGTTGATATTCCCTCAGGCTAGTTCCCTTCCTGCTCTGGAGTTCATGACTATATTAAGATTCGATCCATGACAAAGTTTTGTTGTTTTTTTTTTTTTTTAATATATAAGTGAAATTCTTATTGAAGACTGAGACTGAGGTCTAATCAGGCTCCCTTTTTTTCTTCTAGCTTAATATTAAGCGACTGTTCATTTTTTTGAAACTACATGATATTATGACACGTGCCTTCATCCAGTAATGAGACGGCAATATATAAATTAGACTTCATGTTGTATTTTTCCCCACAAAATTGTCATGCTCAGAACTTTCCTCATTGCCTTTGCTCAGCCTTCAGGCAGCCTGAGAGTCACCCGTGATGACTGCCAAAATAGATGCCCTGACAACACACAAAAGAACTAGTGGGAAGAGTCAGTGTGTGTGCACAAACACACACGTGATGATCTCCTACGACAAGCTCTTAAAACTCAAAATATCAGACAGAGATTGATGGTGGAGGAGGGTGGAGCAGGGCGGCCTGGGGAGGAGCTGGATACAAAGAAAAGATTAAGACCGGGGAAGCAAAATGAAAAAGAACTGCGAGAGAGTATTAAGGAGGGAAGAGTCTCCGGTTTACCATGCAGAGGAGGGAAGAGGGATTAGACTAGGTACGAGCGGAACAATCTGTGGGGGGAGAACTACAACAGTAAAGAGAAAACAAAGAGATTCCACCAAATTGAGACTTTAGAATGAGCCCTCCCTCCTGCTCCAATTCCGTGGGGTTTTTTTTTTTTTTTTTCCAGGAAGCTACAACACAGTTCTGTTTCAACAGAAGGATTATATTAACAAAGCAAATAAAGGAAACCTATGCTAAAAATGTAACGTACCTACACTGCAAGATCTAAAAACGGAAATACTTCTTTCCCCGTTTTGGGCGGGGGGGGGGGGGCTTCAAAACAGTAGGGACAGGGAGGGGGATAGGAGCGATATGAGAAGGCGGGGAGCAGCCAAGCTCTTCCTGAATACGAGGAGTCTTCTGACTAGGTACTGATTTTAAATTTACCTTTTCGCGGTCAGGCTGGCAGATTCTTAAACCAAACACAGCATTCCACTCTGTGAACCAGAATCCGATGAGTGGCTCCAACACCACAGAGAGAATTTAGGGGTATATGCAAACACAAGACAGATGCAGAACCAGCACTTGCTTGGGGTACTACTCTAATACCCCCCAATCGGGAGGCTAAAGCTCCAATAAGGTTTGAACTGACAGTGCACTGGAAAAGGAAAAATAGCAGAAAATAGCAAAGTGAAAGGAAGGGCCTAAGTTCAGCCACAAAACCATGCAATAAGAGACGTTTGTAAACGGGCAGTATGTGGGAAATAGTGGGCACAGTGACAGGGGCTACCTAGATAAACACCTATGTACGGATTAGAGCCGTTTTCCTTACGGGGTGCTACACAACAAGGAAATCACTTTTATACAGAGGAGAAACCATGCTCCTCGCCCTAAGCGGCTCCTGTCGCCGCGCAGGGGGCGGCCCGCCCAATAAGGGATGTCCAGCGCGACCCCCTAGCACTCACTTACTTTCGTCCGGCCATTGATTTTGTAGTTGCCCAGCTTCCCGTTACAGTGGCGGATCAGGTCGTCCATGCTGCTCATGAGCAGCCCGATGGTTTCGCAGCCGGGCTCCTTGCCCTCGATCCAGGTGATCTTATCGCCTCGGATGTCCTTGGACGAGTCGCTCTTCTGGCTGACCAGCTGGCCGTCCGTGAACTTGCCGGTGTCGTGCAGGGCGCGCACCTCGTCGCCGATCTGCTGCCCGGTCTCCTTGCCCAGGAAGTCGTCCACCACACAGATGCCGTGCTTGTTCATGCACGGCACGATGTACTCCAGCGCCAGCTTCAGCGCCGGCAGCGGCTTCGTCTGCCCGTTGGGCCGCAGGCCGCCGCCGTGGCTCAGCCCCTCGCCCGGCGTGTTGCTCGGCGGGTACAGGTTCGTCTTCTCCGGGTCCTCCTCCTTCGCGGGCTCCGCCTCGGCCGCCGCCGCCTGGCCCTGGCCGCCGGCAGCCGCGCGAGGCGGGGACGCGGCCGCCGCGGGGTCGGCCGCGGGCTTGGCCTTTGCCTTGGCCGCGTCCCCGGCAGCCCGCGGGCCCGCATTCTCGGCGGCGGCGGCGCTGTCCCGGCGCGGCGCTGCCTTCCTGGCCTCCCTGGCCCCGGCCCCGCCGGCCCTGGGCGGCGGCGCGGAGGCGGCCGGCGCGGGGCCGGGGTGCCGGTGCTGGCCCGCTCCGTGGCCGGGGGCGCCCTCGCCGCCCTGGCATACTAGCTTGTGCTTCTTCCAGTCCTGGCGCTGGTGCTCCTTGCTGCAGTAGAAGGAGCTGCGGCAGCGGCTGCAGCGCAGCAGGTTCTCCATCTTCCCGCACAGCTCGCAGTACTGCCGGTCTCGCTCGCTCGGGCTCGGCCCGCCGGGCCCGCCGCTGTCATTAGCCATGGCGGCGGCGGCGGCGGCGCTGGAGGCGGCAGCCGAGCAGGAGGGGTGGCGGCCGGAGGGCCTCGCCCGGGGCCGGGGAGCGGGAGGAGCGACAGAGGCCGTCACTGCGCCATGCACCCGCCACTCCCCGCCTGAGGGAGGCCGGCGCCCCGCGCCCTCGGCCCGGCCGCTTCCTCGTCCTCGGGTCCGGCCGCGCAGCGCCGGCGGCCGCCTCAGCGCCTCATCGCTGCCGCGAGCTGAGGGACCGCGGCCTGCGCGGCGGACGGCGACCTCCGCTCGGGCACGCGGGCCCCGGCGCGCGAGACTCGCCGCCTCGGCCGCCGCCGCCGCCGCCTCTACGTCCGGGGCTGCCCGGCCCGGCCTGTGGAGGAGCGCAGGGCGTGCGGGCGCCACTCGCTCTGCGCGCTCTGCACGTACACCACGGCCCCGCCGCGACCCGGGCGGGCGGCGCGCGAGGGCGGAGGGGGCCGAGGGGAGGGCCGAGGGGAGGGCCGAGGGGGCGGCGGCCGCGCACACACGCTCAGGCGCGGAGCCGCCTCCGCTCGCCCGCACTCGGCCGGGCTGGGCCTGGGAGCCGGGTCCCGGCGCCCTGCCCCCGCCCCTCTGCGGGCTCCGCCCGGGGCGGTCCCGGGACGCGGAGGCCGGCGCGCTGCCACCTCCCGCCGCGGCCTGCGCGGGGACGCCGAGGGGCAGGCCCGCGAGAACGGAAGGGCGGGGCCGCCCGGCCCTGCGCGGCGGACGGTGCCTACACCTGCTGGGGAGAGCGCGGCCGCGACAGCTGCGCGGAGCGGGGGCCCGGAATATGGCTGCTATCTGTTTAGGGCCCACCCGGTGTGTTCTGGGCGCGCCGCAGCCTACGCTGCAAGGTGGCTCTCGCAGTCCTGGTCTTGCATAGGAGGAAACGGAAATTCAGAGAAGTAAAGTAACTTGCCCAAGGTCACGCAGGACTGGGACTGAATCCAGGAATTAGGCTCTGTCAGATTCCAAGGCTGCTTTTTCCATTACACCAACACAGCCTCTATTTCGAGGCCTGAAGTGGTTAAAAACAAAAAGTAAGTATTGCTGCAGCACTCATCTAAGCCCCTATGCCCCGTTTGAGCCACATTTACAGGTACTGAAATTTTACTTTATTTTTTAAAAAACCGTTTCTAAGCCTTATGAAATCTTGCCGAGTGTCAAACCCTCTGAAGAAATTTTTGGCCACCAAATTCAAGTTAATCAATGGCCATTCCAGTATCCTCATTCAGGCATTTAAATTCAAACTGATGGAATTACTCCTGAGAATTGGATTTTGGCGGCCAACGAGCACTACTTCATTAACGACTTTTTAAATTAGAAAAAATCTCGTATTAGAATCTGTGCTACGCCGATGAATACAATTTTTGTTTTGTAGAACATAAAAACCTTTTCAGAAATAAGCCGAAGATTTCTTTCCACTTGCCATTTAAGAATAAAAAGAGCTGCAATTTAGATTTTCACAATTTTTATTGAACACCTGCTAATGTGGAAAATGCTGTGCGAGGCTTGCATATCCTCTGAATAGATTGAAAGTAACATCAGTCCTTGAGATGATAGCCTTTCAAACTAACAACACAAGAGTTGAAAGGTGTAGGTCAAAGGCAGAAGAATATAAGGAATAATTATAAACCACTTTGTAGAATTTTTTTTTTGGCTGAATCAAAAACGTCACAGCTCTCCATCAATTATACAGAACTTGAAAGTGTCACTAAATTCTTCTATATAAATAAACAGTATCCTGGGGATCCAGTCTGGTGAAAGAGGACAGTAATTCCAATTAGCTTGGACTTTGGGAGACTGAGGTAAATGTTATACTCACAGCTTCAAATTCCAAACCAAACTAAAAGTCCAACTTTCTGGAAAGAATCAAGACCTGGATCAATCTCAGTTGTGTATCCAACTTTCCCGGAGCTTTATTAAATACAGTAGAATATTGTTTCAGATACTGCTAATTAGGCTTTTCAACAAATGCATTAGAAGCATGCTACATGCCACACTGTGTTTGACACACAAATGAACTAGTTCTATGTACACAGGGCAAGTATATAGTCCAGTGCAGGGGGCAGACATGTAAACAAATAATGACAACCTAGAATTTGGGGTAAGTTTCATAAGAGAGGGATGGATAGAATGGGATGGGAAGAAAGAAAAAGGAATTGCTAGGTCTGCCTTTTGCACTAAGCAAGATTCCAAGCAAATTAGTTAAGAAATTCTTAAAAATGTAAAGAAGCTATTCAATGGCTTAAAAAAGCAAACTTTTAAAACATTTTTGATATACATAAATTATATGAATTATAATTCCAATACAAGTAAAATCAATTACTTTGTAGTCCTTTTGCTAGAGTAATTATAAGTGATTCTTAACTATTCTCAAGGGCAGGAACTTTACTGGAGAACACTCATTCCACAAACATTTGATTCTTCTAAATTTAGTTATATGTAGGTACTAAAAGTAGTACAACAATTTTGTTAAAAATTACTATTTAGGTCTATGGTGTGCAAACAAGTGTACTTACATCTCTGTATGCTCTTTTCATTGATGTTTAGTTAAAAGAACAGATGCTCATATCAAAACCTTCATTAGCAGGACGCCTAGGTGGCTCAGTCGGTTAAGCATCTACCTTCAGCTCAGGTCATGATCCCAGGGTCCTGGGATCAAGCCCCGTGTGGGGCTCTCTGATTATAGGGGAGCCTGCTTCTCCCTCTGCCTGCCTCTCTTCCTGCTTGTGCTGTCTATCTTTGACAAATAAATTTAAAAAACATTTTTTTTAAGATTTTATTTATTTATTTGACAGAGAGAGAGAGACAGTGAGAGAGGGAACACAAGCAGGGGGAGTGTGAGAGAGAGAAGTGGCCTTCCCACTGAGCAGAGAGCCCGATGTGGGGCTCAATCCCAGGACCCTGGGATCATGACCTGAGCTGAAGGCAGACACTTAACAACTGAGCCACCCAGGCGCCCCAAATAAATAAAAACTTTTTTTTTTAAAGATTTTATTTATTTATTTGACAGAGCACAAACCGGGGGAACAGTAGAGGGAGAGGGAGAAGCAGGCTCCCCGCCAAGCAGGGAGCCCGATGCGGGGCTCCATCCCAGGACCCCGGGATCATGACCTGAGCCGAAGGCAGACGCCTAACCATCTGAGCCACCCAGCGCCCCAAATAAATAAAATCTTTAAAAAAAAAAACCCCTTCATTAGCTTCCCTTTTGTACCAAGTACACAAAATCACAAACTGAACATGTATACCTTGAAAATACTTAATCAGGGCGCCTGGGTGGCTCAGTTGGTTAAGCGACTGCCTTCGGCTCAGGTCATGATCCTGGAGTCTCCGGATCGAGTCCCGTATCGGGCTCCCTGCTCGGCGGGGAGTCTGCTTCTCCCTCTGACCCTCCCCCCTGTCATGAGCGCTCTCTCTCGCTCTCTCATTCTCTCTCTCAAATAAATAAATGAAATCTTAAAAAAAAAAAAAAAAAAAAAAGAAAATACTTAATCAAATATGACACTTGTAAAATTTTCATGAACAGAGCAGTCAAATATAAAATATTATTTCAGATATTTCCAAAGAGCTGCAATTTCTGATTTTTCACTTATTCGGGCTCAATAATCTGTGAACTAATTCCAAGTTAGTGAGGTTTCACCAAACTGTCTGCTGGCAGTGCAACAGCCAATGAGAAGTTCACCAACGAGATTCTGGAACTCTACCAGCATTGTAGCAGTGACCACTTACTCAGATGTTATAGAGAAGATTTACATTGGCATGAAGGAACTTATCTTATATACACTTACATGGTGCTTATATTATGTCAGTCTCTGTCCTAAGCATTTTACAAATATTCATTTAATCCTCATGAAAACACTATGAGGTGGGTACTATTATTATGCTCATTTACAGAGGGTGAAACAAGAGTAAGGCAATGAATGAGTGTCCCTCCCAATTCTCAGGATTATATGATTAGTAGCATTAGGAGTGTTACCTAATACTCTGGGGGAGAACAAAGGCTTGTGTCTCCCAAAGCCAGGAATTATTACGAGTTTTTTCCTGCCCCCAATCTAATCCAGATCAACTGTTCTAGAAACCGAAGGATGAATTAAAGTAAAAGTGCTGTCATCTCCATAGCACACTGGCTTGGGCCAAAGCTAACCCACCACCTATCTGGCTTCCCTTTGCTCTTCTGACAATGTTTACGTAAACTATAAAGCAGTAACCACTACAAACTGACAAGAGACTTACTAAGATTGAGGCAAAGCTGAGAGTCAATGCACAGGACAGAGTTAAGTGAGGAAATGAATTTACAAATGCTGTGTTGACTCTTGAGGAAAGCCCAAGGAACAACCTACCTTCAAGGGACTAGCCCCATTTCTCCTTTAAAAATATGTTAAAAATTCACAAGAGAGTATCTTTGCTGTTCAGGAAATAAAAATCAAACATCTGATTGTTAACTAATGACCTCTTGTTTCCCCATCTGTGACGATCTTATTTTAATATGTTACAGAGAACAGAAAAATCACAAGTATAACATAGGCATCCCACCAAGATAAACAGGAAGACGATCTTTGAGTTCTGGGAAAGCAACTAAAAATCTGAGCCATTTTCTAACTATAGTATTGGGATGCGCACAAGTAGGTGTCATTGGGAAATAGCACCTGCTCTTCTCTGTACTGGGGGTTCTGCCAGATGCACACATAAGCTGTGTGCTTCCCCACATATGTGGAGCCAGCTTTGCTGTCTACTAAGGTTGCTTTAGAAAATAAGATATTTCAAAAGATTTCTTATGTATTCCGGAAAATGTATCTATCACCCAACTTTATCAGCTTATGGTTTAAAACTTACCAATCCAGTTAAGAATTGATCATCTCATCTCAAGAAACAGAACCTAAAACTTTAAACCATTTCTCACTATAGTGAATTTTTTTTATTACTCACAAACATGGGATACTATATGTGTTAATGTAATTACACAATGAGGGCCTCCCCCCCCCAACGAACATTACTTAACGTTGAACTGACTTTTAGTGTATTACCAGTAAGTAACTTATACCAATCCAGGCCGGAGACAGATAAATAATTTTTTCCATAACATCGTTTTGTGTGAAAAAATGTTAACATACATAAAAATAGAGATCATCATATAATCAACCTCAACCCTGATTAGTTCAACAGTTAACAACATTTTAACAGCCTAATCCTGCCCCCATTTTGACTTTTTTAAAATATATTTTTCACTGAGATATAACTGACATAGAACCTTGTATTAGTTTTAGGTGTACAACATAAGGATTTAATACATGTATATACCGTGAAATGATCACTACAATAAGTTTAGTCAACATCGATCACCTCACATAGTTTCAATTTTTTTTTCTTGTGGTAACTTTTAAGATCTACTCTCTTAGCAACTTTTAAATATACAACACAGTATTATTAACTGTAATCACCACATAGTCCATTAGATCCCCAAGACTTATTTGGAAGTTTGTAGCTTGTGACCACCTTCACTCATTTTGCCCACCCCACCAAACCCCACCTCTGGGAACCACCAATCTGTTCACTGCATATATGAGCTTAGTGGGTTTTTTAAAATTTAGATCCACATATAAGTGATATCATACAATATTTGTCTTTCTCTGTCTGACTTATTTCACTTAGTATAATGCAGTCAAGATCCATCCATATTGTCACACATGGCAAAATTTCCTTCTTTTTTATGGCTGAATAATATTCTACCATATATCACAACCATATATATATATATCACATATATTTCTCCCATTCCACAGACTGCCTTTTCATTTTGTTGATGGGTTCCTTTGCCATGCAAAAGCTTTTTACTTTGATGTAGTTCCACTTGTTTATTTTTGTTTTTGTTGCCTTTGCTTTTGGTGTCAAATTTAAAAAGTCATCACCAAGACCAATGTCAAGGAGCTGACTGCCTACGTTTTCTTCAAAGTATTTTATGGTTTCAGGTCTTATATTCAAGTCTTTAATCCATTTTAAGTTAATTTTTGTGTATACTGTAAGATAGTGGTACAGTTTTATTCTTTTGTATGTGGCTGTCCCATTTTCCCAACACCATTTATTGAAGAGGTTGTCCTTTCCCCACTGTATATTCTTGGCTTCTATGTTGTAAATCAATTGACCATATATATGTGGGTTTATCTTTGTGCTCTCAATTCTGTTCTAGTGTTCTTTTTTTAGTGCTAATATCATACTATTTTGATTACTATAGCTTTATGATACACTTTGAAATCAGGGAGCAGAAATTTCTATTACTTCATGATTCAGTCCTGGTAAGTGGTGTGTTACTAGGAATTTATTCATTTCTTCTAGATTGTCCGAATTGTTGGTATATAATTCATAGTGACCTCCAAATTTATCCCTTATTTTGGCTGACGTATCATAAAGCATATCCCAACTTCAATGTGCGTGTCTAATAAGGACTTTTTTTTTTTAAGATTTTACTTATTTACTTGATGGAGAGAGAGAGACAAAAAGTGAGCACAAGCAGGGGAAGCAGGAGAGGGAGAAGCAGGCTCCCCACTGAGCAGGGAGCCTGATGCAGGGCTCTATCCCAGGACCCTGGGATCATGACTCAAGCCAAAGGCAGACACTTAACTGACTGAGCCACCCAGGCGCCCCTAATAAGGACTTTAAGTAAAACCATATCCATGGTGCCATTATCACACTTACAAAATTAAGAAACCCTTGAGGGACACCCGGGTGGGTCAGTTGGTTGAGCGTCTGCTTTTGCCTCAGGTCATGATCCCAGGGTCCTGGAATCGAGTCCCCCATTGGGCTCCTTGCTCAGTGGAGTGCCTGCTTCTCCTTCTGCCTGCCACTCCCCCTGCTTGTGCGCTCTCTGTCTCTCTCTCTCTCTCGGACAAATAAATAAAATACTAAAAAAAAAAAAAGAAAATCTCGATATTATCCATCATCCATGAAGTGTTTAAATTTTTCTGATTGTCTCAAAGATTCTCTTTACAGTTGCTTTAGTCTTTATTCTATTCAAGATCTAAACAAGTTTCATACATTGCACTTAGTTAAGTCCCTTTTACTCAGTTTTACTAGTACCCTACCCTTTTGTTCTTACCATTGATTTACTGGAGAAATGACAAATTACATATTCTGGATTTAGCTGATTCCTTCCTTATTATATCCCTTCCTTAAGGTATTCCTCTTATTTCTGTAGAAAGGTAGTTAGATCTATAATTTTTATTAAATTCAGTTCTATATTTTAGATAAGATTATTTCCTAGTACTTGCCCTATACTTCCTAATGTATCACATATTGAGGCACATAATGTTGTAGTGTCAATGTTGATGAAATATTGCTCATGGGTTCAAGTTGGTGTCAGCTTGATTCCTATATTATAAAGTTTTTCATCAGCCTTTCACCTGATTGTTTTAGCGTCAGTTGATGATTGTGATCCAGTATTTTATTAGAGGTTGTACAATAATGAATTTATAATTCTATCATTCCTTTTGAATTTACCAGCTGGAAAGCCACCATAGAGAACTTTTTATCATCAACTGTTTTGTTACCTTAAAATACAATTTGTAGATGAAAGAAAGCATCAGTACGTGTTTCTTTTCATTTATCAATTTTTATTTTTTTATTATTTATTTATTTTTAAAGATTTTATTTATTTATTTGACAGAGAAAGAGGAGTCACAAACAGAGGAGCGGGAGAGGGAGAAGCAAGCTTCTCGCTGAGCAGGGAGCCCGACGTGGGGCTTGATCCCAGGACTCTGGGATCATGACCTGAGCTGAAGGCAGACGCTTAACCAACTGAGCCACCCAGGTGCCCCTCATTTTTCAATTTTTAGAATAATGAACTGGTGCCCTTGCAACTTCAGTTGTGACTAAGGCCTTTTAAAAAATTGTGAATGCATGGATTTTCATATATTTGAATTACTTGAATTATTCTTTTTGATGCTTAAATAGTTTGGCCAGTAGAAATTATTCAAGGTGGTTCCTGTGTATTTTATTTTATTCTATTCTATTTTATTTATTTTTTTAAAAAGATTTTTATTTATTTGTCAGAGAGAGTACAAGCAGGGGGAGTGGCAGGCAGAGGGGGAGGGAGAAGCAGGCTCCCCACTGAGCAAGTTGCCAATGTGAGACTCAATTCCAGGACCCTGGGATCGTGACCTGAGCCTAAGGCAGATGCTTAACCGACTGAGCCACCCAGGTGTCGCCATAGGGTTGTATCTTAATTTATTTGATTTTATATTTGTGTTTTATTTTCTCAGATGAAACTTTTTTCCTGATGACATTTACAAAACTACTTATCTGCTTTATCCTACCTTTATTGTATTCTGTTTGTATATGTAATATATCCCATTAGGGACAGATAGTCAAAACGGTGTGTTTTAAAGTCACCTGATCTAATTATTTTCTCTATATGACTGTGCCATCAACTTGAGATGTAGTTAGTTTACTTCCAGTTTTGTTTTCAATTTTTAGGAGATTGATTTTTTTTCCGTTTTGATATAATTGTCTTTAATTATGTAGTACATAGCATATAGCTAGACATTGTTCTAAATTCCTCCCATGCATCATCTAATTTAACCCTCACAGTAAACCTATTGGTGGGTATTACCACCTCTGCTTTACACTTAGGGAAAGTGAGGTACTAACAAGTTCCATAGTTCCCAAGATCACAAGGAGGAGGAGGAGGATTTAAACTGAAGGATCTGATGTATAATCCCCCGGCAAAACATGATAAATTCCATAAGAGAGATAAATGCGAATTAATATGGGGGAGTCAAAGGAGGGAAAACTGCATTTTGTTAATTTTATGACAGTCATCCTAACAGGTGTGAAGTGATAGCTCACAGGTGGCTTTGATTTGCATTTCCCTGATGATTAGGGATGTTGAGCGCCTTTTCATGTACCTGTTGGCTATTTATATATCTTCTTTGGAGAAATGTTTATCCAAGTCCTTTGTCCATTTTTAAATTGGATTATTTGGTTTTTTTTCTATTGAGTTGTAGGAGTTCCTTATATATTGTGGATATTAACACCTTATCAGATACACAGTTTGCAAATATTTTCTTCCACTCCATAGGTTGCCTTTTCACTCTGTTTCTTTTGCTGTCCAGAAGCTTTTTAGGTTAATGTAGTCCCCTGTCTAGTTTTGCATTTGATGCTTATGTTTTACATTTGATATCCAGGAAATCACTTTTCCCCTATGTTTTTTTCTAGGAGCTTTGTGATTTCAGGTCTTATAGTGAAATCTTTGATCCATTTGAGTTAATTTTTGTGAGTAGTGTAAGATAGGGGTCCGATTTCATTCTTTTGTTTTTGGCTGTCCAGTTTCCCCAACATCATTTATTTAAGAGACTGTCCTTTCCCCATTGTGTGTTCTTGGCCTCCTTGTCCAAAATCAATTGACCATATATGTAGGGGTTTTTTTCTGGACTCTCTATTCTGTTCCACTGATCAATGTGCCTGTTTTTAATGCCAGTACTATACCGTTTTGATTGCTACAGCTTTATAATATGGCGTGAAATCAGGTACTGTAATGCCTCCAGCTCTGTTCTTTCTCAGGATTGCTTTGGCTATTTGGGGTCTTTTGTGATTATACACATCTTAGAGTTGTTTGTTCTATTTCTGTGAAAATAAACACTGCTGGAATTTTGATTGGGATTCCTTGAATCTGTAGATTGCTTTGGGTAGTATGGACATTTTCACCATATGAATTCTTCCAATCCAAGAACATGGGATATCTTTCCATTTATTTGTGTCTTCTTTGATCTCTTTCATCAATGTCTTACAGTTTTCAGTGTACAGGGCTTTCATTTCCTTGGTTAAATTTATTCCTAAGTATTGTTTTTCATGCTATTTTAAATGGAATTGTTTTCTTAATTTCTTTTTCATATAGTTCTTTGTGAGTGTATAGAAATGCAGTTGATTTCTGTATGTTGATTTTGTGTTCTATTGAACAACTTCACTGAATTGATTTCTTAGTTCTAACAGTTTTTAGTAGGGTCTTTAGGGTTTCAATATATAAGACCGCATCATCTATGAACAGAGATAACTAATTCTTCCTTTCTGATATGGATGAATTTTATTTCTTTTCCTTGCCTACTTGCTCTAGCTAGGACTTGCAATACTATGTTGAATAAAAGTGGTGAACATGGGCATCCTTCTCTTGTTCTTCATCTTAGAGGAAAAGATTTTAACTTTCACCATTGAGTATCACTGTGGGCCTGTTGTCTATGGCCTTTGTTATGCTGAGGAACATTTATTTCTTATAAACCCGATTTGTTGAATGTTTTATCATGAAAAAAATTTTGTATCTTGTCAAATGCTTTTTCTGCATTTATTGAGATGATCATATGATTTTTGTCACTGATTTTGTTAATGGTGTATCACACTGGTTGATTTGCAGATGTTGAAACATCTTTGCATCCCAGGGATAAATCCCATGTGCTCAAGGTGAAATGATCCTTTTAATGTACTGTTGAATTCAGTTTGCTAATATATTGTTGAGAATTTTTAGATCTACATTCATCAGGCCTATAATTTTCTTTTCTTGAAGTGTCTTTATTTGGCTTTGGCATCAAGGTAAGGCTATCCTCATAAAATGAATTTGGGAGTATTCCTCTTCGTCAATGTTTTGGAAGAGTTTGAGAAGCATTGGCATTAATTCTTCTTTGTCAGAATTTAGTTTTTTGATTGCTGATTCAACCCTCTTATCTCTACTGGTAGGTTTAGATTTTCTATTTCTTCATGATTCATTCTTGGTAGACACTATGTTTCTATGAATTTACCCATTTCTTCTAGTTTATCCAGCTTGTTGGCGTATAATTGTTTATTGTAGTCTCTCATAATTCTTTGTATTTTTGTGGTTTCAGTTGTAATTTCTCCTGTATTTCTTTTTATAAAGAAATCTATAAATATAATAATAAATTTATAAATGTAGAAGTTTCTTTATAAGCAGATTTATGTATATTTTTAACTTCCTCTTCTCTTATATAAAAGGTAGCATATTACATGTACTGATTTGCATTTTACTTATTTTACTTAATATATTCTGGAAACCACTGCACATTTCTTCCCCAGAGACCTTCCTCATTTTTTGCTATAACTGCATGGGTCTCCATCATGTGAATATAGTATAGTGTATTCAACTAGTCTCCTGTGTTTGAATGTTTAGGTAATTTCCTTATGTTGATAATTTTCTTTCTTTTTTTCCTGATTCATCTAGCTAATGTTTTGTCAGATTGTTGATCGTAAGAAAACAATTTCTTGATTCATTGATTTTCTTTATCATTTATTTTCTATTCACTGATTTCTGCTACTTTCTGAATAATTTCCTTTTTCAATTCATTCTGGATTTAACTGTCTTTTTCTGGTTTGTTAAGGTAGAAACTTGGGAACATGTTTAGACTTTCTTCTTTTCTAAATGAACACTTAAAAGTATAAATTCCTCTATAAACATTACATTAGCTGCAATCCATGTATGTTGATATGTTGTGTTTTCATTTTCATTCAGTAAGATATGTTTTGAGATAATATCCTTTGTGATTTCTTCTTTGACCCATGGCTATTTAGAAATGGGTTATTTAATTTTTAAAGGTGTGTGTGTATGTGTGTGTGTGTGTGTGTGTGTGTGTGTGAATTTTTAAATGTTTGGAATTTCCAGGGATCTTTCTGCCATTGATTCCTAATTTAATCTCATTTTGGATAGAGAACATATTCTTTATTATTTCAATTGTTTTTCAGTTTATCGAGACTTATTTTATAACCCAGCAAATGGTTTGCTCTGGTGAATGGTCCATGTGTGCTTGAAAAGAAACTGTCTTCTACTGTTGCTGAGTGGAATGTTCTACCGAAGTTAGTTGGGTCAAGTTTGTTGACAGGATTCAAGTTTTCTATATTCTTACTTATTTTCTGTGTATTATCACTTGTCGAGAAAGGAGTGTTGAAATCTCCAGCTATGGTTATATGGGTTTTTCGTATTCTCTCTGGTCTGAGAGCTTTTGCTTTTATATTTTGATGCTTTGTTATTAGATACACAATTGAAATTGTTATTTCTTAGTGAATTGTTCCTTTTATCTTTAGGAAATACCCCTCTTTATTCATGTTAATTTTACCTATCCTAGTTTACTTTACTTTGATATTAATATAGCCACTTTATCTTACAATTAATGTTTGCTGGTATGTAATTTTCATCCTTTTACTTATGTCTCTGTGTTTGAGGCATGTTTCTTGGAGGTAATATATGTAGTTGGATCTTGCTTTTATATCCAGTCTGATAATCTCTATTTGAGATATATAAACTGGACTTTTGCAAACCTTTCCTGTAGAGCCAGATGGTAAACTGGTCTCTGTCACAACTACTCAGCTCTGCTATTGTGGTGTTTATCTATAGAAAGTACATAAAAATATGCATGTGGCCCCTTCATTTACAAAAAGAGGAGGCTCTGCTTCTGCTTGTTTTGCTTCTCTACCTGCTTATTCTGTTCTTGCTTCTGCTTTTCCTCCTCTTCCTTCTCTTTCTCCTCTACCTCCTCTTTTCTTCTCTTCCTCTCCTTTTCTCTGCCCCTTCACTTCCTCTGTCTCTTTGTTTTTCTTCTTTTGGTGGAGTGGTGTTTTCTTGGTCTGATTTTCCTTAAGCACAACAAACGTCCATAAATATTTCCTTAGTACAAGTCTGGCTGGCAAAAAGAAAAAAAAAAAAAAGGAGAGAGAGAAATTTTCTCAGTGTTTGTCTGAAAGTCTTTATTTTACCTTTATTTTGAAAAATGTTTTTGCTGGATATAGAATTCTAGGTTGAGAGTTTTTCTTCTAGTGAAATAAAGATGTCATTTCATTGTGTTCTGGCTCCATTATTTCTGAAAATAGTCTTTGGTATTTCTTGCCTTTGGTCCACTACTAATGAGTTTTGTTTTCAAATGCTTTTTAGGGCACCTGGCTGACTCAGTCGGTTAAGCAACCAACTCTTGATTTTGGCTCAGGTCATGATCTCAGGGTCCTGAGATCAAGCCCCACGCTGGGTGTGGACCCTGCTTAAGATTCTTTCTCTCCCTCTGCCCCTCCCCTCCCCTCCCCCATGCATGCATGCATGCATACGCACGTGTGCGTATGCACTCTCTCTCTCTTTCAAACAAACAAAACCCCAAAAGCTTTTAAAGTTTCTCTTTTTCACTAGTTTTTACCAATTTGATGAAAACATGACTTGGTGTTGTTTTATTTGTTTTAATTCTGATTAAGGTTCATGAGCTTCTTGGATATGTACATTCATAGTTATCATCAAATTAGGAAACATTTTGGCTATTACTTCTTTAAATATTTCTCTGCCTCCACTTTTTGAGATTCAAATTATACATATATTAGATAACTTAATGTTCCACAGATTACTGAAGTAAAGTTCTTTTCTTCCCCCAACCCTTATCCCCCCTCTCTGCTTCATTTGAAAACATTTCTATCACTGTATCTTCAGGTACATAATCTTTTCTTTTGCAGTGTCTAACCTTCTGATAATCCCATCCAGTGAATTTCTTCATTTCAGATATGTCATCTCAGCTCTGGAATTTCGATTTGGCTTTTTCTTCCAATAGCTTCCATTTTTCACTTCATTATGTCATTTTCCTTTACATCCTTGAATGTATTTATAAAGGTGTTTTGTCTGCTACTTTACATGTGATTTTGGGGTCTCTTGCAATTGGACCAATTTTTCTTTACTTATGGATTACATTTCCTTGGTTCTTTGTATGTTTAGTAATTTTTAATTGTATTTTAAGCATTGTGAGTATTTCATTTTTGAGTGCTATTTTGTTGTCTTTCCTTAAGAGGATTAGATTTATTCTGGCATGAATTTATATACATTTTGAAGCTTTAAAGTTCTGTAGGTTGCTCTTGAGAGGTCTGATGTCAGCCTAATTTTCTTACCTTTATAAGTAATTTTATCATTATGCCTAAAGGCTCTAAGCCTTTTTCCTTTGCTTTAAAGTCTCAGAGCTCATTATAATAGGTCATTTTCCCCATGCATGTGGTGGACCCTTAATAACGTGACAAATTCAAAATATTGAAATATATTTAAATTCACTTCTGGAAAGTTTTTAAAAAATTTTTAAACACAAGTTTTATTCTGTTGTTTCATTTCTCTTCTTCAAGAATTCCAATTATGTGTACATTGATTTTTTTTGTTTGTTTTTCATTCCCATCACATTCTCTTGATTTCTTTTAAAATATCTTTATCTCAGTTTCATTCTCTTGTTGTTTTACTCACTTTCTTCAATGTTTCTTTCTTTTTCTTTGTGATGAGAACTCTTAGGATTTACTCTTGACAAATTTCCTTTGTATCATACAGCAGAGTTAGCTATAGTCATCATGTTGTACATTACAGCCCTAGTACTGATTTATTTTATAACTGGAAGTTTGCACCTTTTGACCACCTTCCTGAAATTCCTCTTCCTCTACCCTCCACTTCTGGTAACCATAAATCTGATCTCTTTTGTATGTGTTTGGTTGTTTTGTGTGTGTGTGTGGGGGGGGGGAATGTGTGTTTTAAATTGCACATGTAAGTAAGATTACACAGTATTTATCTTTTTCTGTCTGACTAATCTCATTTAGCATAATGCCTTCAAGGTCCATCCATGGTGTTGCAAATGATAGAATTTTCTTAATTTTTTATCACTGAATAATATTCCATTCATACATCAATGGATTCAATGTTTCTTTTAAATTTTTATTTGAATTCCTTCTTCCTTGGGCACACTGTAGTTTATCCTTCATTTTTTTAGACACTTACACCTTTTTCTTCAACTACTTTCCTGAGTTTGATCAGTTCTTGTTGCATCTCATCCTGGATTTGTTTTTTTTTTTAATCTCTTCTTAGTGTTGAAATTTATCATTCTAAGTGGTTTTAAAAAAATTGTTTTTATATGCTTGTTTGAGAATATGTAATTCAGTATAGAGTTTTGTGTAACAGTATACTACTTTGTGTTTCATTTTGGGAGGAGAATTTTTATCAGCTAAAAGTATTTATTTTTTTGTATTTGTGTTTTTATAGTTGCTTTGTATAGAGTTGGTTTAATATTTTGCTATTCTTGGGAGATGGAGTTCAGCCAAGATATGGAAGTACAGTTTTTTTTTTTAAGATTTCTATTTATTTTAGAGAGAGAGAGTATGTGAGTGGGGGTGGGGATGCAGAGGGACAGGGACAGAATCTCAGGCAGACTCCATGCTGAGCACAGAGCCCCATGCAGGGCTTGATCTCACAATCCTGAGATCATGACTTGAGCCAAACCAAGAGTTGGAAGCTCAATTGACTGAGCCACCCAGGCGCCCCAAACCTACAGTTGTTTTTTTAAATGAGTTTCTGGTAGTGTTGGAGGGTAGAAGTATTGGTGTAACCTATTTTTCAAGACCCTTAATTTAGCTTTCTTCTTTCCTTTCACTGTGGTGTCTCCAAGGCTTTTGTAATCATCTGGACAAGAGGTGGCAGTGACCTGGACCATGGTGACAATAAAAGGGTTGGTGAGAAGTGGTTCCATTATTTTGAAAGTAGAACTGACAGCATTTACTAACAGATCAACTGTGGGATGAGAAAGAGGGAAATGAGTCCGAGTCAAATGACACCAACGTATTTATTTTTTATTTTTTTTTACCAAGCAACAGTAGAATGGAGTTGCCATTCACTGAGATGGAGAGAACTGATGGAGTTGTCCTTGTGAAGGGCAGCTATCAAGAAATCAGTTTTAGGGGCGCCTGGCTGACTCAGTCAGTAGAGCATGTGACTTTTGATCTCTCAGGGTGATGAGTTTGAGCCCCTCGTTGGGAGTAGAGATTACTTTAAAAAAATCAGTTTAGACTTGCAAAATCTGAAATATATGTTACTGGTCTGAATGGTGATTCAAACAGACAGTTGGATACACAGGTCTGGAATGTGGAATGTGGAAAGACTGAGGTCCAGGCTGGAGATATAAACTTGGGAGTCACCTGCATATAGATGATATATAAAACCATGACACTCAACAGGGTCACAAGTGAATGGGTATAGATAGGAAAGAGAAGACCAAGGTTTGTGATAGGGAACTAACATTTACAGGTTAGAGAGATGAGGAGGAATATGGGGAAAAAAGACTGAGGAAGGGCAGGCAGAAACATGGGAAAGGGACCAGGAGAGAGAAGTGTCCTGCAAGCTAAGAAATGCAAGTGATTCAAGGAGGAGAAAGCAACCAACTATGACAAATGCTGCTAATAGTGTGAGTAAGATGAGCCCTGGGAAGCGACTAGTGGCTCTGAAAAAGTGGAGATGATAGGTGACTCGAGGTGAGCAGTTTGGGAGTGGAGTGGGTGCACATCTGATTGTAGCTGGTTCAGGAGAGAATGGAAGGAGAGAATTGCTGATAATGATTATAGGGCCTTTATTCTAGAAAGGACAGAAATAGGTCAGTAATTGAAGGGGGTATTGGAGGGGCGCCTGGGTGGCTCAGTCGGTTAAACATCTGCCTTCGGCTCAGGTCATGATCTCAGGGTCCTGGGATCAAGCCCCACGTCAGGCTCCCTGCTCAGCGGGAAGCCTGTTTCTCCTTCTTTCTCTCTCCCTCTGTTGCATGTGTCCATGCTCTCTCTCTCTCTCAAATAAATAAATAAAATCTTAAAAAAAAAAAAGGAAAAGAAAGGAGTAGTGGAATGGAGCAAGGGGTATTTTTGAAAGATGGGAGAGAAAAAGTATTTTCTGATAGGAATGGTCTAAGGAATCCTTATAAAAAGAATGTCTAAGAATGACCTGTGAATTTCCTTGAAATGTTAGGATGACAGTAGAGGCAGGGGAGGGCGTTAACATGCAAGTCGTCTCCTGAGGGTAGCCACAATGTGTACTGCAAAGAAGCTGTGGTCGTGGTTGTTGCTGGTGATTAAGACTTCTCACAATTAATCATGGTCCATTTGTTAAAGAGCCTCATACGCTATGTAATGCTTAACCTTTGCTAATGAAGCAGTTGTCTGAGATGGAAATGTTAAAGATTGATTGACTGATTTTAGAGAGAGAGAGAGGGTGCATGGGGGAGGGGCAGAGGGACAGAAAGAAAACCTCACACAGACTCCCCACTGAGCCTGATGTGGGGCTTGATCCATGAACCTGAGCCAAAACCAAGAGTCAGATGCTTAATGGATTGAGCCATCCAGGCGCCCCTGAGATGGACATGTTAGAGTCACCATTGGCTTCTTGTTTATCTCTCACATCCATTTAGGTGTCAAGTAAGCCCTACCAGCCATAGTGATGAAAGGGCTCTCAAGTCAGTCTTCCAGTGGCTCCATTACCACTTTTTTACCTGGTACAGTGTATGCGCTGCACAGACAGATATTGGGAAGTCATTTGTAGTCAGATGCAGTTACATGAATGTAACCACAACTGATGAAACAATGCGCAGGAGTAGCAATGGCTGGTAGCAAGAGTCAGGAAAGTCAGAAAGATTTAATTCAGTCAGGATAGTGTCTTTTTTTTTAAGATTTTTTTTTTTAAGTAATCTCTATACCCAACGTGGGACTTAACTTATAACACTGAGATAAGAGTCATATGCTCTACCGACTGAGCCAGCCGGGTGCCCCTAGTAGGGATAGCACCTTGAAGAACAGTCAGGCACTACTAAGGCTACCAATTCAGTCTACAACCAATTCTTTCCAATGACTTCCCCCTCCTCCTCATTGACACCCTAGGTTAGGCCTCTCATATGTGGATCAATGGAGTGTTCCCCTTCAGTGTTTCAAAGATGCTCCTTGAGCTGGAACACAACTGACCTTCCCCAGCTCTCCCTAAATTACTGTAGCTATCTCCTGACTGGTCTCCCTCCTTCCAAAACCTGTCTCCCACTATCAATCCACCTTCTGAATTATTTTCCTCAACACAGAAATTACATGCTGCTCCTGTGTAAAAACAAACAAACACATTCAGATGGTTGTCCATTCAGCAAGCTAAGTTAGACTCCATAGGGTTGGACCATATTGGACCCTCCCCACGCTGGCTCCACTCTGATTTTCCAACCTCAGGCTCCTGCCACATCTCCCATTATGCTCACATGAGTTCTTCCACAAATAAGTGCAGTTTCCTCATGCCTGTGTCTGGTTATGTTCTTTCTTCTGCCTGGGACTCTCTTCATTTTTTTTCCTGCTTGGAAGATAGAGGGGGAGAGAGAAGGGGGGGGTAGAGAGAGAAATAGATTTATTAACTACATAGGAATTTTGCTAGAGTGAAAAATAACTCCATGGAAATAAAAATCTTCAGCCTTACTAAAAAACCTAACATAGAATTCTGTTAAGTATGTCATGAGAACTTGAAGAAATTCATAGAGAAGAATCAAACAACTCAAAGGAACTTAAATCTAACCTGATTATCTGCCTCTATAGGGTGAAGAAAAAGTAATCCCATGATACCATTGCTTATAATAAAAATATCTCATGTTGACAAGTGGACTATATGATAGTTCAAGAAGTATACTGGTTCTCAATATTCCTTCTAATTAAAGTCATGCTACACACCATTAAGCCAAAGTTAAATTTAGTCCAGGAAGAATGTCTAGCCAATAATGTGGGAAATAACCTGGACAGGAACTTCAGTTCTTTAAAGAAATACATTCTGATATAATGAAGAAAATTTGAAAATTCCAAATATTTGAAAATCAAGATCTGGGAGTTTGATTAAAATTCTGGAGGGCAAACAAATTTTTAAAAAAACATGGAATATTAAGAGTAAATATTTGAAGAAACCAATAAACAAAAATAGATATATCTCTGTTGGAGGGACTGGGATTAAAGATAAAATCCTTGGGTGGGGGGGTTGGGTGGCTCAGTCAGTTAAGTGTCTTTTTTTGGACTGTTGATTTTGGCTCAGGTCATGATCTCCCAGTTGTGAGATCAAGCTGGGTGTTGGGATCTGTGCTCAGCACAGAGTCTGCTTGAGATTCTTTACCCCTCCCTCCCCTCTCCCTCTGTTCCCCTCACTTGTGCTCTTGCTCTCTCTCCAAAATAAAATAAATAAATAAAATCTTTAAAAAAAGATATGGAGTGCCTGGGTGGCATAGTTGTTTAAGCATCTAACTCTTGGTTTCAGCTCAGGTCGTGATGTCAGGGTCCTAAAATCAAGCCCCATGTCAGGCTTGAGCTCAGCGCAGAGTCTGCTTGAGACTCTCTCCCTTACCCTGTGCTCCTCCCCCACCACACACTCTCTGTCTCAAATAAATAAATCTTAAAAAAAAAAAAAAGAAAAAGATACAATCTTTGGGCTTGATTAAGATGACCAAAACATGTTGAAATACATGCTTGTCATCTTGAAACCAAGAAAGAATATGGAGTAAAGAACTGGGATAAAATATTGTAAAGACAGGGGCACCTGGGTGGCTCAGTCGGTTAAGTGTCTGCCTTTGGCTCAGGTCATGATCCCAGGGTCCTGGGATCGAGCCCCACATCAGGCTCCCTGCTCCGCGGGAAGCCTGGTTCTCCCTCTCCCACTCCCCCTGCTGTGTTCCCTCTCTCGCTGTGTCTCTCTGTCAAATAAATAAAATCTTTAAAAAAATATATATTGTAAAGAGAGAAATCCATACACGTTACAAAGAATTATAAGGAATTCCACAAAATTTTCAAAAATATAAAAATATCCCTAATGAAGTAAAGGCAATAAAGACAATATAAAGTTGAAAGTCCTCCTTCCTACTGGAGAAGAAAATACAAGATTGAAGAGCGGAGGAAGTAGCAGCCTGGAATTCAGAACTTGCTGAGAGGACAAACTTAATTAATTCAGAAGTCTCAGAAAGACACAGAAGAACTCTTGTTTACAAGGAAAATGAAACTGAACATTGTAATCATTGCATTGTGCGACTGAAATAGCCAGATCTTCATTCTGAATCAGGCGACAAATACCAATAGAAAATGAAAGGTGTAAATTAGTTGACAACTGGTAGATCATTGGACTGAGGTACTAAAAGATGAGAAAAAAGATGATTTATGTCTCATGTGCAGAAACTATATGAATATTAGTTGAAAATGATAGATTCAAATCACAATTCAAATCACAATCCAAAATGAGTGATAGGGTATGAGCTATACACATGAATGGGGAGAACAACAACAAAAGAGTTGTAACTTGACTTTTGACCTCTGCAATTAACGAAAGCACAACTGGAAAAAAATACAAAGCCCTCTAGCTGAAAATAGAAACTCTTAAAGAACTCCCTGAGCAGATAGACATTCTTTAAAAGGAACTAATTTATGAAGAGTATGTGGAATGAACAGAAATGGTCAATGTAGAGGAAACAAAAATTTACAGGCAGAAGAATTCAAGACATGGAGAATGATTTCAGAAAACAAAGAGTTTCCATGAATAGAAATTTGTTATTATTAAGAGAGAACCCGTGACAAGTAACTCTAACTCCCTGTTTATGCTATGGAAAGCCCTTTCTGGAGAGAAGAAAAAAGTAATCAGCATAAGATAAAAAGAACCCCCCCCCCCCAACCACTAAGCTCTAAAAGCAATGATCAGGAAGACCTGATCCTCTAATCCCTCCACAGAGAAGCCTTCTGAGTCAATTCTTTTGACTCATTCCTGTGTCAGCCTATACCAACCTCATTAAAAACTGTTTCACGGACTTTGCCATCTACTCTTTCTCTCGCTCTCTTTTTTTTATGGGTGTGGAGCCCAATGCAGGGCTTGAACTCATGACCCGGAGATCAAGACCTGACGACCTGAGATCAAGAGTTGGATGCTTAACCAACTGAGCCACCCAGGTGCCCCTCTCATTTACTCATAGTTAAAGAGATGTGACAAGAAGTGATTTGGAGACTGTGAATAGGACTCCATCTACTCTGAGGTCTTCTTTAAAAAGGTCTGTATAAACATCTGCCTCTGGTTCATGGTCTGTTTAGTTTCATCAGTGAAGTTGGTGGCCAAGATGTCCACCATCCTCCCACCTCTTAGTGGTAGAGCATCCCATCAGCCCCTCCCCCATGCACCTTAATCAAAGAGATGAGAGTGAAAGAGACTGGGTAAATCTTTCTGATCCTAAGATCCAGAGGCCGGGAAAGTACATTCACCACCTGTTCCTATGATGAAATATGAATAATCTGTCTTTTTCTGTAAAGGGCCATATAGAAAATACTGTAGGTTCTGAGGGCCCTGTGGTCTCTGATGTAACTACTCAACTCTATGATTGTAGGCAACAATGTGAACGGGTGTGGCTGTGCTCCAATAAAACTATATTTACAAAAACATGTGGTGGGCTGGATTTGGCCCTCAAGTATTTGCCAGGGCCTGATCTTTCTGACAAAACTTTGCCTCATATCTAGGTCTTTGTGCTACTTCATTTAGGAAGAGTGATCACAATATCCCCTTTAGCCCACCCCCTATAAACATTAGAGAATCCTATCCTCTACTGATTGTGGAGATAACTGTGACCACGTGGCCTACTTATAATTAAAGAGAGGTGGCTAGTAATGGCATAGAACTTGGCAACTAACCAAGTCACCACCTCATCAAATGAGACCTGAGGCAGATTTATGTCTTTTCCAAAAACAACAACAACAATAAAACTGCAAAAAATATTTCCAGTCTTACATGATCTTCCAGATACTTGCCTCTCACCCAGTTAATTGGTGGAAGGTCTTTTACCCTTGAATGTGGTGATTCTTTGTGATGACTTCAGAAATAAAACCTCCCAAGTTAAGTCATAAAAGACAATGCAGCTCCCATCCAGCTTTTTCTGTTTAGGAAGCATACCCTTAAATTTCAGTGCCATGAGGAAGGAACCCCAAGCCACACAAAGAGGCCACATGTAAGTGTTCCAGCTAATAGCACAAGTGCGGTCAAGGTGACAGCCAACATCAGCCACCAGAAATGTGAATGAGGAAGGCTTTGAGATGATGCTAGCCCCCTTCTGACTATATGACCGTGAGAGCAACAGTTTCAAGAATCTGAGCTCATTCAGCATGCCCCCAACTATGAAAAAAAATTTAATACAATAATTGTTGTTTTAAGCCATTAAGAATGGGGTGATCATTATGCAGGATATATAACTGGAACAGATTTTGCTAACTGAAAGTGGGGCGCTGCTATAATAAACCATGTAGTGGCTTTGGGAGCAGGCAGTGGGACGAAGGTAGTAGGGCCTTAAAGATACCATTAGCTGAATCCTGATGGCCCTCAAGGAGACTGCTGATGAAGACTTAAAGGAAGTGAAGAAAATATTGGAAGCTGGATGAAAGGAGATGTTTGTTATGTAGTGGTGGAAAGGTTAGCAATGTTGCTACCTGTAGTAACATGGAAAATAGTTGAAGAACCTAATAAACTGATGGATCCAGCCAAGGGTATTGCCAACCAGATGTCAAAAGTGTTACCTAGTTTCTTTAAGCTGCTTGTCATAAGGTACAGATAGAGATAAGCAAAAGAAAGAATTGTTAAATAGTAAGGATTGAGCAAAATTAAATATAGAACTACCATATGACCCAGCAAACCCACTTCTGGGTATATAGCCTAAAGAACTGAAAATAGGATCTTGAAGAGATATTTGCACACCCGTGCCAACTGTAGCATTATTCACCATAGCCAAAAGGTGGAAGCAATCTAAATGGCCACTGATGGATGAATGAATATAGAAAATGTGGTATTTATATACAGAGGAATATTACTGCCTTAAAAAGAAAGCAAATTTTGTCATGTGCTACAAAATGGATAAACCTTGAGAACATTATGCTAAGTGAAAAAAGCCAGTCACAAAAGGACAGATACTGCTTGATTCCATTTATATGAGCTGAAGTAGTCAAACTAATTGAAACAGAAAGGAGGTTGGTGGTTGCCAGGAGCTTGGGAGAGAGGGAGGTAGGGAGTTGTTTAGTGAGTATATAGAGGTTTAGTCAAGCAGCATGGGCTTGGGGGGGTGGGGCTCTTGAGATGTGTTACACAACAATGTGTTTAAGGCTGTTCAACAGCATTTTACACTTGGAAATTTTGGGGAGAGTGCATTTTATGATATTTTACCACAATCAGAAAATATTAAGGATCTAAGACTTAATGGGTTAAAACACTACACTGTTATTTCCAGACTCTCCAAATGAAAAACATGTTGAAATTAAGAAATTACTTTTAGGCAGAGATCAAGTCAAGTGCACTGTCAAGAAAACAAGGTCTAGAGATGAAACCAAGAGTGACTATAAAACTTTTTGTTAAGATCTCAGAAAGATTTGGGGCACATGGCTGGCTCAGTCAGTAGGGCATGTGACTCTTGGTCTCCGGGTTGTGAGTTTGAGCCCCATGTTGGGCATGGAGCCTACTTTAAAAAATAATAATAATAATAAAAAGATTTCAGAAAGGGGCACCTGGGTGGCTCAGTCAGTTAGGCGTGTGCCTTCAGCTCAAGCTGTGATCCCGGGGTCCTGGGATTGAGCCCCACGTCAGGCTCCCTGGTCATCAGGGAGCTTGCTCATCCCTCCCACTTGTGCTCTCTCTCGCTTTCTCTCCCACTATCTTTCTCTATCTCTCTCAAATAAATAATAAAATATTTAAAAAAAAAAGGGGGGGGAAAGACCTCAGAAATGTGTCAGTGGTGCATCATAGACCCTTTCAAACAGAAAAAAGTCTCTCTGAAACCTTAAAAGCTTGCCTTAGGGATCCTCTGTATGAAACAATAGGCCTTGGAAGAATCTTAAAGTTGTAGTTCCACAGCAATCTCACAGGAAGCCCAAGGTAGAAAGAGCTTATCTTTGTGATATTTCTGGGTGTGCTTTTTGTTGAATGTAATAAACCCCAATAAGATTCTTAAGAAGTCCACTAAGTTTGTAAAAGAAATGTATTGGTGGAAATATCACCAGCAGTTTAAGAGGGACAGAGAGATTACAAAATAAAAGGTGGCCTTTGGTTCTCTGAACTACCATGAGCGGGAAGCAATCTAAAAACCGAAAAACTCCAAATCAGAAAAAACCCACTCGGCTGTAAGCACCAGTCTTTCTTTCTTCTTTTTCTTTTTAAAAATATATTTCTTTCTTTCTTTTTTTTAGATAAGCTCATGCCCAGGGCACCTGGGTGCTCAGTCATTAAGCATGTCTGCCTTCGGCTCAGGTCATGATCCAGGGTCCTGGGATCGAGCCCAGCATTGGGCTCCCTGCTCTGCGGGAAGCCTGGTTCTCCCTCTCCCACTCCCCCTGCTTGTGTTGCTTCTCTCACGTTGTCTCTCTGTCAAATAAATAAATAAAATCTTTTTAAAAATATATCAATAAATCAATAAATCAATCAATAAATAAATAAGCTCATGCCCAACATGGGGCTTGAACTCATGACCGTGAGATCAAGAGTCGCATGCTTTACTCACTGAGCCCATTGGTAAAGCATGTGACTCTTCTCTATATTTCTTATAAAGAAGGATGACTCACATAGAACTTGCAAAAATAGAACAGAGAGTTCCCATGTACCCCTTACCTACCTCTCCCCAATGGTAACATATGACATAAAAAGAAGCACAACTGAAAACCAGGAAACTGACATTGGTACCATACTACTAACTAGACTTTATTTAGATTTCAGCAGTTTTTACATTTTTTTGGCATATCTTTTCAATACTTCTCTAACGTTACACCTAAAGTGTATTTCTTGTAAACAACAGTCTTGCTTTTTGTCTATTTGGTAATCACTGCCATTGAATAAAGCATTTATTCCATTTACATGTAATGTGATTACTGATATGGTTGGGTTTAAGTATCCTAGCTTGTTATTTGGTTTTTATTTTCCATTTGTTCTTTGTTTCTCCATTCTTCTTGTATTTTCTTCTTTTGTATAAGTCATGTATTATTTTTAATATTTTATTTTACCTAATCTATTCACTTTTTAGTGTTATATCCCATTTTGTGTTATATTTAGAGGTTGCTCTAGAGATTTTAGTAAGTATTTTTCAGTTACCATGATCTATCTTTAAATAATATTAACTTTATGTATAAGAACCTTATGCTTGTATATTTCATTTATCCACTTCCACCCTAAGTGTTCTTATTTTCTTATATTTTCCTTCTGCATATATCATAAACCCTATGATGCATTATTTTTTAAAACGTCAGTAACTTTGAAAAGGAAAAATAAAATATGTTTAAGAGATGAAGATTGAAATAAAACATTTTTTAAAACCACATATTTACCTTTTCTGCTCACTATTCTCTCCTGCATATATTGAGTTTCATCTGGCATTATTTTCCTTCATCCTGAAAAACTCAGAATACAGGTCTGCTGGAGATAAATTTTCTTCAATGTGGTCTATTTGAAAATGTCTTTATTTTCCCCTGGTTTTTGAAGGATATTTTCACTGAACATAGAATTCTACATTAAGTTTCTTTCTTTTAGCATTTTATCTTCTATTTTCAACTATTCACCATTGTTTCTATGAAAAATTAGCTATTGTTTCCTGTATTTAAAGATTTTTAAAAATATTTATTTATTTATTTTAGAGAGAGAGAGAGAGCACGCTAGCAGTGGAGGGGAGCAGAGGGAGAGAATCTCTAGCAGACTCTGCACTGAGCGCAGAGCCCCACATGGAGCTTGATCCCACAACCCTGAGGTCATGACTTGAACCAACTAAGTCAGATGTTTAACCCAGCTGAGCCACCCCGGCACCCCCAATTCCTGATTTAATGTGCCATTTTTTTTCTTTAGCTGCTTTTTATATTTGTTCTTTGTTTTTCAAACTTTTTATTATGATGTGCCTAGATTTTTTTTTCTTTGGGGTTTATTCAACTTCCTAGATTTATTAGCTGATACCTTTTACCATCAAATTTTAAAACATTGTCTTATCTCATTATATACTGCTTCTGCATTCTTTCTCTCTCCTTTCTGAGACCTAAATTACCCATATATTAAAGCCTTTGCTATTGTTCCACATATATATTGGGCATTGAGGTTTTTTTTTTTCATTATTTTTTCTCAGTGTGGACACTTTCTGTTTTCCTGTATTCAACTTCATTGATCCTTTTTTCTGCTCTGTCTGGTTTGCTGTTAATCCTATCTAATGAAATTTTCTTTTCTGATATCATACTTTCTACTTCTGACTTTTCCATGAGGCTCTTTTTTAATAGATTGCATGTTTCTGCTAAATTACTCTACGTTTGCATGCAGATGTTCACCTTTTCTACTAGATCCATAAGCATATTAACACAGTTATTTTAAAGTTCTCGTCTGGTCATTCCAACTCCAGGTCCATTTCTGTGTCTGTTTCTATTGACTTCTTTTTTTTCAATAAGTCACATTTTCTTGCTTCTTCATGCATCTTATAATTTCTGATTGCATACTGGATGATATGTGTAAAAAAATCATAAAGGGGCACCTGCCTGGCTCAGTCAGGAGAGCATGAGATTCTTGATCTTGGGGTTATGAATTCAAGCCCCATGTTGGGTGTAGAGATTACTTAAAAAACAAAATCTTAAAAAAATCATAAAGAATTAAATAAACAATATTTTCTTCTAGAAAAGTGCATGCCCTTTTTATGTCAGGCCACTAGAGTTGGGGGCTGAGTCATTTTGTTCAGTAGTTGTCCTGGGTCTGAGCTTTGTTGCATTTAGTTCACCATTGTCTCTAAATGTTTTGATGGTGGAATCAGTACTTTCCATTCTACAGGGCATAAGATCTGAGTAATGGCAAGTTTCCAGAGATCTCTTTGTACTTTATAGCTGGGCTATTGGTTCTTTAAACCATGGGTGATCTCTTTCTGCCTTACAGCTTGGTTGCCAACTTTTGGGGTTATTGAAGAGATCTTTGTTCTCTAGTCCTGGCTCTAGCTTTCTATACCTCAGGAAATCTCTGTCCTTCTGTACTGCTACCAGTCTTTGGATGATGGCTGCCTTCCACTCTGTGGAAAACTGGATTGCTTGAGCAGGGTTTCTCTCAGTTCTTTTCTCCTCCCCCCAGCATTTAGAACTGAAAGTCATAGGTGTCTATTACTGCACATATTTATAAATTTTTTTCTTACAATGGGCACTTCCAAGATCCACTCTCTTAGCAACTTCCAAATATACCATATGGTATTGTTAACTATAGTCACCATGCTGTACATTACATTCCCATGATTGATTTATTTTATAACCAGATATGTGTACCTTTTTACTGCCTTCACCAATTTTCTGCTGCTGAGTTGTAAGAGTTCTTCATATATATTTTAGATATTAACCCCTAATCAGATACATGATTTGCAAATATTTTCTCCCATTCCGTAGGCTGCCTTATTTTGTTGGTGGGTTCCTTTGCCATGCAGAAACTTTTTAGTTTGATGTTGCCCCATTTGTTTATTTTTGCTTTTGTTGCCTTTATTTTTGGTGTCAAATCCAGAACATTGCTAACACTAATGTCAAGGAGCTTATTGCCTATGGTTTCTTAAGAATTTTATGGTTTCAGGTTTCATATCATTCAAGTCTTTATTCTATTTTCAGTTGATTTTTCTGTAGGATGTGAGATAATGGTCTAGTTTCATTCTTTTTTTTTTTTTTAAGATTTATTTTAGAGAGAGAGAGAAAGTGCAAGTAGGGGGAGGGGCGAAGAGAGAGAGGGAGAGAGAGAATCTCAAGCAGACTCCCCTCTGAGCATGGAGCCTAAATCAAGAGTTGGATGCTCGCCTGGGTGACTCAGTCATTAAGTGTCTGCCTTCGGCTCAGGTCATGATCCCAGGGTGCTGGGATCGAGCCCCGCATCGGGCTCCCTGCTCAGCGGGAAGCCTGCTTCTCCCTCTCCCACTCCCCCTGCTTGTGTTCCCTCTCTCGCTGTGTCTCTCTCCGTCAAATAAATAAATAAAATCTTTTTTTTTTAAGATTTTATTTATGATGTCTCCAGGTTTGTTCTTTCTCAAGATGTTTTTCCTGTTCAAGGTATTTTGTTGCCCCATACAGATTTTAGATTTGTTTTTCTATTTCTGTGGAAAATGCATCAGACCTTTTTTAGAGGGATGGCATTGGATCTATAGATTGCTTTGGGTGGTATGGACATTTTAACAATATTAATTCTTCCAATCCATGAGCATGGAATATCCTTCCATTTATTTGTGTCTTCTTCAGTTTCTTTCATCAGTGTCTTATAGTTTTCTGTGTCTAGATCTTTTACCTCCTTGGTTAGATTTATTCCTAGGCATTTTATTCTTTTGGATGTAACTGTAAATGGTGTTGTTTTCTTAATTTGTTTTTCAGATAGTTTATTATTAGTGTATAGAAACAACAGATTTTTGTATATTGATCTTGTATCCTGCAACTTTACAGAATTCATTTATTAGTTCTAACCAATTTTTTTTAACGGTTTTCTATATATAAAATCATGTCATCTGCAAATAGAGGCAGTTTTACTTCTTCCTTTCTGATTTGGATGCCTTTTATTTCTTTGTCTTGCCCAATTGCTCTGGTTAGGACTTCCAATACTATGTAGGAAAAAAGTAGCAAGAGTGGGCATATTTGTCTTGTTCTTGATTTTAGAGAAAATGTTTTAGCATTCCACTCTTGAGTATAATGTTAGCTGTGGGCTTGTCATATATGGCCTTTATTATGTTGAGGTACATTCCCTCTGCACCCACTTTGTAGAATTTTTAGTCATAAATATTTGGTAGGGGGCACTGACTGGAGGGCTCAGTCGGTGAAGTGTCCGACTCTTGATTTCAGCTCAGGTCATGATCTCAGGGTTGTGAGATTGAGCCCCATGTTGAGCTCCATGCTCAGCAGGGAATCTGCTTGGGATTCTCTCCCTCTCCCTCTCTCTCTGCCCCTTCCTCCCCACTGCATGTGCGCTCTCTCTCTTTCTCAAATAATAAATAAATAAATCTTTATAAATCTTTGTAGAATTTACCAGTGAGGTCATGTGGCTCTGAACTTTTTTTTTGGGGGGTGGAAGGTTTTTGATTACTGATTCAATCTCCTTTCTGGTAATCAGTCTTTTCAGAGTTTCTATTTCTTCATGATTCAGTCTGGGTAGGTTATATGTTTCTAGGAATTTATCCATTTCTTCTAGGTTGTCCAATTTATTGGCATATAATTGTTCCTAGTAGTTTCTTATGGTCCTTTGCATTTCTATGGTATTAGTTGTAATGTCTACTGGTTCATTCCTGTTTTACTTGAGTCCTCTTTTTTTTTGGTGAATCTAGCTAAAGGCTTGTTGGTTTTGTTATCTTTTCAAAAGTCCAGCTCTTAGTTTCACTATTTTCTTTCATCTTTTTAGTCTCTATTTCATCTATTTCCATTCTGATCTTTGTTTTGTTCTTCTTTTTTATAGTTCCTTGATGTGTCAATTTAGGTTGTTTATTTGAGATCTTTCTTGTTTCTTAATGTAGGTGTTTATTGCTGTGCACTTCCCTTTTAGAACTGCTTTTGCTATATCCCGTAAGTTTTGTATGTTATGTTTCCGTTTTCATTTGTCTTAAGATAGAGCCGGTCCTCGTTAGTGTAGTGGTGAGTATCCCCGCCTGTCATTTGTCTTAACATATTTTTTTAAAGATTTTTTTTTAAAGTAATCTCTACACCCAATGTGGGGTTGAACTTACAATCCCGAGATCAAGAGTTGTATGCTCCACCAACTAAGCCAGCCAGGCGCCCTTAAGATATTTGATTTCTCCTTTGATCCACTGGTTATTCAGTAGCATGTTGTTTCATCTCCACGTATTTGAAGTTCTCCAGTTTTCTTTTTGTAATTTATTTCTAATTTTATAACACTGTCAGAAAAGATGCTTGATATTTCAATCTTAAATTTATTAACACTTGTTGTGTGAGGGGTGCCTGTGTGGCTCAGTCGGTTAAGCATCTGCCTTCGGCTCAGGTCATGATTTCAGGGTCCTGGGATCGAGCCCCACATCGGGCTCCCTGCTCAGCAAGGAGTCTGCTTCTCCCTCTCCTCCCTGCTCGTGCTCTCTCTCATTATCTCTGTCTGTCTCTCTCTCTCAAATAAATAAATAATCTTAAAAAAAAAAAAAGACTTGTTGCGTGAGCTAACATATGACCTGTTCTGGAAATTGTTCCATGTGCACTTGGAAAGAATGTGTTTACTGTTGCTTGTGTTAATGGTGATCTAGAATTTCTGATTGTTATCATGACTGCCAAGTTCATGTGATCATCAGGTTAGTGGGGTTAGAAATAGCAGCCTACTACATAGTCATACTGTAAGTTTGGTATGTGCTTATTATAGAGATAGTAGATAGTGGTAGGCTTATGCTGGCAGAGGCAAGAAATCTTTCACAATTCTTTCTCTGAGAAATTATCTACTTTGATAAGAGAATATTAGTTTATATTTTGTCAGTTATGTACAGAACAGTTTGTAGAAATCTAGAGGAAGTGACCCAACAGTTCCAATTTTTTGAATGGTGTTTTAGGAACTCTTTATAGATGGGGGACCTGGGCAGCTGCCCTGCTGGTCTGTATCTTAATCCAGTTCTGGTTCTACTTCAGGAAGTTCCCTGAAATAAATTCTTTCCTTCTTCATTAGTCCTACTGATCTAGTTTAAGTCCGCATTACTCTTACTTGGATTATGATAATACTCCCCTCTTTAGCCCCTGTCTCTTCCCATCCATCATGCATATCACCAGAATAATCTTTTTAAAAGTATTAATTTTATAAATCAGTCTTTCCCACCAGACTGTGAGTTATTTTATATTCATCAGTGTTCACCTAGGACCTAGCACTATGCTGACTATATGACAGATGTTTAAACATGTTTGAATTAAAGAATGGACAAATTAATGAACCAATATTAAACAGTTGGTATTTAATTTTGAAATGTTGGCAAATATCTGCCCAACCCCCTTCCTCCACAATGCAAACTAAATTTTCTTTGTGTAGGATTAAAACCATAGTCTTGGCTTTATCTAACTCTCAATAGTCCAAAACTGGAAACTATAACCTAGACGTGCGAGGGCATGGCCAATGAACAGCCTGGATGGGGAGAAAGTCAAAATAAGAAAAGTGCCCCTGGGTTTACTCAGACCATCCACCAAGTGAAAATCCACTTGCAAGAAAGTGAGAATTAACTGCACATTGTCAGTATTTTTTACTGAACTCTATAGTTTCTTATTTTGCATTTTTTCACCTTAGTTATTTTTTAAATAACTGATAGCCCATATTTTGGACTATTAAAAAGAACTGATGTAGGGACGCCTGGTTGGCTCAGTTGGAAGAGCGAACAGCTCTTGATCTCGGAGCCATGAGTTTGAGCCCCATGTTGAGTGTAGAGATTACTTAAAAAAAAAAAAAAACTGATCTACGATAACACCATGGGACTGTCAGAATTCATAGTTTTATCTCTTAACTCTCTAGAGTGGTATTTATCCCAGGTTGCATTCCTTCATGTGAAACTCTGCAGTACACACTGATCAGCAGGTAGAATGTTTTCTCTAGTATATGTCTCCCACCCCTGACTTAGAACTCTGTCTTACTTTACAATAAAATATTTATGTTTTACAATATTGCTTATAGTATTTATACTATCTTAATCTCAAAGTTAATACAGTCATTAATAGGGATAATAGCATGTAATACATTTTTTTCTCTTATATTTCTGCATTCATCCCTCTCCTTAGCTGAGAATGGTAACCTGCAGAAAATCAGGGAATGTCCATTAGGACAGCATCAGAAGATGTAAAAGGAAAGTAGAGTTCATATTTGGCTTGTGACATTTAAGATGAAATTCCACACAAAGGCAATAATGTTGCAAGAGAGGCTTTGTTAAGATAGAGGATTTTTCACATTCCTTCATTTCCCCCTTAGCATATCTATTTTTTTTTTAAGTAAACTCTACACCCAATGTGGGGTTTGAACCCACAACTCCAAGATCAAGAGTCACATGCTCTACCAAAGGACCAACCTGGTGTCCTGTCCCTTCCCCACTCCCGCCAACCTAGCATATCTAGATCCAGTCTTGAGGGAAAGACACCACAGAGTTTTAGGAAGGGGAAAATGGAAGTGGGGGAAAGCTTGCTCTAGGTCTTGGAGTGTTGTGGGGAAAAGGAGAGAGCTTGAAGGAGGAGGCTGATGCGTCCTGATTGCCGTCCCTTTTTGCCAACAAACTAGGTCAAGACCATATCACATTAACACTGGTGGAGGAGTTTGGTAAGGGCAGCTCTTTAACTTTCCTTAGCTATCCTCAGTTCCTGGGTAATGTGAGAAGGATCTAGGAGTTCCCATAAGCACCTAATAGAGAATATGGCAGGCAGCTCCACTGGGGGCAATGGGGGCCTAATATGTGAAAAACAGTCACAGCTGAGCAGTGGTTACCTGGGCCAAAACATAAAGGAAGGCAAAGTAAAAATGCAGAAGGATCTTCATTACCAGTGAGGCCCAATTATACAGGGAGCCCCACTAGCATCCCAAAGCTAAGAGCCCCAACTATAAATTACACTGACTGCAGACCTCACCCCAGGGTTCTGGGAAGACAAAATATGACCAGGAGCCTGCTGTCATTGTTGAAGAGGCCAGAGAAAAGAGCACATTTCCAGTAAGCCACACCTTTTCCTTTCTTGTAGAGGAGCAAGGGAAGGGGAGAGAGGAAATCTGAGACTGGTGATTTTTATCTTAAACAGATGAAGATTTATGAAAAAGACCTCTTTAAAGTACTGCCTCAGGCAAAAATTACCATATTAGGATAAAAATTAAATGTTATTTCATGCTCCTCAAACAATAGGGGCTTGTCAGGAAGACCAAATCAGTTATAAAGAAAAATAAACATTTTTTTCTGTTCATGCAAAAGTTGCAGTGTGAATGAAATTCACAGACCATCCCCTTACCCCCCCCATGAAACGTATATAGAAATATTTTCAAAATTTTACAACATATTTGTCTTCTAGGCAACTAAGTAAACTCTGAAAATAAATAAACCAAACTCATTTTTACCATGACTTATAGAGTGCAGGGCTCACGAAACATGAGGCAATATGTGATACTGGAAAAAGTTATGGTAGGTGCGAAAATCCTGAGTTTTAAGGACTCCAAACCGGCCTCTGTAAAAACAAGGATACACTTTTCACCCTACAGGAAGTATTGTTCACTTTGAGAAAGGAACAGATATCAGTTATTTCCACCGACATTACAAATCATCTTCCTTGAAATGTCAAAACAAGACAGAAAGATATAATATTCTTTAATTTGGGAGGTTTAAATCACTTCATTAAATTTTACTGGGCTTATAGCCATTCATTGGGTAAGGACAAGGTTAAACAAGACCAGAATTTCTATTTCACATCAAGTCAATAATTATTTAAGAATTTATTACATATAAGGCATTTTTCCAGGTGCTGTAGAGGATCCAATAATAAGAACTCAATTTCTATTTTAAAATACAACAATTAAATTGATGCCATAAGGCGGCAGATAATTATTATTAAGAGAATGTGTTGGAGGGGCACCTGGGTGGCACAGTTGGCTGTGTCCGACTCTTGGTTTTGGCTCAGGTTGTGATCTCAGGGTCGTGAGATTGAGCCCCATGTCTGGCTCTGCGGCTCTGCGCTCAGCAGGGAGTCTGCTTGAAATTCTCTCTCTCCCTCTGCTCCTCCCCCTACTCACACTCTCTCTAAAATAATTACAAGCTTGGCTATGTAACACTGTCTCCCCCCAGCCTCCATAACTCTGAGCATAGTCCCTGGCAACAGTAGCGTGCTGATAAATGCTTAACAACCAGCTCTTGGTGAGAATACGGGTGCGATTTGCAGCATTTCACAGTTTTTGTGGTATAAATACTTCCAACATGGCTGATTTCAAGCTACCAAAGTGCTGTCACTGAGCTTGGAATTTGAGAGACATGGGCACAATTAGCTCCTGCAAGCTCCAGCATACCTTTGCCTAGCATCTAGTGTGAGTTTAGAATTTCCTTTTACCGCCTTGAGCATTTGCCATGACAAATAACCAGTCACAAAGCTGTTTCTTGTAGCCTGTCTGCTTTTGGGAGTCTTGCTTTTGACGCTAAAAACCTACGTTGGGGAGGCATGTACATTGCTAGTTGCTGGTTAATTCTCTTCCAGAGATAAAAATTATTCATTTAGGTACAGGCAGTACAACTTTGCCCAGTGTTTCAAATATCTAGTAAGACAGTAGGTGGGAGAATATAAGATCGTCTTTGACAACTTTTAGATTCAAGCAGGAGAGGGGATGGATATTACTACCAGGTGGCCACAGGACGGACCTATAGGATAGCCCACTCTGGATTAGGAGTTCAGAGGCTTGGGTTCTAGTTTCAATTCTGCTGTCAACTCTCTGTGAGACCTTATTCCCTAAAGTCTGCTGGGTGATAGTTTCTTCATCTGAAAAATGAGACAGTTGGGCCAGATCTGTAAAGTCCCTTACAACTCTATAATTCAAATTATACAAAATAATATAGAAAATAATAATGAGATGAAGTTAAAAATTAGAAGCATAAAAATTACATTAGAATTATAGTTAAAGGACACACCCCAAATAATTGAAAACCGGCACACAAAGAACTATTTGCACACCTAAGTTTATAGCAGCATTATTCATAATAGCCAAAAGGTGGAGGGAACCCAAGTGTCCACAGACAGATGAATGGAGAAAAACAAATGTGGTCTATACATACAAGGAATATTATTCAGCTTCAATAAGGAAGGAAGGAAATTCTGGTATATGCTACACACAGATGAACCTTGAGGACATCATGTTAAATGAAGTAAACCAGTCACACAAGGACAAATACGGTATGATCTCACTTACATGGGGTGCCTACAGTAGTCAAATTCATAGAGACAGAAAGTAGAAAGTACTGGTTGCCAGGTGCTGGAGGCAGGGGAAAATGGGGAGTTGTTGTTTAATGGGTCTGAAAAAATTCTGGAGACTTAAAAACCGTACACTTAAAAATGGTTAAAATGGTAAATTTTATGTTATGTACATCTTGCCACAAATTTAAACATTGTAACAACAACAACAACAAAAAACCATGAGGAAATTTTGCAAAAGTTTGGCAGTGATCCTGGGGCTTTGCCAAGTCTGGTTCCAGAAATAGTTCTTAGTAGGTGATGGTAGGGCTTCATAATAAAGTCATGAGTATAAATTAACATCCTGGGGATTTCCAGTGAAGTTGTTAGGAGACACTATTTATATGTGATGACTAAACATAATATTCTGAATTTTGAACATTATAGACGTGCTGAGGTGAGGATCAACTAAGATTTTAAACAGCAGTTTACTCTGATTAGGCTATACTAAAGAATGACTCAAAGACAAGCCAAAGTACAAGATAGAAATCCAGCTGTAAATGATGGAGCGAGTGGCTTGCCCCATCTGCTGCGATCTGTCTTTTGTTGAATGCTCAAGTGCCAGTATTTAACCATCCCTGCTGCTCACAAATTCCCGATGGCAGCCCAGGCATAGGACGGTGCCAGGCAGCCTGGCATCTGAGAGGAAGTTCTGAACATCTGGCTTTGTCCCTCGCATGGTACATTCCTGAGTCACCTCTGCTGTAACAAAATGCTGGATTTTTGAGTAGCATAACATTGTCCTGCATTTTGCTCTTCACTATCTTGCAAACTGAGGCATGTAAGTAAGGGGGAATGTGGGTGACAGTTCCAATAGTTTGCTATTAGATTTCTTTTCCACCCAGAAAGGCAGTGGATACACTGCCATTTAAGGTGATGTAAGGTCAAGGCCCTTTCTTTGAATATAGACCCACTGATTGGAGTTCCACGTCACCTTTCTTGCACAAACTACATACTTTTTATTTCCAGTTTTAGTTGTTGAAACTACAGCAAAAGACAAAAAACACTGTGAGGAGAAGCATTTTGATACAGATTTATCCAGATTTTCATTTTTTATGAAAAATTATCATTCATTCTCTAATCTCTTAGAGTTGTTCTACTTATACTTAATTCTACAGAATTAATTTTTTTATTAATAATTTTTTTTAGCCATTTGCCATGGTTGAAAATATCTGAAACTTTCAAAGAAACAGGTCTTTTCTTTTTCCTTTTCTTTTTTCAAATTTTTATTTAAATTCTAGTTAGTTAACATACAGTGCAATATTGGTTTCGGGAGTAGAATTCAGTGATTCATCACTTACATCCAACACCCAGTGCTCATCCCAACAGGTGCCCTCCTTAATGCCTATCTCCCATCTAGGCCCTCCCCCATCCACCTCCCTCCATCAACCCTCAGTTTGTTCTCTATCATTAAGAGTCTCCTATGGTCAAAGAAACAGGTCTTACTTTAGATGAGTACTAATTCGTTTTTCTAATGTTCACTTAAATGTTGTAATTATGGAAACAGATCAACTGACACAATAGGTTTGGGAACAAATCCAGCTAAATGATTTACAAGTCTTGGTATATTTACAAAATTCACAATATTTACAAGAATTCAATATTCACAATATTTACAAAATTCACAATATTTTGTTGGTGGTTATAACAGATAGTTGCCTACTAGCCCAGCATCAAGCAGCTAGCATGCCTGTCTCTTCTCTTCTCTACCTCCACTCATTGCCCAGATGAACTCTTCTCATCCCACAGCTTTAAATGCCATCTACACAAGGATACCTTCCAGAAATGTATCTTTAGCCTGAATCTTTCCCTTGAACTTCAGTCTTCTATATCCAGTTCCCCACTCTACACTTCCATTTAGATACCCATTTAGAAGGCACTTCAAGTTGAACGGATTCAAAGTAAAACTCTTCATTCCATGTCCCTCAGACTTGCCCCTCTCCCTTCTTTCCCATCTTAAAATAAATATAAAATAAAACAAAATGCAACTCCATTCTTCCAGTTGCTTAGGTTAATAACCTGGCTGTCACACTGCACACTCAGTCTGCAAGTATATTCTGTCAACTTTACTTTGGAATTATATCTTAAACCTAACACTTCTCTCTACTGCTGAGAGAATAGTGCAAAGCGCATTTACCTCTTGCTGAGACCATTACAATAGCATCCTCATTGGTCTTCCTGCTTCTACCCTCGCCCCCTATTGTGTATACTCTCTAGAGCAGCCAAAAAGATCCATTCTAAAATGTTGTTAGATCTTGTTACTCCTTTGCTTGAAACCCTTCCATGAACTTCCTTGTCATTCAAAAAAAATAAAATCTAAATAACTTACCATGATCTCTGAGGCTTACTGTGATTTACCTCCTAGCCCCCTCCTCTGGATTGCATTTCCTAATGCTTTTACCCTCCCTAGCATCACTGGGCCACACAGACTCCTTGCTGGTCCTTGAATGCACTAAGCATGCCCTCCCAACTCCAACCCCCCACCCTCTGTCCCCAGGGCCTTCTCACTTTAGGATCTGCCTGGAATGGTCTTCGCTAGATAGCCACATGGCTCCCTCTTTAGATCTTTGCTCAAATATCACTCTCTCACCAGCCTGTGGATTTAACTGAGATTATAATGATATTAAAATCCACATTTGCTGATTCCTTAGGCCCCTACCTTTAGAGGCTGAGTCCCCAGGTATTTCTGAGTGTGTTCAGAGGCAAGCCTAGTAGTTCCTCTACACTCCAGCTGCCTCTTGGAGGTTAATTTCAGCAAAGCACTTGAGAATATTGGTCAGCCCTGGTACATGTCTGCTGTCTGCTCTCAACTCTCAAGATACCAGAACCACCCTCTCCCATACCTTGTCTTGGCTTTGTGTTTCCACCGAGGTGCCTAAGCACAAAAAATGCTTCCTATCTCCATCAGTCCAAAAGGAAAAGCCCATCTGTGTAGCACCTTTCAAAAGTATCAGGCACAGAGGCTGGGGAGTGTGAATGAACACTCCACAAATATTCACAAATTATTTTATTATTGACTTTGGTGCTGGAAAAGAACCTAAAGAGCATCTAAATATAAATGAAAACCATCATTGTGAGTATTTTTAATGAAGTTGTGTCAGAATGTCAATGAACTTACCCTAAAATATCAAGTCACTTGCATGCACAATAAATGCAATGCCTCCCTGCTATTTCTGGGATAGATGTAAAAGCCTCAGCTAATCAGTAAAGCCATCCATCAGGTGGATCCCTTTATGTGCACCTGTACCTACCCCTATCTCCTTCTCTCATCTTCTCTTCCTTTGCTCATCTTTCAAGTGTTTCTTCTTCATTCCACAATCTTGGGTGAAGTTTAAGCTAATTCATTTTTGAAGAATACCTTGTGCATTGTCTTATTTTACTTAGCTAGAATGTTTTCAAAGGTATATACCATGCTTATTTCTTCTGTTGGCTCCACTAACAGTTCTATGTTCCCGGTAGATGGTTAAAATAAATTTCTAACATGAATAAACTATCAAAAAATTTCACCATTAAACCCACCTATGGAATGTGTTCCTTTGCTATAAATCATTCATTAGTTCCTTTCATTCATTCAACCAAATGTTTGCTGTTGTGGGAGATTGAATAAGGGAGTGAAAAGAAAACTTGAGCAATGTCCACAATAGCCAAACTATGCAGAGAGCCCAGATGTCCATGGATATTGAATGGCTAAAGATGATGTGGTGTGTGAGAGAGAGTGTGTGTGTGTGTGTGTGTGTGTGTGTGTGTTTGTGTGTGTGTGTGTATAATGGAATATTATGCAGCCATCAAAAAATTGTTATCTTGCCATTTGCAACAACATGGATGGAACTAGAGGGTATTACGCTAAGTGAAATAAGTCGGTCAGAGAAAGATAATTATCATATGATTTCACTCATATGTGGAATTTAAGAAACAAAACAGAGGATCATAGGGGAAGAGAGGAAAAAATAAAACAAGATGAAATCAGAGAGGAAGACAAACCATAAGAGATTCCTTTTTTTTTTTTAAGATTTTATTTATTTATTTGACAGAGAGAGAGATAGCGAGAGCAGGAACACAAGCAGGGGGAGTGGGAGAGGGAGAAGCAGGCTACTGGCTGAGCAGAGAGCCCGATGCGGGGCTCGATCCCAGGACCCTGGGATCATGACCTGAGCCGAAGGCAGACGCTTAACGACTGAGCCACCCAGGCACGCCCCATAAGAGATTCTTAATCATAGGAAACAACCTGAGGGTTGCTGGAGGGGTGGGGGGTGGGCGGTGGGGTAACTGGGTGATGGACATTAAGGAGGGCATGTGATGTAATGAGCACTGGGTATTATATAAGACTGATAAATCACTGACCTCTACCTCTGAAACTAATAATATATTATATGTTAATTAATTGAATTTAAATAAAAATAAAAAATAAAATAAAGAAGAAAAAAGAAATTAATAAAAAAAAAAAGAAAACTTGAGGGTACTCCCTTGGCTTCTGTTTGACAAACTGGGTGGATGTTTGTACCATTTATTGAGAGGGGATGACTAAGAGAGAGAGAAGCTCGAGGGCATTTGGGAATTCAGATTCCTTAGAGATAATTCAAGCATCCCGTGACATCAAGTTACCAGATCTTCCTTTGGACCTCCATATATGTACGGTGCTCAGAAGACAGGTTCAATCTAGACAATTCTGAGAAACAGCAGGGTATAGATGGCTTCCAAGAAACTTCAAGTGAGGGACACAGTCTTTAGACTATTGGTGTTAAGGAACAAAGACAAAAACAGGATTGGTAAGAGAGAGGAGAGGAAGGGAAAAATGATTTTAAAAAAAGAATGTAGACAGTCTAAATACAGTGAATCTTGTTTGCCTTTTTTTTTTTTCAAATGATTATGGGGCAACTATAAAATAGCTGGTCTGACCATTTTGTTGTAGAGAATCCTACAGGGTATCAGAGATTCTCCAGCACCCCCTGAGAGCCTAGCTATGGAGTAGGGCCAACTTGCTGTCCCAGTAACATCCACAAAGATCCTTCTATTTGCACATCACATCCATACCATTTCCCTCTCAGGATTTCTCAGTGGAATTGAAGCTGTGGAATGGATGCAATCACCTAGGGAGGGAGTACATACAGAGAGGAACAGAGGCCCATAGCGGAGTCTAAATTTACCAGAAATGTTAGAGATCAAGTAGAGGAGGAAGACCAGCAAAGATAAAAAATAATTGTCAGTAAGTAGAAGGAAGACCAAAATACTGTCATACCTTGGAAGTTGAGAGTGGAGAGTCTTTCCAGAAGGGAGTGATCAGCTGTGTCTAAAGTTGCTAAGATGTCTGGGATTTCATTAATTCTCTTGTGCAGTGTATTAAGTAGCACTGAGAGTTTTAACCCAAGGCCACAATACAGAGAAGGAAGAAATTGATAGGTTTATTTTCAAAAGGGTTTAGATTAATTAGATATGGAGATCATTGCAATGAGCATAAATAAGCTGCTATAATAAGAGTCATATATTCCTTTATCTTAAAAATTCTGGTAAAATACAATAATGACATAAAATATATCATCTTAACCATTTTTAAGTGTACAATTCAGTGGTACTAAGTACATTCCCATTGTTGTGCAACCATTACCACCATCCATCTCCAGAACTCTTTATATTTTGCAAAACTGGAACTCTGCACCCATTAACCAATGAGTACCAATGGTAGAGTTCTCCCATTCCCTCTCCCCCCACTTCCAGCCCCACTCTAGGTAACTTTTTATAAATGGAGCCATACTATATTTGCCCTTTTATGACTGGCATATTTCATTTAGCATGATGCCCTCAAGGTTCATCCATGTTGCAGCATATGTCTGAATTTCCCTCATTTTTAAGGCTGAATAGTTATCCATTTTGTGTATAAAACATATTTTCTTTATCCATTCATCAGTCAACAGACATTTGGGATGTTTCCACCTTTTGTGAATAATGGGTCATGGATATGGGTATAAAAATATTTCTTTGAGACCTTGCTTTTCATTCTTTTGGGTATATACGCAGGAGTGGATTCTTGGATCATATATTCTAGTTTTTATTATTTTGAGCAACCTACATACTGTTTTCTATAGTGGTTGCACAATTTTACATTTCTACCAACAGTACACAAAGGTTTCAATTTCCCTACATCGTTGCCAATACTTTGTTTCCATTATTTTGATAGTAGCCATCCTAATGGGTATGAAATAGTATCTCATTGTGGTTTTGATTTGCATATCCCCAATGATTAGTGATATTCAGCGTCTTTTCATGGGTTTATTGGCCATTTTTATGTCTTCCTTGAAGGAATGTCTATTCAAGTCTTTTGCCTACTTTTTAATTGGTTGGTGATTTTTTTATTGGTGAGTTATAGAAGATTTTATATATTCTGGATATTAACCCCTTATTAGAGATATGATTTGCAAATATTTTCTCCTATGCCATAGGTTGCCTTTTCACTCTGTTCGTTACGTCCTTTGATGCACAGAAGTTTTTTGGGTTTTTTACCATGTATAACATGGAACTCTCCATTCCCCCCTGACCAGTTTTATTGAGAAATAATTTAGAAATTTTTAAATTTTGATATAGAAGAGTCATATATTCTTAAAATTGATTAATTCCATCTCAGTTCAGTGTGGCTTATGGATTATGAATCAAACAACCAAGAAGAGAATATTGGGTTCTTTCCACATTTTACTCAGAATGAATTTGACAATAGCTCTGAACACATTGTTGACGACCTGTGATTTTTTTCCCCAATAAAATTTATGGTGTTTCTATGGAAAATAAATCATACAATCCTTTCAGTATATTTTAAGAGAAAAGAATACTTCAGAATAAGGTTTACCTTATTTTTCTCATGTTTTCCGAGCAGGCTGATTTCACTCTTATAAAAGTTGTCAGTTAACAAAAATCTAATATTCTGAATCTATTTTTAAAACTTTCTGAAGGTGGTGATAAGGACTGTGAATCATCTGCTACCTTATCATATAATAAGATGGATTCACTTTGGTATCTTAGATATTGTCAACATTGCTTTGATAAGGAAAGCTATTAACAACATCTACCCCCCCTACCCACAACCCCCATCAGAACCTAGTGGCTAGCTGATGATTACCAATGCCAGGTTTTCCATTAAAAGTAGTTCTACACAGGACTTCCGGGGAAGCTGGCAGAGTAGGAGGATTGTAAACTCACCTCGTCCCACAGATACACCTAGATAACACCGAGATAAGTGTAAATAACCCAGAAAATGAACCCCAAATTGGAAGGACAGACTGTCCACAGCTAAACATAGAGGAGAAGCCACATCAAAAACAGAAGGAAGGGTGGAGACATGGATGGGAACAAAGTTGACCTACAAGATGTCTGTGGGAGGGAGGGACACTGCGAGCAGGGAGAAGAGAGAGGAGCGGACCCCACACTGGGCACCCCAGGCACAGGAGACCTGCACTGGGAAGATAAATCCCCATAACATTTGGTTTTGAAAACCAGAGGGGCTTAACATTGTGAGTTTTTACAATCAGTGGGACTTAACATCTGGAACTTTAAAAATCAGTGGTTTGGGCGCCTGGGTGGCTCAGTTGGTTAAGCAACTGCCTTCGGCTCAGGTCATGATCCTGGAGTCCCGGGATCAAGTCCCACATCAGGCTCCCTGCTCAGCGGGGGGTCTGCTTCTCCCTCTGACCCTCTTCCCTCTCATGCTCTCTGTCTCTCATTCTCTCTCTCTCTCAAATAAATAAATAAAAATCTTTAAAAAAAAATAAATAAAAATCAGTGGTTTGGCTCTAGGATAGGTAGAGGGTGGTAGGAAACTGAGTCCCTGCCCTTAAAGAGACAGCACAACAAACAGGCCTGCTGAGATACCGCATAGAAGCAGCAGTTGGAAAAATGCCTGGGGTATACAGGAAGATTTATCTACTAATCTCAGAACATGTGCTGGAGGGTTAGAGATCTTTAGGAGATTTCTTCAAGAACAAAAGAGCGGGGGAGCACCATTTCCTTCCCCCGCCTTCCAGGCTAGATACAGACTAGCACTAACACTCTCCACCTGGCTTGCTAACACCAGGCACCCCACCCTTTCTAACCCGTCCTTAGCAGGAATCCACCCAAGGCTGGCACTGTGCAAGCAGCCCTGACAGGGGCCAGCACATCCCAAAATGACTCCTGCCCTGTAGAGAAGGGAAGATAACCACATACACCACTTCCACTGTGGCCCAAGTGGTAGGTTGGGGGGCAGACATCTGGTCTGATTGCAGGCCCTGCCCACCAACAGAACTTCTCAGGGGATGACACAGGGAGAGTACCCTGCATTTTGGTGCTACAGCAGCTCTGGCAAATGCCTAGTGTGACTCAACTCAAGCCCAAGGCAAACCCAGACTGGCCTACTAACAACACAGGGACCTAACCCTGCCTACAACAGGCAAAGAGAGCCATTGCAGATAACTGGACTGAAGGAAAATAAGGCTCAGCCACAACAGTAGGGTGCATGTGACACACATAGGAGATACCCATGAAGTGCCAGGTTCTGTTGAACAGGTAACACTGCATTATAGGGCACCACAGGACATCTATTCATAAGGCCGTTTCTTTCTTTCTTCCTTCCTTTCTTCCTTTCTTTTCTTTCTTTCCTTCCTTCCTTCCTTCCTTCCTTCCTTCCTTCCTTCCTTCCTTCCTTCTTTCCTTCCCTTCCTTCCCTTCCCTTCCGTTCCCGGCCACTACTTTCAAGATCAGGAGACATAGGTGACTTTCCTAACACATAGAAACAGACACAGAGAGTTAGACAAAATGAAGACACAGAGGAGTATGTCACAAATGAAAGAGCAGGACAAAATCACATCAAAGAGCTAAACAGAATGGAGCTAAATAATATGTCTGATAGAGAATTTAAAGTAACGGTCATAAGTTATTTACTGGACTTGAGAAAAGAGTGGAGGATCTCAATAAGAACCCCAACAAAGAAACAGAAAGCCTAAAAAAGAACCAATCAGAGATGAAGAACTCAATAACTGATATTAAAAATATACTAGAGGGGGCACCTGGCTGGCTCAGTTGGTTAAGTGTCTGCCTTTGGCTCAGGTCATGATCCCAGGGTCCCATGCTTCTCCCTCTCCCTCTGCTGATCCCCCTGCTTGTTCTTTCTCTGTCAAATAAATAAATAAATAAATAAAATTTTAAATATAAATATATATATACATATATATACACACACACTAGAGGGAATAAATAAGGAAGATTAAATGAAGCAGAAGAATGGATCATCGGCCTGGAGGACAGAGTAATAGAAAGCAATCAAGTGAAAAAAAAAAAAGAAGAAGAAGAAGAAGAAAAAGCAATCAAGTGGAACAGGGGAAAGAAAAAAGATTAATAAAAAATGAGAACAGATTAAGGGAACTCAGTGACACCATCAAGCATAACAACATTCGCATTATAGGGGTACCAGGAGAAGGGAGAGAAAAGGGGGCAGAAAATTTATTTAAAGAAATAATAGCTGAAAACTTCCCTAGTCTGAGGAAAGAAACAGAAATTGAGATCCACACCAAGGAGGTCCACACCAAGACACATAGTAATTAAAATGGCAAAAAGTAGTGATAAAGAGAGAATTTTAAAAACAGCAAGAGATAAGAGAACAGTTACATACAAGGGAAACCTCATAAGGCTATCAGCTAATCTTTCAGCAAAATCTTTGCAGGCCAGAAGGGAGTGGCATGATGTATTCAAAGTGCTGTAAGAAAAAAGCCTGCAGCCAAGAATACTCTATCCAGTAAGGTATCATTCCGAACAGAAGGAGAGATAAGAGTTTCCCACACAAACAAAAGTTAAAGGAATTCATCACCACTAAACCAGCCTTACAAGAAATGTTAAAGGGAATTCTTTGAGTGAAAAGGAAAGACCATAAGCAGGAGTAAGAAAAGTATGGAACACAAAAGCAATAAAATTAAGTATATCTATAAAAATCAGTCAAGGGATTCACAAACTAAAAGGATGTAAAGTGTGACACTATACACCTAAAACATGGCAGGTGGGAGAAAAGTAAAAATCTAGTGCTTTTAGGATGGGTTCAAACTTAAGCAACCATCAACTTAGTATAGACAGTTAGATGCATAAGATGTTATATATAAACCTAATGGCAACTACAAATCAAAACACTGGTAATAGATACGCAAAAAGTGAAGAAAAAGAATCTAAGTATATCACTAAAAAAGGCTAGCAAACCACAGAGAAGAGAGCAAGAGAAGAAAGGAACAGAGAAGAAGTACAAAACAACCATAAAACAAGTAACAAATGGCAATATGTGCATTTATCTATAATTACTTTGAGCATAAACAGATATATGCTCCAATCAAAAGATACAGGGTGACAGAATGGATAAAAAAGCAAGACCCATCTATATACTGCCTACAAGAGACTCATTTCAAACCTAAAGACAAATGCAGATTGAGAGTGAAGGGACAGAAAAACATTTATCATTCAAATGGAAGTGAAAAGAAAGCTGGGGTAGCAATACTTATATTGAACAAAATAGACTTTAAAACAAAGACTGTAACAAGAAACAAAGAACAACTTTACATAATCATAAAGGAAACAATTCAACAAGAAGATATAACCATTTTAAATGTTTATGTACCCAACATGGGAGTACCCAAAGATATAGAGCAGTTAATAACAAACATAAAGGAAGTAATCTATAGTAAATACAATAATAGTAGGGGACTTTAACACCCCAGTTACAGCAATGGATAGATCATCCAAACAGAAAATCAACAAGGAAACAGTGGCTTTGAATGACACATTGGACCAGATGGATCTAATAGATGTATTCAAACCTTCCATCCTAAAATAGCAGATACATTCTTTTGAAGTGCACATGGAACATTCTCCAGAATAGATCACAAAACAAGACTCAACCAATTAAGAAAGACTAAAGTCATACCATGCATCTTTTCTCACCACGAGGTTATGAAACTAGAAATCAACCACAAGAAAAAAATCTGGAAAGAGCACAAATACATGGAGATTAAATAACATTCTACTAAACAATAATGAGTCAACCAAGAAATCAAAGAGAAAATTAAAAAAAATACATGGAGACAAATGAAAATGAAAAAAATGGTCTAAAATCTTTGGGATGCAGCAAAAGCAGTTATAAGAGGGAATTTGATAGCAATACAGGCCTACCTTGAGAAGCAAGAAAAATCTCAAATTAACAACCTAACTTTACACCTAAAGGAGCTAGGGAAAAAAAAAAAAAAGATCAAAACCCAAAGCCAGTAGAAGGAAGGAAATAAAGAGAAGATTAGAAATAAATGAAATAGAAACTAAAAAACAATAGAGCAGATTAATAAAACCAGGAGCTGCTTCTTTGAAAAGATTAACAAAATTGATGAACCTTAGGCCAGACTCATTAAAAAAACAAAAACAAAGAATAGAGAGAGAGAGAGAGGATACAAGTAAAATCAGAAATGAAAGAGGAGATAACAATTAACACCACAGAAATACAAAGGATTATAAGAGAATATTATGAAAAATTATATCCTAGAAACATATAACCTACCAAAACTGAAGCAGGAAGAAACAGAAAATTTGAACAGACCAATTACCAGCAATGAAATTGAATCAGTAATCCAAAAACTCCCAACGAACAAAAGTCCAGGACCAGCTGGCTTCATAGATGAATTCTACCAAATATTTTAAGAAGAGTTGATGTCTATCCTGCTCACACTATTCTAAAAATAGAAAAGGAAGGAAAACTTCCAAATTCATTCTATAAGGCTAGCATTACCCTGATAACAAAACCAGATAAAGACACTACAAAAAAAAAAAAAAAAAGACTACAGGCCAATATCTCTGATGAACATAGATGCAAAATTCCTCAACAAAATATTAGCAAACTAAATCCAACAATACATTAAAAATATCATTTACCACAAGCAAGCGGGATTTACTTCCAGGATGCAAGGGTGGTTCAGTATTTGCAAATCAATCAATATGATACATCATGTAAAATAAGAGAAAGGGTAGGGGCACCTGGGTCGCTCAGTCAGTTAAAGCATCTACCTTTGGCTCAGGTCATGATCCCAGGGTCCTGAGATGGAGCCCCACATTGGGCTCCCTGCTCAGCAGGGTGCCTGCTTCTCCCTCTCCTGCTCCCCCTGCTTGTGCTCTTTCCCTCTCCCTCTGTCAAATAAATAAATAAAATCTTTAAAAAAATCAGAGAAAGGATAAAAACCATATCATTTCAGTAGATGCAGAAAAACAATCTGACAAAGTACAACATCCATTCATGATAAAAATCCTCAACAAAGTAGGTTTAGAGAGAACATACCTCAACATAATAAAGGCTTTATATGAAAAACCCACAGTTAATATCATACTCACTGGTGAAAAACTGAGAGCTTTTCCCCTAAGATCAGGAACAAGACAAGAATGTCCTGTCTCACCACTTTTATTCAACATAGTACTGGAAGTCTTAGTCACAGCAATCAGACAACAAGAAGAAATAAAAAGCATCCAAATTAGCAAGGAAGAAGTAAAACTTTCACTATTTGCAGATTGCATGCTACTATATATGGAAAACCCTAAAGACTCCACCAAAAAACTACTAGAACTCATAAATGAAATTCAGTTAGGTCTCAGGATTCAAAATCAATGTACAGAAGTCTCTTGCATTTCTAAACACCAATAATGAAGCACCAGAAAGAGAAATTAAGAAAACAATCCCATTTACAATTGTACCAAAAAGAATAAAATACCTAGGAATAAACTTAACTAAGGAGGTGAAAGACCTGTGCTCTGAAAACTATTAAAACATTGATGAAAGAAATTGAAGGGGTGCCTGGGTGGCTCAGTCGTTAAGCGTCTACCTTCGGCTCAGGTCACGATCCCAGGGTCCTGGGGTCGAGCCCCACATCGGGCTCCCTGCTCGGCAGGAAGCCTGCTTCTCCCTCTCCCACTCACCCTGCTTGTGTTCCCTCTCTCGCTGTGTCTCTCTCTGTGAAATAAATAAGTAAATAAATAAATAAATAAATAAAATCTTTAAAAAAAAAAAAGAAAGAAAGAAATTGAAGATGACAGAAGCAAATGGAAAGATATTCCATGCTCACAAATTGGAAAAACAAATATTGTTAAAATGTCTGTGTTATGCAAAGAAATCTAGAGATTTAATTCAATCCCAATCAAAATACCAACAGCATTTGTCACAGAACTAGAACAAATAATCCTAACATTTGTATGGAACCACAAAAGACCCCACGTAGCCAAAGCAATCTTGAAAAAGAAGAACTAGAAGTATCACAATTCTAGACTTCAAGTTATATTACAAAGCTGTGGTAATCAAAACAGTATAGTACTGGCACAAAAAATGACACATACATCAATGGAACTGAATAGAAAGCCCAGAAACAAACATACAATTATATGGTCAATCAATCTTTGACAAAGGAGGCAAGAATATGCAATGGGAAAAACCTCTTCAACAAATGCTGGGAAAAGTGGACAGCTACATGAAAAAGAATGAAACTGGACCACTTTCTTATACCATACACAAACACAAATTCATTACTTTATTTTATCATTTCTTAAGTAGGCTCCATGCCCAACAGGGGGTTTGTACTCAAGACCCTGAGGTCAAGAGTTGCAAGCTCTACCGACTGAGCTAGCCAGGTGTCCCACAAAAACAAATTCAAAGTGAATGAAAGACCAAATGTGAGACCTGAAACCATAAAAATCCTGGAGAGCAGAGGTAGTAATTTTTCTGACATCCGCTGTAGCAACATTTTTCTAGATGTGTCTCCTGAGGCAAGGGAAAAAAAAACCAAAAATAAATACTTGGGACTACATCAAAATAAAAAGCTTCTGCACAGCAAGAGAAACAATCAAGAAAACAAAATGACAACCTATTGAATGAGAGAAGATATTTGCAAATGATATATCTAATAAGGAGTTAGTACCCAAAATATCTAAAGAACTCATACAACTCAACACTAAAAAACACAAATAATCTAATTAAAAATGGGTAGAAGACATGAACACACATTTCTCCAGAGAAGATCAAACAGATGGCCAATGGACACATGAAAAGATGCTCAACATCATTAATCATCAGGGAAAGGCAAATCAAAACCACAATGAGGTATCACTTTACAACTGTCAGAATGACTAAAATAAAAAACACAAGAAACAACGAATGTTGGCAAGGATGTGCAAACAAAACAAAACAAAACACAATGAATCCTTGTGCACTGTTGGTGGGAATGCAAACTGGTGTAGCCTCTGTGGAAAGCAGTATGGAGGTTCCTCAAAAAATTACAAATGGAATTACCATATGATCCAGTAATTCCACTACTGGGTATTTATCCAAGGAATATGAAAACATTAATTCAAAAAGCTATTGCACCCCTATGTTTATTGCAGCATTATTTACAATAGCCAAATTATGAAAATAGCCCACGTGTCCATCGATAGATAGACGAATGGATAAACAAGTGATATATATATACAATGGGATATTACTCAGCCATAAAGAAAGAACAAAATCTTGCCATTTGCAACAACATGGATTGATCTAGAGAGTATAATGCTAAGTGAACTAAGTCAGAGAAAGATAAATACGGTATGATTTCAGTCACATGTGGAATTTAAGAAACAAACAATTAAAAAAAGAGACAAAAAGAAAACTCAAACTCTTAATTATAGAGAGCAAATTGGTGGTGACCAGAGGCAAGGTGGGAGGGGGGGTGGGTGAAAGAGGTGAAGGGGATTAAGAATACACTTAGCGTGATGAGCACTGAGTAATGTATAGAATCGTTGAACTGTTGAATCACTACACTCTACACCTGAAACTAGTATAACACTGTATGTTAATTTTACTGGAATTAAGAAAATAATAAATAAAAATTTTTGAAAAAGTAGCCCAACACAGGAACACTTTCATAGATCAATATAATATAAAATAATAATATAAATTAATAAATTGAATAATTTAGGACTAATTCTATAATCCTGTCAAATTTTATCACACTGGTAAAACCAAGAAACTAGACATCCTGATACTCTCTCTACTTATAAAACTAGTAAGAAGTGTCATAGCAGAAATCAAACTCTATAAATGTCATGTAGCTATTATTATGCTACATTGGTAACTTTATGGACAAAGCTATGGGAGCTGCCATCTCTGTTACAGGGTCAGAGAAGTTTCCAGAACATGCACTCTATAAATAAAGTGGAAACGGATCTTTTCCAGTAGAAAATTCCACTGGGATCGTGACTTACACACATTGTGCTGCCCCTTTCCAAAACTATGATTTGATTCTTCATCAAGGTGGCTAGTTTAAAATGGTTAAATATTTTATCAAGTAGTTAGATTCAGTGACTCCAACAATTGAGCTGTTCAAACAAGAGCAAGCAGTAAGTGTTCTTTATTTTTTTAACCACATTCCAAAATTAGTATGTACGTTCCATATCTGCTAATAGTCAGATGGAGCTAAATGTGGTGGAGGTGGGAAAGAGACAGGCTAGAAACTGGACTTCTCTCTTTGCCCTGAACTCTGCTTTTGCTACAGTTCAACAAGCCTTTAGTCTCCTTTTGCAGATGATGAATTTGCATCTTAGATGATTTTCCCAAGGTCGCATCACTGTTGAGAGCAAAATCAAGATTAGATTGCTAATGCCTTTCCCACCACTGTGTATGGCTTCCAATTCTTGGAATGTCAGGGTTAATGCAAATTTCTGAGCAGGAAAACTAAGGGGAAAATGGATTTGCTGGAAATGATATGTTACAGTAATTCTCATTATCAAGATCCAGGTTTTACTTTTAACTCAGTAACTAGGTCAAAGCCAGAGAGGTTTTTTAATGATGTAAGATATTTGCAAAAGGAAAACCTCTTAACTATAGTTTATTGAGTAAAATGCACTGAACAGGCTTATCTTCTTAGTGAATAGTCCCCGTTACGGCATCTGAACGAGCAGATTTGTAGAGAATGGTTCATAAATGTGTCTCAAGAAATGTCATTATACTGGAATTGCCAAACAGTTATTACCTGGGTGGCTGCTTGTAGGGGTTGGGTAACAACACAGCAGGAGCTGAGTGTCTCAGAGCACCTTCTCCATGGGCTTTTGTCCAAAATGTCCAAAGATGGTGGGAAACAGGAGTCTAGGGGTTAAGCTTGAGCCAGTGACCAAGGACCAAATGTAAACAGGAGGGTCTTGGGTGAAGTCACTGTTAGGCAAACTAAGGGGGCCTCCAGCTCCCACTCCCAGGACATAGAGAATGGTGGACAATGTATACATGTGCAAAGTACAGGTAAGTAAGTATAGAGGTAAATGTTGAACCTGTTACTCCATAATCTTATCGCCTAAGTGAATCAGATTTCTCACAAACTTTTCCTGTTTTTTTTTTGTTGGAAACAGCACAGGATTGTAGCTCAAGGCATGGACCTTGGTGTCAGTCTGACACAGCCTCAAGGACCAATACCAGTGATTTAGTTAAAGTGATGTTAGTGGTCATTGCAGATAAATCTCAATTTCTGAGGCTTTACAGTAACAAGACTTGTTTCATTCACTCCAGGGTCTGATGTTCCTGGTTAGGCAGCTTTCTACGTACATGGTCATCAGGGCCGCATCCTCCTCCTGCGTCACGGCTCCCAGCCCCTTCTAGGTCCTTGGACTTCTCTCCATTCAGCCAGCAGATTATAAAAGCGAGTATGTGGAGGATCATGAAGGGGTTCTTATGGGCGAGTTCCGACAGAAGTGTGCATTGCTGTTCCACATTGCTAGGCAGAACTAAGTCACAGGGCTCCACTGACATGCAGAGGAACCTAGCTGAAGCAGTTTCCAGAGAGGCAGCCGCTTCCCAGCAGCAGCTCCACACCGTGGACAGGAAGCATGGGTCTTTGGTGAACAGCGTGGCATCTCGGCCACAATGACCTTGGCTACTTATAGCAACGTGGCCTAAGCTAAGTTTCTCATCTTCCCTAAGCCTCAGTTTTCAATCTGTGAAATGGGAATAAAAATCCTACGTCTGTTTCTGTAAGGCAAATTAGCCCATATGCAATTGGTAAACCAGGTAATGCTACCTCTGAGAGCTGAAGTCGCATCGGCCCACACTGTGTGTCACCACCTGATAGCAGCTGAATGCAAAGTCCACACATGCAGCGGGGTCAGCCATGTACCTTCAGCCCACATGCCTTCTCTGGGCTCAGTCCCACCACATGCTCTGTCTTGGAATTGCTTACTGCATAGCGTTCCCTGATTTCTGTATATTTTTACCTTGTCTCCATAAATCAGCAAACTCAACTTTTCTTTACATCCCCTTCCATAAAGTTGCCTTCACTCTTTCAAATTCTTATTTTGAAATAATTTCAGACTGATAGAAAAGTTATCAATAATAATAAAAAAAGTTCCCATATATCCTTTACCCAAGTTCCCCAAATGTTAACGTTTTACCACATTTGTTCTATCCATCCATATTGTTTTTTTTCTGAGTTGTACACATGCTACTCCAGGAATCCTTAGATCCTAATTGTGTATTTCCTAAAAACAAGGACATTCTCTTCCACAACTAACAGTATAATGACCAAAATCAGGAACTGTACATTGAGACAATGATATTTTTTTCTTTCCTAATTTTTATTTAAATTCCAGTAAGTTAACATACAGTGTAAATTTGGTTTCAGGTGTAGAATTTAGTGATTCAACACATACGAGGCCTGGTGCTTATCACAAGTGCCCTCCTTAATCCCCATCACCTATTTACCCATCCCCTACCCATCCCCCCTCTGGTAACCATCAGTTTATTCTCTATAGTTAAGAGTCTGTTTCTTGGTTTTCCTCTCTTTTGTTTCCCCCCTCTATGTTTGTTTTGTTTCTTAAATTCCACACAAGTGAAACCATACAGTATTTGTCTTTCTCAGACTGACTTATTTTGCTCAGCATAATGCTCTCTAGCTCCATCCACATCACTGCATATGGCAAGATTCCATTCTTTTTATGGCTGAGTAATATTCCATCTCACACACACACACACACACACACACACACACACACACACACCACATCTTTTTTTTTTCCAGATAGAGAGAGCGAGCACGTGAGGAGGGGAAGAGGGAGAGGGAGAGAGAGAATCCTAAGCAGGCTCAATGCTTTGTGTGGAGCCCAATGCAGGGCTTGAACTCAAGACCCCAAGGGCTGAAATCAAGAGTTAGATGCTAAATCGACTGAGCCACCCAGGCACTCCACTATACCACATCTTCTTTATTCAATCATCAGTCGATGGATTGGGCTCTTTCCATAATCTGGGCTCTTTCCAATCATTTGGGCTCTTTCCATAATTTGGCTATTGTTGATAATGCTGCTATAGAAACTGGGGTGCACCTATCCCTTTCAATCAGTATTTTTGTATCCTTGGGTAAATACCTAGTAGTGCAATTGCTGGATCATAGGTAGCTCTATTTTTAACTTTTTGAGGAACCTCCACACTGTTTTCCAGAGTGGCTGCACCAGTTTGCATTCCCACCAACAGTGCAAGACGGATCCCCTTTCTCCGCATCCTGGCCAACACCTGTTGTTTCCTGTGTTGTTAATTTTAGCCATTCTGACTGGTGTGAGGTGATATCTCATTGTGGTTTTGATTCACATTTCCCTGAGGATGAGTGATGTTGAGCATCTTTTCATGCGTCTGATGGCCAGCTGTATGTCTTCTTTGGAAAAATATCTATTCATGTCTTCTGCCCATTCTTAAACTGGATTATTTGTTTTCTGGGTGTTGAGTTTTATAAGTTCTTTATATATTTTGGATACTAACCCTTTATCACATACGTCATTTGCAAATACCTTCTCCCATTCTGTAGCTTGCCTTTTAGTTTTGTTGATTGTTTCTTTCACTGTGCAGAAGCTTTTTATTTTGATAAAGTCCCAAAAGTTAATTTTTGCCTTTGTTTCCTTTGCCTCAAGAGACAGACTATATCTAGTAAGAAGTTGCTATGGCTGATGTCAAAGAGGTTACTGCCTGTGTTCTCCTCTAGGATTTTGATGGTTTCCTGTCTCACATTTAAGCCTTTCATTCATTTTGAATTTATTTTTGTGTATGGTGTAAGAAAGTGGTGTAGTTCCATTCTTTGGCATGTTGCTGTCAACTTTTCTCAACACCATTTGTTGAAGACTGTCTTTTTTCCATTGGATATTCTTTCCTGCTTTGTCAAAGATTAATTGGCCAGTAGTTGTGGGTTCATTTCTATTCTGTTCCATTGACCTATGTGTCTATTTTTGTGCCAGTACCATGCTGTCTTGATCACTAGAGCTTTGCAATATAATGTGAAGTCTGGAATTGTGATGCCTCCAGCTTTGCTTTTCTTTTTCAACATTCCTTTGGCTACTCGGAGTCTTTTGTGGTTCCATACAAATTTTAGGATTGTTTGTTCTAGCTCTGTGAAAAATGCTGTTGGTATTCTGATAGGGGTTTCATTAAATGTGTAGATTGCTTTGGGTAATATAGACATTTCGACAATATTTGTTCTTCCAATTCATCAGCATGGAATGTTTTTCTATTTCTTTGTGTCATCTTCAGTTTCTTTCATCAGTGTTTTATAGTTTTCAGAGTACAGATCTTTTACCTCTTTGGTTAGGTTTATTCCTAGTTGTGTTGTGGTTTTTGGTGCTACTGTAAATGGGATTGATTCCTTTATTTCTTTCTGCTGCTTCATTATTGGTATATAGAAATATAACAGATTTCTATAGGTTAATTTTGTATCCTGTGACTTTATTGAATTCATGTATCAGTTCTAGCAATTTTTGGTGGAATCTTTTGGGTTACCTATATAGAATACCATATCATCTGCAAATAGTGGAAGTTTGACTACTTCCTTGCTGATTTGGATGACTTTTATTTCTTTTTGTTGTCTGATTGCTGAGGGTAGGACTTCCAGTACTATGTTAAATAACAGTGGTGAGAATGACATCCCTGTGTTGTTCCTGAATGTAGAGTAAAAGCTCTCAGTTTTTCCTCATTGAACATGATATTTGCTGTGGGTCTTTTGTATATGGCCCTTATTATGTTAAGGTATGTTTCCTCCAACCCTACTTTCTTTTTTTTTTTTTTTTTAAGATTTTATTTATTTATTTGACACAGAGAGAGAGAGAGACAGCTAGAGAGAGAACACAAGCAGGGGGAGCAGGAGAGGGAGAAGCAGGCTCCTGGCTGAGCAGGGAGACCGATGCGGGGCTCCATCCCAGGACCCTGGGATCATGACCTGAGCCGAAGGCAGACGCTGAATGACTGAGCCACCCAGGCGCCCCCAACCCTACTTTCTTGAGGGTTTTTATCATGAATGGATGTTGTACTCTGTCAAATGCTTTTTCTCATGTATTGAAAGGATTATATGGTTCTTTTTTTTTTTTTTTTTAAAGATTTTATTTATTTATTTGACAGAGAGAGAGACAGCGAGAGAGGGAACACAAGCAGGGGGAGTGGGAAAGGGAGAAGCAGGCCTCCCGCCGAGCCGGGAGCCCGATGTGGGACTCGATCCCGGGACTCCAGGATCATGACCTGAGCCGAAGGCAGTCGCTTAACCAACTGAGCCACCCAGGCGCCCCAGGATTATATGGTTCTTATCCTTTCTTTTATTAATGTGGTACATCGCATTGATTGATTTGCAAATACTGAACCACGCCTGCAGCCCAGGAATAAATCCCACTTGATCAAGGTGAATGACTCTTTTAATATACTGAGGTTTCGATTTGTTAGTATTTTATTGAGAATTTTTGCATCCATGTTCATCAGGGATGTTGGCCTGTACTCTTTTTCAGTGGATTCTTTGTCTGGTTTTGGTATCAGGGTAATGCTGGCCTCATAGAATGAATTTCTTTTTAAAAGATTTTATTTTATTTATTTTTCAGAGAAAGAGAGAGAGTGAGAGCACACAAGCAGGGGGAGTGGCAGGCAGAGGGAGAAGCAGGCTCCCTGCTGAGCAAGGAGCCCGTTGCAGAAGCCGAAGGAGCCGAAGGCAGACGCTTAACAGACTGAGACACTCAGGTGTCCTCATGGAATGAATTTGGAAGTTTTCCTTCCATTTCTATTTTTTGGAATAGTTTGAAAAGAATAGGTATTAATTCTTCTTTAAATGTTTGGTAAGATTCCCCTGTGAAGCCATCTGGCCCTGGACTTTTGTTTGTTAGGAGATTTTTGATTACTGATTCAATTTCTTTGCTGGTTATCAGTCTGTTCAAGTTTTCTATTTCTTTCTGCTTCAGTTTTGGTAGTTTATATGTTTCTAGGAATTCACCCATTTCTTCCAGGTTGTCAAATTTGTTGGCATATAATTTTTCATAATACTTTTATAATTGTTTGTATTTCTGTGGTATTGATTGTTATTTCTCCTCTCTCATTTGTGATTTTATTAATTTGGGTCCTTTCTCTTTTCTTTTTTGTAAGTCTGGTTAGGGGTTTATCAATTTTATTAAGTTTTTCAAAGAACCAGCTCTTGGTTTCATTGATCTGTTCTAATGTGTGTGTTTTTTTTTTAAGTTTTTATATCATTTATTTCTGTTTGCTCTAATCTTTATTATTTCCCTTCTTCTGCTGGCTTTAGGCTTTATTTGATGTTCTTTTTTTTTTTTTTTTTAAGGTTTTATTTTTAAGTAATCTCTATACCCAATGTGGGGCTTAAACCCACAAACTTGAGATCAAGAGTTGCATGCTCCACCAAATGAGCCAGCAGGTGCCCCTGCTGTTCTTTTTCTAGTTCCTTTAGGTGTAAGGTTAGATTGTTTATTTGAGACTTTTCTTGCTTCTTGAGGTAGGCCTGTATTACTATATACTTCCCTCTTATGACCCCTTTTGCTGCATCCCAAATGTTTTGGACCATTGTGTTTTCATTTTCATTTGTTTCCATGTATTTTTTTAATTTCTTCTTTGATTTCCTGGTTGACCCATTCATTGTTTAGTAGCATATTGTTTAACTTCCATGTATTTGTGGTCTTTCCAATTTTTTTCTTGTGGTTGACTTCAAGTTTCATAGTGTTGTGGTCAGAAAATATGCATGGTATGATCTCAATCTTTTTGTACTTGTTGAGAGCTGATTTGTGACCTAGTACGTGATCTAAACTGGAGAATGTCCCATGTGCACATGAAAAGAATGTGTATTCTGCTGCTTTAGGATGAAATGCTCTGAATATATCTGTTATGTCCATCTGGTCCAGTGTGTCATTCAAATCCATTGTTTCCTTGTGATTTTCTGCTTAGTTGATCTGTCCATTGTTGTGAGTGGGGTGTTATTATTGTATTATTTCCTACTAGTTCCTTTATGTTTGTTATTAATTGTTTTATATATTTGGGTGCTCCCATCTTGGGGGCATGAATATTTACAATAGTTAGTTAGGTCTTCTTGTTGGGTAGTCTCCTTTACTATGATATAGTGCCCTTCTTCATCTCTTGTTACAGTCTTTGGTTTAAAATTTAGTTTGTCTGATATAAGTGTTACTACTCCAGCTTTCTTTTGACATCAATTTGCATGATAAATGTTTCTCTATTCCCTCACTTTCATTTTTTTTTAAAGATTTAATTTATTTATTTGACAGAGGAGCAAGAGAGCACAAGTAGGGGGAGCGGCAGAGGGAGAGGGAGAAGCAGGCTCCCCCCTGAGCAGGGAGCCTGATGCAGGGCTCAATCCCAGGACCCTGGGATCATGACCTGAGCCGAAGGCAGACACTTAACCGACCGAGCCACCCAGGCACCCCCATTCCCTCACTTTCAATCTGCAGGTGACTTTAGGTCTAAAATGAATCTCTTATAGGCAGCATATAGATGGGTCTATCCATCTATATGGATATGTTTTTCTATCCATTCTAACACTCTATGCCTTTTGATTGGAGCATTTAGTCCATTTACATTCAGAGTAATTATTGATAGATATGTATTTAGTGACATTTTATTACTTGTTTTGCTGTTGTTTCTGCAGATTTTCTCTGTTCCTTTCTTGTCTTTGTCACTTTTAGTCTTTCTTTTCCATTCAAAGAGTCCCCTTCAACATTTCTTGCAGGGCAAGTTTAGTGGCTAAGAACTCCTTTAGTTTTTATTTGTCTGGGAAACTCTTTATCTCTTCTATTCTGAATGACAGCCTCGCTGGATAGAGTACTCTTGGTTGCAGATTTTTCCCATTCAGCACATTGAATATATCATGCCACTGTCTTCTGGCTTGCCAAGTTTCTGTGGAGAAATCTGTAGCTAGCCTTATGGGTCTTCCCTTGTACATTAGGCACTTCTTTTATCTTGCTGCTTTTAGGAATTTTTTTTTAAGATTTTTTAAAAAATTTATTTGTCAGAGGGAGAGAGAAAGAGCGCACACAAGTGAGTGCACAAGCAGGGGGAGCGGCAGGCAGAGGGAGAAGCAGGCTCCCTGATGAGCAAGGAGTCCTACGCAGGACTCAATCCCAGGACCCCGGGATCATGACCTGAGCTGAAGGCAGATGCTTAACCGACTGAGCCACCCAGGCATCCCTAGGATTTTTTTTCTTTATTGCTATATTGTGCAAACTTAATTACAATATGTCTTGATGTTAGCGTGCTTTTGTTTATTTTGATGGGTGTTCTCTGTGCCTCCTGGACCTGGATGTCTGTTTCTCTCCCAGATTAGGGAAATTTTCAGCTATTATTTCCTATTATTTATTATTTCCTATTATTTATTATTTCCTGTAATAAATTTTCTGCCTCCTTTTCTCTGTCTTCTTCTGGGTCTTGTATAATACAAATGTTACTATATTTGATGGAGTTACTGAGTTCCCTAAGTATATTCTCATGTTGGAAAATTCTTTATATCTTTTGTTCAGCTTCATTATTTTCCATTATTTTATCTTCTTTTTTTTAAAAATACTTTATTTATTTAGAGAGACAGAGAGAGCACGCACGTGCATGTGTGTGCGAGTGGGTGGAGGGGCAGAGGGAGAGGGAGAGAGAGAGAGAGAATCTCAAGCAGACTCTGCACTGAGTGTGAAGCCCAACATGGGGCTTGATCTCAGGACCCTGAGATCATGACCTAAGCTGAATTCAAGAATCAGATGCTTAACCGACTAAGCCACCCAGGCACCCCTGAATCAAAGATTTTATATTCAGTCAAGCTGTCCAAATATTAAAGCTATGGAAAAACAGTTTCAACACACAAAATGTAGGGAATTCTGTATCAATAAGCCCCCGCCTTTTTTTTAAAGATTTATTTACTTATTTGAGAGAGAGTGTGTGAGTGGAGGGAGGGGCAAAGGAGAGAGAGAATCTTCAAACAGACTCCCTGCTGAGCACAGAGCCTGATGTGGGGGTCCATCCCACAGCCTATGAGATCATGACGTGAGCTGAAACCAAGAGTCCAACACTCAACCGACCAAGCCACCCAGGGCGCCCCATCAATAAGCCCTTCTTGAAGAATTTACTAGAGAATGAACTTCATCCAACCAAGTGATGACTGGAAGAACTTGGGTAAAAGGGCTGAGGGTAAGCATTCAATAATCTCTAAATATATGTGTGAGATAAAAACAAAGCGGGGTATGAGGGTGGACCACTAACATACAAATATTATATATTATGAAACAGTAGAAATAATGCATTTTAAAAATGGGGAAGATAAGGAAGAGGGAAAAAGGAAAATGGAAAACTGTCATTGTTAGATAGGTATTAGGTGGGTATTAAAAGATAATGAAAAAATTGTGGCGCCTGGCTGGCTCAGTTGGTGGAGTGTGTGACTCTTGATCTCAGGGTTGTGAGTTCGAGCCCCACGTTGGCTGTAGAGATTACTTAAAAATAAGATCTTAAAAAAAATAAATAAAAGATAATGAACAAATTAAAAACCCTGGTAAACTAGATAATAAAAGGTTAATTAACAAAACAGGGGACCAAGAGCATTAAAAAAGATATAAATACAAAAGTAACCACTAAAACAAAAATATAAACCTTCCTAAAAATTATAAATAAGGGATGCCTGCGTGGCTCAGTCTGTTAAGCGTCTGCCTTCGGCTCAGGTCATGATCTCAGGGTCCTGGGATCGAGTCCCACATCGGGCTCCTTGCTCAGCAGGGAGCCTGCTTCTCCCTCTGCCTGCAGCTCCCCCTGCTTGTGTGCTCTCTCCCTCTCTCTAACAAATAAATAAATAAAATCTTTAAAAAAGTTATAAATAAAAGAGCAAAGAATGCATATTTCATAGAGAAAGAAGCGGGATGTATAACAAAATATAATAAAATGTTTTGATAGAATTAATATCAAATATGTTAGTCATAATAATAAATGTGAATGGGCTTAATTTATTTATTAAAACAAAAAGATCTTCAATTTGGCTCATGAAACTAAACTCAACTATATGCTGTATACAAGAGATAACACCTAAAACAAAGTGATTCAGAAAGGCTAAATGTAAAGGGATGAACAAAAATATACCAGGCAAAAGGACATAAAAAGAACCTGGAAATATAAAAACAAAACCTCATATTAACTCTTGGCTAAAAGGCGAAATACAAGCTGAAAGTGTATCACTTTAAATAAGTAATAGACAATGAAAACTTTACATACCAGGATCGATGAAATGCATTCAAAACACCGATTAGAGAAAAATTAATAGCACTAAATACTTTTTCAATAAGAATGAAAGACCAAAAATAATGAGTTAGATTGGTAGTTTAAACACCTAGAAAAAGAACAGTGTAAATAAAAGAAAGCACAAGGAAGAAAATATGAAAGATAAAAGCAGAAATTAATGAGCTAGAGAAGAGAAAAACAGTAACTCTAATTTATATATCAAAATCCTGTTTTTTTGTGGAAAAATTAATGAAACAGAGAAATCACCAATTAGATGGATCAAGAAAAAAGAAAGTACAAATATATAGAATAAGAAATGATGAGGGAAAAACCTTTTTTTTTAAATTTATTTTTATTTATTTATTTATTTTTTAAAAGATTTTATTTATTCATCTGAGACACAGAGATACAGAGAGAGAGAGAGAGAGAGAGCATGAGCAGGGAGAGAGGCAGAGGGAGAGGGAGAAGCAGGCTCCTTGCTGAGCCAGGAGCCAGATGTGGGGCTCGATCCCAGGACCCTGGGATCATGACCTGAGCTGAAGGCAGACGCTTAACCATCTGAGCCACCCAGGTGCCCCGGGAAAACCCTTTTAAACAGAAGAAAATATAAAAGTCTTAAGATACTACTTTCCTGACCTCTAGGTAAATAGATTGGAAAATCTAGATGAAATGCATAATTTCTTGGGGAAATACATATTACCTAGGTTGATCCCCTTGGAGTTAAAAAACTTAATCAAATTTCACAGAAGAAATGGAGACAATTATTAAGAAACCATCCCCCCAAAATGCACAAAGCCCAGATTGTTCCACAGGTGAATTCTACCAATTCTACTATTTTCCCATTATATTGCTTATCATCCTGTATTGTGATTGACTATTTGTTTGCCTGAATCCTCCCATAAAATGTAAGTTCCAGAGGGTCCGACTTGTGTCCATCTTGCTCACCATATGATTCTAATAGCCGCTTTGGATATATAAACTTTGTAAAATGGTCCTTGCTATCTATATAACAAATATGTCCCTACAATCGAGAGGTCATTTATTCATTCATTTACTCATTACGCTACAAGCAGTCCTCAGTTTGCACAGTTGTATCATTACACACAAATTTCAGTTATTGGAGTTTAAATACTCCAGTTTATATATAAATAACACCAGTCCCCCCAAAATCTGGCAAGATTCATTTATTACAGTGCATTAACTGTGAGTAGTCACAGAGAATACAAACTTTGCTGCTAGATCTTCAGTCCTCAGATCACTAGGTAAATAACAGACGCACATCATCATCAGTGACCATTCATATTGCTTCTTTAAAGTCTGTCGGAACTCTTCAAGGGACTGGCCACTGTGCACCTGTTACTCAGTTCAGGCACAGACTGCAAAGCCTTTACTTGCATTGCCTCCTGTCTCCCAATGATAAACCCACATGATATTTTACAAAAATGGGTATCTGAAAGAGGAATTGGCCAACAAAGATAAAAGTGAAACAAAGGAAGAAAAGGGATACCCAGAAAGTGAAATTCAAATCACACATAGTTAGAAGAAATAGCTCATCCTGGGAATGCTGAAATATCACCATGTGAGAAAATCCAAATATGCAGCCGTAGCTAGTTATGAAGGCAATCTGAACAACATAAATGAGGAAAGTGATTGTGGCTGAAAAAGATGAAGATCCAGAGGAATTGAGGCTGGCAAAAATTTCATGTTAAAGGAACTCTCAGAGGTATCTCACCACGTTGAAAGTTCAATCGTATAGAAAATGGATCCAAACTTTGAAAGGAGTATGAGAATTTGCCAAGGCATAGGGAAGATACCCATTCCAGCTGAAAAGTTATACAATGAGAAGGGAAGCACTGTATAAACCACTCTTGATAAACGTTTTTTTTTTTTTCAGAGAAATAAAACATTTTATTTTTCCATGTTTCTAATTTTTAAATTACAGTAAACTAAATATTAGTTTTACTACTTTTTCACTTTGCTATGCACTGATAACTGACATTAGAGTGTCTTTACTGTTTAGGTAAATTTTGATGGTCATGGAACAATTGTAACTTTTCCTATAGATTATTAAGAATCTTTTGCCTGGGGGCGCCTGGGTGGCTCAGTTGGTTAAGCGACCGACTCTTGGTTTGGCTCAGGTCATGATTTCAGAGCCGTAAGATTGAGCCCTGCATCAGGCTCCACACTCAGCACAGAGTCTATTTGTCCCTCTCCCTCTGCTCCTCCCCCTGCTTGCACATGCATGCTCTCTTTTTCTCAAATAAATAAGTAAATAAAATCTTAAAAAAAAAGAAGCATGCTTTACCTGTTTATAATAACCAAGATATGGAAGCAACCCAAGTGTCCATTGATAGATGAACACACACACACACACATATATACATATATATATACACACACACACACATATATATATATATATATATATATATATAATGGCTGAGTAATATTCCATTATATACAATTATATATTTATATACTTAAAAATTATAATTATAATTTATATAAGTAAAATAAGTCAGAGGAAGACAAATACCATATGATTTCACTAATATGTGAAATTTAAGAAACAAAACCAATGAATAAAGAAAAAAAGGGACAAACTGAAAAAAGGACTCTCAGACTGAGAGAATAAACTGATGGTTACCAGAGGGGAGGTGGATGCGGGATGGGTGAAATCGGGGATGGGGATTAAAAGGACACTTATCTTGATGAGCACTGAGTAATGTACAGAATTGTTGAATCACTATATTGTACGCCTGAAACTAGAATAACACTGTAAATTAATTATACCAAAATTTTTTAAAAAAATTCTAAAAGTTAGAAAAAAAAAAAGAAATGGTTCAGTCCTGTGGAGATCTTGAGAGATAAAAGTATAAACCCAGCTACCAATATATATATATATATATATATTTTGAATCCTTTTTTTAAAGATTTTATTTATTTGAGAGAGCAAGAGAGAGTGAGATAAAGAGTTCGCATGGGGCGGGGGCAGAAGCAGAGGGAGGAGCAGGCTTCCCGCTGAGCAGGGAGCCCAGTGCGGGACTCGGTCCCAGGACCCTGGGATCACGACCTGAGCTGAAGGCAGATGCTTAACCAACTGAGCCACCCAGTTGCCCCAGATACAAATATATTAACTTATGAAAACTATACTTGGCAAAGTGATCAGACCTTATGCCCTATGGACAGTGAATTTTTAAATTTTGATTTCCAGTCAGAAGGTTGCTTAAGGAGTACAAGCAGCGTAATTTGCTAGCTGTGCACCTGGCATTGGCTTAATCAGGCTGATGGGAAAGTTCTCTCTCCACTCCTCCTCTCCTCTTCTCTCTCTTCCTCCCCACCACTCCCCTCCTGAGGACAAGGCTAAATCACAAAGGGTAGAATGATAAAATTAAACAGAGCCAGAGCCTTCATTACGCTATATCTGGAGCCTGTCCTACACTTAGACTTCCTGTTTGGTGAAATAATACCTTTCCTTCACATCTAGGACAGTTGGAGCATTCTGTTACTTGCAGCCAAGAGCATCTTCCAGATACAACATACAATCAGTACAAAAGATGTTATGTTTATGTTTATGGCCCTTCAGTTTACTCTAGACAGTGCTGGATGTGCCCCCCACCCCAACATATCACTCTCTGATGCTCACCATCTCCTTCCGACTCCTGCCTTTTCCATTCAGATATATTAATACCAATTTTTTTCAGAGCAGTTTTTGTTTTATTAACTCAGCAATAATTAACTTTCTCTTTCTGCCTGAGGCCTAGAAGATGTTCTACAGTTAAGATGACTTCATATAATTAACACAATACCTGTGTTTATAATTTAGATCTCACTCACCCCTATAACAGGACATATCCACATATCAGTTGACATGGACACATTCCAGGGTAAACATCACTTCATGTTCAACCACTTGGTTCAAATTAAGGTCTTTATTACAGTCCATTCAAATCTCTACTCTTCATACCTGGCTCTAGTATGTCAGATTCTCTTATTTCAGAGCAAGATACTATATATATATATTTTAAAAGATTTTATTTATTTGACAGAGAGAGACACAGAGAGAGGGAATACAAGCAGGGGGAGTGGGAGAGGGAGAAGCAGGCTTCCCGCCAAGCAGAGAGCCTGATGCAGGGCTCGATCCCAGGACACTGGGATCATGACCTGAGCCGAAGGCAGACGCTTAATGACTGAGCCACCCAGGTGCCCCAAGATACTATATTTTGAATAAATAAAAACTTCACTGTAGCTGATTTTGACCTGGAGATTTTTCAGTTCCAAAAAAATAGTAAGTGGCTTTTCCTCAGATAATCTCCCAAACATAAATGTAATGTCACCCATGGGACTGTTATGAATAGATGCTACCAGAATTCCAACTACAGATTCCAACACCAGCAAACTGTAACATTCTTTGGGATTAGCTGTCCCTTCTATCAACTTGGCTCCTACAAAGAGGTTGAACCATTATGGAATGCAGAATGTTTTTGAATATGGCTGTTAGTCAGACAAGAGAGGCCTGGAGCAGTACCTAAGTGTTGACTAAAGATATAAGGTGAGAACTTTACGGCAAGAATTAAAACAAAAATAACAAACAGCACATGGATGTCTACAACAAGAAAGGCATTACAGATGAATTACTGAATTCAAATGCCCTCCTTTTATCCAGAACCCTGTTAAATTAAGCACAAGAAAAGCATTTCTAAATGAGTTAAAATCCAAGATTGTAAGCTAATAATAAAGTAATAGTATTTATTGTGTATACATATCTGGTGACATCATAGAAGGCTGAGATATGTTATCTCATTCTGTCCTCACCACAATTCTGTAAAGTAGATATTGTTCTACCTATTTTCCAAATCTTGATGAAAATTTCTTACCCAAGTCTCATAACAAGTAAGTGCTAGAAATGAGAGGTATTCACAGGTCTGCCTGGCTCCAAGCTCTGTGGTGTCTCCATTTCCAAGCAGCATTTATAGGCATCGTTTTTCATGACTGGCAGAACAACATTTGTAAGTACTTACATGAAGCTGTAAGTAAGTAAGCTGTAAGAAGTAAGTAAGTGCTTACATGGACCTTAAAAAAACGCTGAAGTATATAGATTTACAGCTATCTGAAGCCCCAGCTTTTTAACTTCTCTACAACAAATCCCAAGGCCTAGACTTCGTCCAGATTAATTTCATTACAAAAACACATGATTGACAAATTTGAATTTAAATGCTCTATTTTAGAGGACTTTTTAAATCATTGACATTAATTAATTTCTATAAAGCTGAGAACACATTTTATTTTATTTAAATTCAATTAATTTGAGAACATATCTTAAAATTTGACATACCATAACAATTTGTCCCAAAAAAAGATGTGCCATTTATACTTCCACCAATAATACTGTATGAATATGTTTGTTTCCCCCCTTACTCTTAGCTATACTGGGTGTTATCACACTTTAAAATTTTTGTCAATTTGATAAGTGTAAAGAGTATTTTCTTTTAATTTGCATTTCTATAGTTAAGGGTGAAGCTGAGTACACTAACACTGATTTATTGTCCATTTATATCTGTTTTGCAGAGATTCTCCGGTTATGTCTTTTGCTCATTTTTCTTAAATATTGATCATTTTCTTGTTAATTATAAGAATCCTTTTTATAGTAAGGTAATGAACCCTTTGTAATGTTTTCCCCCTTGTCATGTTTTAAAAATAACTGTTCTAAAAAATTTTTTTCCCTAACTTGTCATTTGTCTTACATCATATGTTTTTATTTTGTCAAAGAGAAATGTTTTAGTATTGTCAAATATATTAATTGTAATGAATAATCCCATCTTTTCTTCAACAATTTGAAATGTCACATGAAATATTTCACTAATTATTAAATGCACATCTTTTTGACCTCTTAAAGCCTCCGAAATCAGAATATGTCTTAAAATTGGTAACTTTTTATTACTGCTGTTAGTCAGGTGAAGGAATTGTCCTTGCTTGTGTGTGCATAAGTTGTTCATGGTTGTTAATATTTCCATCACCTCAGCTGACTTATTTTATAATTAAGGGAGGGGAATTCAGTGGAATTTGAGTTGATCTAGCCACAATGACACATTACAAAGCCACCACAAGATCATACACTTTTTACATACTAACAGAGTGAGCTGCATTTATAGAATTCTTAATACTGCACTGTTCTTATGTTTCTATAATGAATTCTACCTGATATTCATGTATTATTTGGTAAATATATTACCGAGTTCCATTGAACAGGATTTTATTTATAATTTTTGCAGTGACATTTATTAGTGAGATTGGGCTTTGTTTTTGTTTTTCTTTTTTTTCTTTTTGGTGCTATCTTTATAAAGTTTTGATGTAACAAGATGGTGCTAATTTTATTAAAATACTGTAAGTATTCTTTCTTATGCAAGAACTTAAACAGGTCTAAAATAATTTATTTCATGTATCTCTACAATTTGTAATAAAAAGTGCTGAAACCAAGATCATGAATAAAAGTGATGAAATAAGATGTTATAACATTTACTGTGTTCCCAAACACGTGAATGTGATAAGTCAGGGGCTATATCATACTTCAATTTATATTCAGTTGATATTATGGCCATTTCAAGGATCTGGGACAATTTAAACTCTGATAAAAAGAAGTGGCAATTTTCAATGACTCTCTAATTTCTAATTCTCAAAGTTATATGGGAGGTATGTGACTTTTTTTTATATGTATGAATCCAAAATGCATATATGTAACATAAATTTCTATATATTGAGAAATCCATCTTTGAAAAACAGAGAACATTTGTATTTTATCCTTTCCTGGCAATTGCACAGGATTGCACACAATATTAATAAATAAGTGAATGTTATAACCATAATGGCTCTTAAATGCTCACGCATCTCTTATGCATCACTTTGTATGTACCATCTCACTTATTTACCATCACATACAGATGAGGAGACCGAGGCCCAGAGAGATGAAGTGACATGTCTGAAAGCATGAAGCTTTAGCCTGGAGGGAGAGCCAAATGTTCAAATCAACGTCCATCTAATACTCAAAACTATGTTATTTGGCTCCCGTGTGCTGCTTCTCAATATGAGTCCTCCTGCAATCCAAGAACATACTTTGGCTGCCAGTTCTTACCTCAAATATCTATAAATGAGTAGGGAATTTCTGAGGCTGTGTGTGAACTGTCAAGAGCCACAAATTTTCTTGTTATACAGGTACCTACTCATTGCTGAAAGCCAAAGATAATTCATTATGAAATACCAAGTGTGAGAAACTATGTTTTTAGTAGACTTGAAAGCAACAGGCATATGGCAGGAACTCCTACTTTCATGGGCTCATTTATGCACTTTCAAAGAGTGCTGTTGAAAATTAAATGTACACAGTTCATTTATCTCTCACATGCCAGATAAGAGAGCATTTCTGTCTTCTTTCTCAGTTCTTAACAGTCTCACCAAAACCAGAGGCAGATTTGAGATTACGATTGGATACTCTCCAGGTAACATTAATCTGTCCATCACTTAGTTCTGAGTCAAAGCAACAGCATGACACGCACTCGTAAACTTGTGTAAACTTCAACGTGCTCTGAGGCAGGTACGACTCGGCTCCCTGCAATAGTGGGCAAAACCTTTAGACACCGAACATGTGTCATATTCATAGGAAAGTTGCAGGAGAAGTTTCTGCTTGGCTCATGTCATAATAGATTTGCTTATTTTGCCCAAACAGGTTGATTTATTTGGGGATTTACTAATTTAACCTTACTAAACATGTTGATCAAACTTGATCTGAGCCAAGTAGAAGTAGGCCAAGTGGTTTACCAGTAATATAGATAAAAATAAAACTTGTTTGAAGTCAGGTAGCTTGACTAATCACATAAGGAATTTGTTTTACACTTGTACACACCCTTCAACAGAATTTTCAGTTACTCAGACTTAAAATTGAGAAAGGCAGATACTTTCTATTGTTGATGGTTTAATTCATTTGAAAACATCGCATGACAAGAGTTAGATATAGATCCAAATCAAGGCAACATGTATTTATCAAGGGGCCATTATATGCAAGGAACTGTGCTTGAAGAAGAAGAGGAGGAGGAGGAAAACAAAAGAGAAGGAGGAGAAGAAAAATAAAGCAAAGAAAGAGAAAAAGTATCTCCTTTGGGCTGGGGAGCAGGGAGTATTTGATCTTTCCCTGAAGCTTGTTTTAAAGAGCCCAGGTCAGCGGTGCCCTTGTAAGAGTGAGTAAAGTCAGACTGAGCTTCCAAATGACTGCATCTTTCAAAGTATGTTTCATCCAAGAAACTCACAATGTTTGACAATCAAGTTTATCTTTGAAACTGAAGAGAAACTAGACAATTTCTGCGAAGAGGAGACTCCTGGCTCCTGATAAGGAATATCGGCTGGGGGTTCCATCTCCCCAAAGCAGAAGTGAGAGTGAAGTGAGGCTCTGAGGATCCAACCTTAAGATTATGAGAAACCCCAGTAGAGGTGGGAGGATTCAAAAACTGGTGTGAGTGTGGAGATGGGATGGGAAGCAGGGGCCTCAGCCTGGGGAGGAGAATGGACTGGGTCCAGAGAGCCAGACCAGAGCTTTTCAATTCTACACTTGCTTCTTCCCCACACTGCCTTGGGAAGATCACATGGAAGTAAGAGCCGGGCCAGCTGTTGTCTCAGGAAACCATCAGGGCAGCCCAGAAGCCTGCTGGGGTGTGGTGAGGTGCTGAGGGAGACAGGTACTAACTGACCAGGCTTCCCTAAGCACCCACACCTGCACCCACTCCCACCCTCAACACCGGGACTGGTATGTCACGTGCCAAGAAGATTGTTTCTTCCCAGCACAGGAGCGTGTTGCTGTGACTTAAGAGCAAAGCCTGACCAACCAGGAGTTCCCGGGTGTGGTGGCAGGAAATAGGGCTGGAGACTGTGGCCTCGTGGTACCTGGGGTTCTCTGCCCTGAGGCTCATCTCCTCTATTATCTTAAAGTCACCGAGAGGAAGATAGACTAGGCCTGGGCACTGACTCTTCTCTAACATGTATATAGTTACCTAGAAAAACAACAAAACTGAATAGCATACACCACATGAATTCGGAAAGCAGAATTATTGGTACAGATGGATCATGAATTTCAAATAAGCGACAAATATTCTCACAGAAGATATTAGTAATATAAAGCTGGTATGAGAGGTAAAAAGAAAGAGCAGGTAGACCAAAGATACAAAAGTAGGGACCCGAAAGGCTACGTGCACCCCGATGTTTATAGCAGCAATGTCCACAATAGCCAAACTGTGGAAAGAGCCAAGATGTCCATCAACAGATGAATGGATAAAGAAGATGTGGTATATATATACAATGGAATATTATGCAGCCATCAAAAGGAATAAGATCTTGCCATTTGCAACGACGTGGATGGAACTGGAGGGTATTATGCTGAGCGAAATAAGTCAAACAGAGAAAGACATGTATCATATGACCTCACTGATATGAGGAATTCTTAATCTCAGGAAACAAACTGAGGGTTGCTGGAGTGGGGGGTGGGGTGGGAGGGATGGGGTGACTGGGTGATGGACACTGGGGAGGGTATGTGTTCTGGTAAGCGCTGTGAATTGTGCAAGACTGTTGAATCTCAGATCTGTACCTCTGAAACAAATAATGCAATATATGTTAAGAAAGAAAAAAAGAAGAAGAAGAATGTAGCAGGAGGGGAAGAATGAAGGGGGGGAAATCGGAGGGGGAGAAGAACCATGAGAGACAATGGACTCTGGAAAACAAACTGAGGGTTCTAAAGGGGAGGGGGTTGGAAGGATGGGTTAGCCTGGTGATGGGTATTGAGGAGGGCACGTTCTGCATGGAGCACTGCGTGTTATGCACAAACAATAAATCATGGAACACTATATCTAAAACTAATGATGTAATGTATGGGGATTAACATAACAATAAAAAAAATAAAAAAAAAAAAAGAAAGAGCAGGTAGAAACGACAGTTATGAAAAATATAATAGAGCACACAATAATGATAATAATAATAGTAAGAGCTAGAATGTATGTATTATTTACTTTGTACCAGGCAATGCTCTATGCTTACACATTAAGTTCTCACAACAACTCTATGAGGTAGGTACTACTATGATTTCTACTTTACAGATGAAGAAATAGGCACAAAGAGATTAAGAAAATTGCTCAGGTTGGGGCTAGGATTTAAACACAGATATTCTGGGGGCGCCTGGCTGGTTCAGTCAGTAGAGCATGTGACTCTTGATCTCGGGGTTGTACGTTTGAGCCCCACATTGGGGTGTAGAGATTGCTTAAACATAAAATCTTTAAAAAAACAAAATAAAGATAAACAGATATTCTGGCTCCATAAAACAAATAGCAGATGGATACAGCCAAAGCAAGAATTAGTGAACAAGATTGATGGATGTGGTAGAGACGAAGTTTCACTCTTGCGTGGACAAGACTTAAGAATGGAGAATGAGAGTGATTCATAGCAAGTGTGGTAGGCTGTCGTGCTCTCTGGTACTTGACCTCTGCTCTGTTTTGCTCTGCCCAGACATTCCTTCCATGGAGGAACGCACTCCACTGGCCACTGCTGAGATCCTAAATGAAAGTTCTATGAGACGTGTGAAACAACAAGAAATAAAATTAAAGCTGAAGTTAATCAAATGCTAGTGGAAAATTGCTGGAGAAATAAGAAAGAACAGAAGATTAAGGGATAGCTATTCAAGACAAAGTTGGGACAATTTGAGAACGAAGAAAACTGGAAGAGATTGAAACATGCTAGATATATTTAAATCCACAAGCTCATAATTACACTCTCCCCTCCCCCAGTTAAGCTCCTCATAGGTCACTGTTAGAGGATGTAGTAAGGCAATACATCATTTAGAAAACTGGTAAATAAAGGGAAAGAATCAGGCATTTATTCTGCCTTTCCTTTACACACTCTGAACTCATAGATGAGAGGAAGTTGTTTTTTAGAGAAGTATTCAAGCTAATAAGCAGAGCAAGCAACTGAATTGAATATTATTCATTTGCAATAAATTAATGGATCTTATCATTGCTCATCAATAGCTGCTAACATTGCACAAAAAGAAACAAACATGTACCTCCTCGTGGAAGAACATAACACCATCTTTGAAGTAGCTGCCAAAAAATTTAACCTGAATCTCAGAAACTACCAAAACACAGATCATTGTCTATGACGAGAGAAGAACATGTTAAACCACACCATGGAAGTGCAATCAGCAAAATCCAGAGTACAGAAAACTCTATTGCATATGTAATCCAGTTTTTCAACAAATAAACAATCCTACAGTGTATTTCGTGGTTAAAAAATAAAGATACTCTTAATAAAGAAACTCTCTTATAGCTCTTCAAATATGACCAGTAGAGACATTTCTGCTTGACTAGTTTTACTGATTGTATAGAATTTGAAGATGATTTCAAATAACAAGAAATAAGCAGTACATTTAAAAAACAGCTCTTAACATTAAACAAAATGTGTTTTCCTTGCCTCCTTTTCTAAAAGGCTTTTCTAAAGCCTCCTTTTCTAAAAGTTTTCTAAAAAAACATAGCTTTTAGGCTTTTAGCATACACCAGTGGCTTATACAGAGACTGGTAAATAAGTAAACATGTTGATTGTTCTATTTTTCTACCATCTTTTTCAAAAGACCAAAACAAAAGGACTCTAAAATAAAATATTTTATTAATAAAAATAATAAAGAGCCACAATTTGATTGGCTGACAACTAGCCTGAAAGCAACGCAAGTCAGAATATAATGCAATGATATTTTAAATGGCTGAAAGAAAATAACTCCCAGCTTAGATTTCTTTATCCAGAGGAAATATTCTTCAACAAGAGCAAAAAAAAAATTTTTTTTGGCCAAAAAAAATTGATAGAATTGGCCATGAATAGTCCTGCACTCAACACCAAAAAACCATATAATTCAATTAAAAGATGGGCAGAGGGGGGTGCCTGGGTAGCTCAGTCAGTTAAGCATCCAACTCTTGATCTCAGCTCAGGTCTTGATCTCGGGGTTGTGAGTTCAGGTCCCATGTGGGGCTCCACACTGGGCATGGAGCCTAGTAAAAAAACAAAAAAACAAAACATGGGCAGAGGACCTGAATAGAAGACATACGTGTGGCCAACAGACACATGAAAAGATGCTCAACATGATTAATCATCAGGGAAATGCAAATGAAAGCCACAATAAGATATCATTGTACACCTGTCAGAATGGCTAGAATCAAAAAGACAAAATACAACAAGTGTTGGTAAGGATACAGACCCACACCCATTATTCAGGCAAGAGAAAATACAATCCCAAATGGAAAACTGGAAATGCAAGAAGAAATAAAGAGTAGTGAAAATGGTAAATATTTCAGTTAATCCAATCAATACCAATTATCTAAACTAATAATAACATTAATAATAGCTTGTGGGATTTAAAATACATAAAACATTTAAAATATGACAATAGTAGCATATAAATTAAAAGGAGGAAAATGGTACTCGCATTGTTCAAGAGGAAGGTAAAAGTAACAGTACGTTTTTATAAGTCTAGGGTATATGCTGCAATCTTTTTTTTTTAAGATTTTATTTATTTGAGAGAGAAAGAAAGAGAGAGCTTTGCAGGGGGGAGGGGCAGAGGGAGAGGGAGAAGCAGACTCCCCACTGAGCAGGGAGCCTGATGTGGGACTCTAACCCAGGACCCTGGGATGATGACCTGAGCTGAAGGCAGACGCTTAATCGACTGAGCCAGCCAGGTGCCCCTATTCTGCAATCTTTAGGGAACCACTAACAGAACAGTAAAATATATAATTGCAAGACTAAGAAATGGAAGAGGGTTGGGGGAAAGGATTTTAAAAAATTAAGTCAATCCAAAAGAATGCAAGTAAGGAATAAAGGAGTGACACTGAGTAGATGAAACTAAAAAAAAAAGCAAATAGAGAGGTGGTAGATTTAAAATGAATAATATGTCAGGGGCACCTAGCTGGCTCAGTTGGTGGAGCACGCAACTCTGGATCTTGGGGTCGTGAGTTTGAGCCCCACGTTGGGCGTAGAGATTATTAAAAAAAAAAAAGGCAATTTAAAGTGAATATATCAAGGGGTACCTGGGTGGCTCAGTCGGTTAAGTGGCCAGCTCTTGATTTTGGCTCAGGTCATGATCTTGGGGTCCTGGGATTGAGCCCATGTTGGGTTCCTTGCTCAGTGGGGAGTTTGCTTGAGGATTCTCCCTCTCCCTCTGCCCCTCCCACTGCTCACACACACTCTCTCTCTGTCTCTATAAAATAAATAAATCTTTAAAAAAAAAAGTATGTCAGTAATTACATTAAATGTAATCATATTAACTGGTCCAATTAAAATACAAGGATAGGTGCATTGAATAAAAGAAGAAAACCCAGGTATATGCTGTTTATAAGTAACATATCTAAAATATTAGGGTACAGGAAAGCTGAAAGATGGAAAAAGATAATGCAAACCTTCATCTGAAGAAAGCTGGTTCACTGCTTTATTAACATATAAAAAGTTGATTTTTTTTTAAGCAAAAACTGCTACTGAAGATAAAGAAGTTCACTTCCTAATGAAAAATGGTTCAATTTAATAGGAATACACACACACATTTGTGTGTGGGTAAAATCCACATATAAGTATATATAATTTGTACAGAGCTAACTTGAATATATATATTGTTTCATTGCTCACTGGGTGATCAGGTTGTGCTGCAATAACCAATGTAAGGAACGAAAGAAGAGACATCGCTAAATATCCTACAGACATTAAAAAAGATAATCAGGAAGAATTTTGTGCTAAATAGTTAGAAATTTGGGTAAATGGGCAAACTCTTGGCAAAATGTAAGTTATGAAAATAGACATGAGATGAAGCACAAATATGAATAGTCTTACAATTATTAAAGAAATTCATAATATAAAAACCTTCACACGCACATACAAACACGCAACTCATGGACTATTTATTTCAGTGATAAAGCCCACCAACATTTAAGGAATAAATAATGCCAATATTACAGAAATTCTTCCAGAAAAATAGAATAAGAAAAAAAGAGGGCAGCATCATTTTGATACCAAAACCCAGTAGGGAAAATTAAAGGACAATCTCTCATAAAGATAGATGCAAAAATCCTAAGCAAAACAACAGCAATGCAAATTCAGCTTTGTTTAAAAGGATAATGGATCTCAACAAATTTGTGTTTATTTATTGTGTTTGTTCCTGTAGTGAAGATTCGTTTAACATTTGCTATACTGAATATGAAGACTTAATACAAAATTATGATAAGTTTGACAGAGTGGTATATGGACACATAATTTATGACAAAGGTGATGCTCTAGAGCAGTAGGTAAAGAACGGACTTTTAATAAATTATGCATAATTGGACATCTAAATTGGAAGAAAATCAAATTTGGCTCTTAAACTGCATACGATAATCACTTCCAAGTGGATTGTAGCTTCAGATGTGAAAGGCAAAATAACAAAGCTTCTAGAAATTGAAACAGGAAAATATCTTCATTACTTTGGCATAGGGAAACACTTCTTTTTTTTAAAAAAAAAAGATTTATTTATTTATTTTGGAGAGATACAGAGTGAGAACGGGGGGGGGAGGGGCAGAGGGAGAGGAAGAGAGAGAGAATCTCAAGCAGACACCCCGCTGAGCATGGAGCCTGATGTGGAGCTCTCACCCAGGACCCTGAGATTATGACCTATGCTGAAATCAAGAATCATACGCTTAACCCACTGAGCCACCCAGGTGCCCCAGGAAACACTTCCTAAAAGAGAAATAAAAAACCCTAGCCATAAAGGAATAGATTTTTAAATTTAACTGTAATAAAAATAAGGACTTCTATTCTCCAAAAGATACCACTGAAAGAGTAAAAATGTAGCCCAAAAAGTTGAAGCAGATACTTTCAATACATATAACTGGCAAAGAACTTGTGTACAGAATATGCAAAAGAAAAAAAAAAATCTACAGAGCAATTTTTAAAAACACTGAAGAGGATTTAAAAATGGGCAGGAGGGGCGCCTGGGTGGCTCAGTCGTTAAGCGTCTGCCTTCGGCTCAGGTCATGATCCCAGGGTCCTGGGATCGAGCCCCACATCGGGCTCCCTGCTTGGCGGGAAGCCTGCTTCTCCCTCTCTCACTCCCCCTGCTTGTGTTCCCTCTCTCGCTGTGCCTCTCTCTGTCAAATAAATAAATAAAATCTTTAAAAAAAAAAAAAATGGGCAGGAGACTTCAACAAGCCCTTCACACGAGAAAATATCCAAATGACTACTGAACACATGAAAACATACTTCATCAACAATCAGAAAAATGCAGATTAAAGTCACAATGAAATGGAAGATGTATTAATTATAAAATAAATCTCAACAAATTTTAGAATTGGTTTCAGAAAGACCACCTTTCCTGATCAGGATTCAATTAAACTTATAAAATAATAACAAAAGATAGATAAACAAAAAATAGCATACTTTTGGAAATTTAAAACCACATTTAAAATAACAGGTCAAAGAAGAAATTGTATTGGAAATTTAAAAATACTTAGAAAGAAATGAAAAAAAAATACATGAAAACTTGGGGGAACACAGCTAAAATGATGCTTAGAAGGATATTTGTGTCACTGAACTCAAACATTATAAGAGAAGTAACGTTGAATTTTTGTGTTAAGCAGGTGGTTTCTTTAAAGAAAAATAGACATTTGCGAAGAGGTTTGATCTTGTTTCAAAATCTTGAGGCCCTACACTGTGACTGTCCTGTTGGGACTTGCAACAGACTTCTTAGAGCATCCAAGTTAGCTCGGATTCTTTAAGAAGTATTAGATCTGCTGAGGCACAAGGACCAAGCACCAGAACTGTTTGTACTGTAGTCTGAACCAGCTAGACACAAAACAAATCTGGCAGCTTTCTCAGTCACTTGGCAAATGTATTGGAGCAGGAAAATAGGAAATTAAAAATGCTGCCTCCAGAATTCAAAGACCCAGCAACTATTGTCCCACCTTCTCTGAGGTTGTGGGCAAAAGATGAAATATCTTTTCTGTGACATGGGTGAAAATATCATGACACAGTCTCTTCCACTAAAGGCATAACTTCTGGAATGTGGCAGGTCTTGTATTTTCACAGATTTTTATTTTCGGATGCTGGAAATTTGTGTCATACATGGCATCTTGGGGACCTGCTAGCTCTGGATCCCCCTGGCCTGCCATTATGAATGTAGTAAATTAGTGTGGTGCCCTGAAGAATAACAAGCCAGTCAATTACATGTGGCAAAGAACAAGAGCTAAATATCCTGAGTCAGGAGAGTAAATGTGTACTGCTGTCCCTATCGAATGCAAGCAAATGCATTGCCAGTGCAATTCTACTATTTTCTTCAATTATTTTTATCTATTAAAAACAACAATACTACCCTTCATAACTCAAATTTTCTACATTTCCTTTAAAATGGCTTGTTGTTGAGATGCCTGGTTAGCTCAGTCCGTTGAGCGTCTGCCTTTGGCTCAGGTCATGATCCCAGGGTCCTGGGATCGAGTCCCATGTCCGGCTCCCTGCTCAGCCAGGAGCCTGCTGCTCCCCCTGCTTGTGCTCTCTCTCCTTCTCTCTCTGTGTCAAATAAATAAAAATCTTTAAAAGAAAATAAAATCTTGAAAAAAATAAAATAAAAAATAAATAGCAACATCTTTAAAAAATAAAATCAAATAAAATGGCTTGTTGCATGGGGCCTCTCTGGCTCAGTTGGTAGAGTATGTGACTCTTGATCTCAGAGTCATGACTTTGAGCCCCATGTTGGGTGTAAAGATTACTTAAAAATGAAAAAACAAAATTGCTTGTTGCACTATCCACTGTTTCCCCTAGAACAACTCTCAGAGTGCTCATGGGCCCAGACGGCCACAAGTAATACCATTTTGCCATGATGTCCTATGGGCCGTTACCGTCCCATCCTGGAATATAAAATGATCTCTTTTGCTTCTTATTCTTATTACCAATACTGTGTCCTCCACAAATCCTGCAATCCACTCTGGTTATGATTTCTAAATCCAAGTTGTTATGTGGCAAGCAACAGAAACTAATTTAAGCAATATTAAAGAATTTATGTGAGATTCTGGAGAGCAGCCAGCAGCAAAATAAAGATGAACAATGGGGTGCCTGGCTGGCTCAGTCGGCAGGGCATGTTTGCTGGCAATTTTATTGTCTCGATCTGGGGGTTGAGAGTTCGAGCCCCACATTGGGCATAGGGTTACTTAAAAATAAATAAATAAAGGATGAACAATGAATCCTTGGGGAGGATAGGAACCAGTGCAGTTTCAGGGAAGTCACGGACCCGCAAGGGACTCAGCTAAAACTACCTTTCCTCCCAGGGCGTGTGTGTTTTAGAGGCAAATTCTAGGACAGCAAATAGATTGATTTAGGATTATACACATAAGAACAAGTGCCTAGGGGCGCCTGGGTGGCTCAGTCGTTAAGCATCTGCCTTCGGCTCAGGTCATGATCCCAGGATACTGGGATCGAGCCCCGCATTGGGCTCCCTGCTTGGCGGGAAGCCTGCTTCTTCCTCTCCCACTCCCCCTGCTTGTGTTCCTGCTCTCGCTATCTCTCTCTGTCAAATAAATAAATAAAATCTTAAAAAAAAAAAAAAGAATAAGTGCCTAAAGGAAGTAATATTAGGCAGGGCAAAACAACATATTATGTAACACAATAATAACATAATAATACAATAACATAATAATACATTCAGATACAAGTCCAGTTTTGGACATATGCAAAATTAAAAAAAATTATTTTGAGAGAGAGAATGTGTGTGTGCATGTGCCTGGGGGAGGGGCAGAGGGAGAGAGAGAGAGAGAGAGAGAATCTTAAGCAGACTCCACGCCCAGCATGGAGCCCCATGTGGGGCTCGATCTCATGACCCTGAGATCATGACCTGAGCTGAAATTGAGAGTCAGATGCTTAACCCACTGAGCCCCCCAGTCGCCCCTGGACATATGAAAAATTTAGAAAATGGAGGGATGGGTACATGCCATGTTCCACTACCCAAGATATTCACTGTTATTCTTTTTCTAAGTAATATTTTCCTCAATAGATTAGGAAAAATATTGTAGATACTTTGAAACCACCCAAATGCATATAATAGATTAAAACTGCCAAATAAACATGCAAATAGACATAAACAACCTTATGTTTTGGTGGTATTCATACTTCCATTAAAACTTTTAAAGTTAAAAGTTTTTTTCTCACTACAAACATATACATGTGGGTTACAGTGCAGAAATACATGCAACATAAAGGAAATGTTTCCTATAATTCTGACTAGCATCTGATCACAGATACTCAGCTGAAGCTTCTATTTGCTAGGAACTTAGTGGGCAGTTTGGTCCTAGGGTCTATGTGATCTAGAACCATTCTGATTATTACTCCTATCCTACTGTCATAAGAATCATGCCCAGTTTGGTTTTTAGGTGTTTCCTCTGGCTACTGCCTAGGATCCTATTAATCTCATTAAAACTAAGGAGTCCATTTCAATGGCAGAATCACCTACCTGCATCCCCTGACTACTGAAAACAGTCACTATAGCACTTGGAAAATTCTGATCCATCTCTCACCATTGTACTTTTCTTTTCTTTTTTTAAGATTTTATTTATTTATTTATTTAGAGAGCAAGTTGGGGGAGGGGCAGAGGGAGGGAGAGAATCTTTTTTTTTTTTTGTAGTTTTTAATTTTATTATGTTATGTTAGTCACCATACAATACATCATTAGTTTTTGATGTAGTGATCCACGATCCATTGTTTTCGTATAACACCCAGTGCTCCATGCAGTACATGCCCTCCTTAATACCCATCACCGGGCTAACCAATCCCCCCTCCCCTCTAAAACCCTGTTTGTTTCTCAGGTCCATAGTCTCTCATGGTTCATCGGGAGGGAGAGAATCTTAAGCAGGCTCTGTCCCTGAGATCGTGACCTGAGCCGAAACCAAGTCGGATGTTTAATCGACTGAGCCACCCAGGCGCCCCCATTGTATTTTCCAATGCTGTAACGGGGAAAATGTATTTAGAGTTCTCTTATTGAACATTATTAAAGGATGAGTGAGTAGATGGATTTGATAAATCCAATCTAGCATTCCTATCTCCGTTTCTTTATTTTATAAAAAGGAATTATTGCAACTTCATTCCATTTAGTGTTGGTTACCACCAAGTCAGGTTTCAGATAACTGAGTTAGCAAAATATTAAAACCACTCCCAACTGCTTGAGCACCTATTAGCAAATTTGGTTCTATCTAAAATTCTTCCCCCTTCCCTAGTCTAACACTCTCACAATGCATTACTTGGCTATTCTTTAGGGGTTTGGCATAGAAATGAACAGAAGTCTTGTTTTGTGAGCTTTCTCCTTTAGGGAGCCTTCTCCCATTAGGGTTTGACTTTGTAATTGACTCCAGGTGCCTGCTGGGATGTTACCGTAATTGTAGACATAGAAGCAAAGGGAAGTGATGGGAAAGAGGCATGAGGCAATTTGGCCACCTCTTATGAGGTAACCATTCAAGGCAAGGTCATTATAAGATCTCCAAGCAAAGCAGGAACAACTTCATCAGATGTGTGGAGTGAGAGATTACACCTCTGCTTGTAAGGAATGCTCAGTGGAATGTGGAGCAGTCTAAATCATCCAAATTCTCCTCTATGTCAATTCTTGGGGTCTTCCATTCTATTCCAATTAGCGTCCTAATTTTGCATGAGGTCTGGTGATGCTTTTTTTGTTTTAAAGATTTATTTATTCATTTTTGGTGGGGGGAGAGAGAGCACATGTGTGTGCAGTGGGGAGGGGCAGACGGAGAGGGAGAGAGAGAATCTCAGGCAGACTCCCCACTGAGCATGGAGCCTGATGTGGGGCTCAATCTCATGACCATGAGATCATGACTTGAGCCAAAACCAAGAGTTGGACGCTTAACCGATTGAGCCACCCAGGTGCCCCTGTAAAAAGCAATTTAACCTTGTAGTTTTGCAATCCACAGGATCAAAATTTGAGTTTGATTTTCTGCGACCTCAGTTCTGGGGTGAGTAACCTAAAAGTTCTTTTAGCACAGTTAGAGACAGCTCCTGATTCTTTATGCTGAGCCAAGAATTGTTATCTTAAGTCTGTTACTAGCTTTCTTTAAAGTTCTTCAGCACCAAAAGAAGGAATGAGACACCTGTCACTCAGTCTTCCTCCAGCAGGCACTTCATTACAGTCGGCCTAGGTAATAAATTGAGCAACTCTTGACTCTGCATGCCATAGTCTACCCAAGAAACACTTTCACTAATCCTCGTGCCTTCAGATCCCACTAAGCTCGATAACCACTTCCTTGAGGATTGGTGCCCTGCAACTGTTCCTCATAGCAATTTCTGTACCAATCAGAGTTTTTCTTTGCACCTACACAATCCATTCTAACTAGTTTATCAGAAAAGGAATTGTTAAGGGGTTTTGGATTGGTCTCCTAAATTGAAGGAGTAATTTTAATAAGAGGAAGATGATTTTAACCTGAGCACAACCCTTGAAATCTAGTCATGATTTCATACTTAGAGATTATCCTGAAAATGTAGCTGTTAGGTCTCCCCACTCCCTCAAACATTGGAAAACACATTTAAGAAATAAACTCTGGTCTTCACTGATAATTTCCTAGAAGGGTAGCATACTCCCAACTGCCTCTTATTACATTCACATTTATATATATATGTAACATATATATATTTGAGTATAGTTGACATACAATAGTACATTAGTTTCAGGTGTACAACATAGTGATTCAACAAGTTTATACATTATGCTAGGCTCACCCTAAGTTTAGCTACCATCTGTCACCATACAAGGCTATTACAATATCATTGACTATACTCCTTATGCTGTGCCTTTTATTCCCATGACTTATTCATTCCATAACTGGAAGCCTGTATCACCCACTCCCCTTCACCCATTTTGGTTTCATTAACATTTAAAAAATGTTTTCTGTGATAGCCATCAGTGAGATCCTTCCTTCCTTCCTTCCTTCCTTCCTTCCTTCCTTCCTTCCTTCCTCCCTCCCTCCCTCCCTTCTTCCTTCCTTCCTTCCTTCCTTCCTTCCTTCCTTCCTTCCTTCCTTCCTTCCTTCCTTCCTTTTCTTTTTAGAAAGGGAGAGGAAGTGGGGCGAGGGGCAGAGGGGGAGGGAGAGAGAGAATCTTGAGCCCCAATGTGGGGTTCCATCTCATTACCTGAGATCATGACCTGAGCCAAACAAGAGTGATGCTTAACTGACTGAGCCACCCAGGCACCCCCATCAGTGAGATTCTTAATTCTCTGGGTAAATTAGTTATGTACAAGCAGATACCTTTTTGGGGGTCCTCTGTGCTATCCAAAGTTTGTGATTTCTATTCTTAGGCATTCAGAAAGGTTTGATTTCTCAAGAAATTCTTATTTTGAATTTAATCTTTGTGCCACTTGATAGACTTGGAAGAAAAAAATATTCCAAGTGATACAGTGGGCCACTGTTCCCTGAATTCAAGATCCTCTTAGTTCACTTCTAACCCTAATTTATGGCCAATACCATCTCCATACATACGGACATAGGAATGTAACAAACGTTATTATACCATAGGTTGATACAATGACATGGGTAAAGAAAAAGAAAGAAAAAATTTTTATGTAAGATACAACAGCAAGGAAGTAGAGGTAGAGCATATAGTTCTTGTTTCTGCAGCTGGTCTTGAGGCTATAACTGGCATTTCCCTCCCTTACCACATATTTCATGTTTTGCCTATCTTTGGCTAACACTGTGGCTAATTGGAGTGTTTTGCTTAACAGGACAACTTACATCTTTATTTCCATGGGGCTTAAATCCTTAAATCCTTAGTGGTCCTGTCTGCAAAGGGCTGCAATAGTCTGCTGATAATTTTGATCACTGCACACAGTATACAACAAAGGAGCCCTGGGAATACTATTCTAGCTGTACTTCTCCCAGCACTTATTGTGAAACAACAATCCTATTTCCTTTTTTTTTAAGATTTTTTAAAAAATTATTTTAGAAAGAGAGAGTGGGGGAGGGGAGGAGCAGAGGGAGAGGGAATTTTTTATTTTTGATCGAGGTGGGGCTCGATCTCACGACCCTGAGATCATGACCTGAGCCAAAAATCAAGAATCAGATGCTTAACCGACTGAGCCTCCCAGGTGCCCCAGTCGTATTTCCTTTTGATAGTCAAGTTTGGTTAGTAGATTTGCCCTTACCCCCTATTCCCTACCTGTTTACTGCTGGATTGCTCAACCTCTGTGCTATTGACATTTTGGATAGTTCTGTGCTGTGGCGTTGTTCTGTGCATTATAAAGTGTTTAGCAGTATCCTTAGCATCTATCCACTAGATGCTAGTAAGAACCCTGGCATCCCTAATTGTGACACCCAGAAAGGTCTCCAGCCATTGCCAAATGTCCCGAGAGGAAAATCACCTTTTCTTGGGTTTAGTCGTTTGAAGAACCCCAAAGGGACAGGTGAGAGTCTCTGTCCAGTTTTCCCAGTGAGTGCTTCTTCTCTCGTTACTATCACTTCTTGACCAGTGAAACCTATGCTTAGAATGCTGAAGATCCTCCAAATGTTGAAGGGCAATTTACTACTAGAGTGTGAAGGGCTAATTCATGCAAGGAAGGGATGCTGGGCAGAACAAAGGAATAAAAGTTCACTGCATCCATTTTACAGTAATAGAAAATCTGAGTTATATGGAGAGGAGGGGGAAAAAAATCCCCATATCCAGACATTCAAAGACAAACAATATTTTTCTAAATAACATTTTCTCCCTTATCATAAATATAATGCATACTTATAAACAATTTGGGAAATGAAAATAAAACTTCCCATAATCGTATCATTTAGGAAAAAAACACATTTAACCCTGAGACATATTTACTTCCATCTTTACAACAAGATTTAAAGCCTGTATTTTCAATTATAAAAGTAATACTTGGTCATTATAATATTTGAGCCTTATAGGAATTTATACTTTAGAAAATAAAAATTCTTGCTATTTCTGACTCCAGACACAATTCTTGCCCACACTTCTTTCTATATTTATAATCCTAAATTACATTTTTAAAAATTTATGAAATAAGATCTCACTCTAAATGCTGTTTTGCAAATTGTGTTTTTCTTCTGCTGATATATCTTGGATATCTTTTAACATAAATGCATTAATCTAGCTTATTCTGTTAAAAGTCAATATAGTATTCCAGCGTATGAGTACATCCAAATTTAGTTAACGCAATATGGCAGACATTAAAATAATTGAAATAATTTCCAATTTTTAAATATGATAAACAGAGATGGCAGGAGTATTGTGTGTGTGTATGTACATACATTTGCACAAACCACGGTGTTTTTAAACTATTTTTTATAAATATACAAACATATATTACATCAGAGGTCCATTTCTCAAGGTTGTGTTTGCAGTGAGCCATCTTGAGAGAGAGGTAACATCTCTCTCTAGGAAGAAGCAAGCTTGCTTACTGATTATCTATAAAAGTAGTGGATTCTCCAATTCAGTGTTCTTCGGCTATGATACAAATACACTATGTGCACAGAATCCATCTGGGCTTCTCTGCATTGCTCTTGTGGAACTTGGGGAGCAAAGGCAATAAATAGAACATGATATATTGCTTGTCGTAAACAATAAAGTTCTTTATCTCTGACCCAGGAGTCTCACATCCTCTGCCAGCATCCATGAAATACTAATAGGCTAACTTATTAGCTTCTAAGTAGGGTAAACTTTCAGACCCTGACAAAAGTAATATATTGTAACTCTGTGAGATGAACACTAAAATACTTTTGTAAAACATGTTTATAATGGTTACATAATTATCCTTCAGATGGGTGCATCGTAATTTATACAACCTAACTTTACCTATTAATATACATTAAATTGTTCCCAAAATTTTGCTAGTCTTATGTTGAATTTGTATTTAAGTCTTTGCCTACATTTCTAAAAGCTGCCTAGGATAAATTTCAAAAAGTACAATTGCTACTAGGTCAACTAGTATAAACATTTTAAAAAGTCTTAATACAAGCTGCCAAACTGCTTTCTAGAAGAGTTGCTCTATTAACTTTATTGTCCCCAATTCACTGCACACATGTGAACAATATGTTAAAAATGTTTTTCTGTGTATTTTTCTATGCTTAGTTGTGATCAAACTATATTCACCTTTTTTCACTTAGTCATATACTTCTGTGTGACAATATCTTAATATCATTTCCAAATACCTTAGTCATTCATTTATTGTTCAAATATTATTCACATTTTTCCTTCTTTTAATGCAGCCCTAAACATCTTAAATATCTTAAAAGTGAATCTTTGTACATAACATTATCCTTGACACAGACTTAGTATTCAGGCTTTTCTGGCTCAAAATAATATTATCTATCTACTAGTTAGATACCCAATTTGATACATAAAAAATAAAGATTCCACTGACACTATTTACAAAAAGTGTAAAAGTTCATAGCGTAAAGCTAACAAAAACTATAAGGAACCTAGAAATGAATCTAACCAAAGTTAAGTAAAATTCTATTCATGGAGAACATAAAAAAAGTAATAAATCAAGAGATACAGTATAGCCATAGTTTATAGAATGAATAGAAAACTCACTGCCATAAATTCTTCCCCAATTAATATATATATTCAGTGCTCTTTAACAGATGAACAAAGTTTTTCATAGAACTTAATAAGCCAATTAAAAATGGAGAGGAACCATATGACCTAGCCATTCTGCTCCTAGGTATATATACCCAAGAAAGCTGAAAGCATATATTCAC